>NW_006399792.1:20059281-20125701 GCF_000299155.1 Elephantulus edwardii
TGCACTTCTCTCCCTGCCCAGACCCCCCCCTCCTCCCAGTTTGCTCCTCTCTTTCAAAAGTAAAAGAAAAACTCCCTCCCTGGTACACAATCCCCCCACACCCCTCCTACCACCCCAAGTACATTTCACTATGCAACCTTAATTGTGGACTCTTGTGATAACCATAATACACTATCATACATCACTTTTAAATTTTTCTCTCCCTCATCTGTTTCAATGCAGTATACACAATTTATCCAGTTTTTCTGTCTTACCCTAACCCTGATATCAGTCCCATTTTACAGCAGTGGCACCACGCAATATTTGTCCTTTTGTAACTGAGATATTTCACTCAGCATAATGTCCTCCAGGCTCACCCATTTTGAATAATATTGCATGAGTTCCTTATTTTTCAATGCAGTATAATATTCGATTGTGTGAATATATCACAGCTTCTCTATCCATTCATTTGTTGATGGGCACCTGGGTTGTTTCCAGCTCCTTGCTATTGTGAACAAAGCCACGACAAACATGGGTGTGCATTGGATGATATTCTTGATATCCTCCCCCAGCTCATCTGGCCTTCGTTCATTTGTGCTCAAGGCCTTACACCTTTTCCTGAAATGGTTTTTAAATTCAGGTGGGATAGACTCAAGTTCAAATTTCTGGTTTTGTGGATTTTTTTTCATTTCCTTTAGCTTCAGCTTAAAGTTGCATATGAGTAGTTGATGGTCTTTTCCACAGTCCATGCATGTTTTGACACCTGGTATTGAGCTTCCCCAACAATTCTTTCCACAAATGTAATCAATCTGATTTCTCTGTAGACCACCATGTGAAGTCCATTGTATACCTTGTTTGTGTTTCTTATAAAATGTATTGGGGTGAGGGGAGGTATTTGTATGGTATAAGACCATTACTGTAGAGCGTATATGAGGAGCCACGGGGGGCAAGGGTGGGAGCAGAGAGGTGAGGATGCATGGGGGGTTGTTAATCAGAGGGTCACAAAATTTGATGGTTGGAGGGAAGGTGAGTAAAGGAAATGGAAAAGATGCAGTGTGAAAAACAATGTATACCAACTTTTTAAGTAAGTTAGTATAAACTTTTTATTTTAAATTAATGAAAGGTATTTGCAACAAATAAATCATTGATCATGCAAAATTCTATCATTCTATCTCCAGCCTAATTTTTGTTGCCAATTCTATGTTTTCTGACTACTGTCCCTTCTTTGTTCCCAACGTTTGCATTCCAGCCATTATTATTACTGCATTTGTGGTTGCATGTTTTTTCAATTACTGTCTGCAAAAGTTGGTAGAAGTCATGTCAGTAGTTTCTTCCTCTTTGGTTCTGTTTGTTGGTGCATATATTTTAATGATAGCCATATTTTTTCCCGTTACAACAAAAGGTGATTCAACAGAATGTGGAAAGTATCCAACAATATCACTAATATTGCATACAAGCAAAATCCCGCCGAAGACTATCCAAAAATGACTGAAACAGTCCATTGACAGAGAACTACCAGAAGCTGGGTTTAGAAAAGGCCATGACACCCGGGATATCATAGCCAATGTTAGATGTTATCTTGGCTAAGAATACCAGAGGAATGTCTATTTGTGTTTCATCGACCATGAAAAGGCATTTGACTCCGTGGATCACAACAAACTGTGGCTAACCTTGAGGAGAAAGGGAATTCCAGAACACCTGATGTTTAACTTATACGTGGACCAGGAGGCAGTCATCAGAACAGAGCAAGGAAACATTGCATGGTTCAAATCAGGAAAGAAGTATGTTGGAGATGTATCTTGTTTCCATACCTTTTTAATCCATATGCAGAACAGATCATTCAGGAGAAATGTGGCATCAGCATTGGAGGAAGACTCATCAATAACCTGCAACATGCAGATGACACAACCTTGCTTGCCAAAACTGAGGAAGACCTGAAGCTTTTGCTACAGAAGACCAAGAACTGCAGTCTTCAATATAGATTGAAGGTCAATATGAAGAATACAAAGATTCTCACCATTGGGCCAACTGGTAGTATCATGACAGATGTAGAGGAAATTGAGATTGTTAATAATTTCAGCTTGCTCAGCTCCACAATCAACACTCTTGGCACTAGCAGTCTGGAACTCAAAAGGTGAATTGCACTGGGAAAATCTGCTAACAGGAACTTCTCCAGAGTGCTGAATAGCAAAAATGAGACTCTAGAAATTAAGGTGTGGATGACCCAAGCCATGGTCTCTGCAATTACTTGTTATGCATCACAGAGCTGGACAAGGACTAAGCATAATTGGAAGGACCAATGTCTTTGGGTTGTAGTGCTGGAAAAGAGTGTTAAATATTCCATGGACATCCAAGGGAACAGATTTGCCCTGGAGAGGGTGAAACCAAGTTGCTCCTTCAAGGCAAGGAATTTGAAGCTCGGTCTCACATACTTTGGGCATGCTGCCAGAAGGGACTAGTCCCTGGAGAAGCACATCATGCTTGGAATGGTGGAAAGACAGTGCAGGGGAAGAAGACCTTAGATGAGATGGATTGACACGGTACCTGAGTAATGGGATTAGGCGTGTCAGAGATACACAGTGAGACTGGCTCAGTCAGGATGGGAAAGAAAGAGAACTATTGTGTATAGGGTCGCTATGGACCACAGACGATTGAATGGCACATAACAACAACACAATAAATTTTCTTTCTACGTGGTTGATAAGTGCTGTCAAGTCAAGTACGACTTATAGCAACCCTACAAACAACAAATTTGGACCCTGTCCTATCCTGCTCCATCCTCATAATCTCCACACAGTTAAGCCCATTGCTGCAGTCACTGTATCAATCTATTTGGTTGAGGGTCTTCTTCTCTTTCAAAGTCCCTCTACCTTCCCAAGCATGATGTCCCTCTCCAATGAAGAGCCTCTCATACCAATATGCCCAAAGTATGTGAGACGAAGCTTTATCATCTTTGGCTCCAAGGAGCACCCTGGCTACACCTTTTCCAAGACATACCCATTTGTTCTTTTGGCAGTCTATCAGATATTCATTATGCTTTTCCAGCATCACCACTCAAAGGCATCAATTCTTCTTCCATCATCCATATTCATTGCCCAGCTTTTAGGTGCATAACAAGTGATTAAAAAGACCATGGCCCAAATTAGCTGCAACTTAGTCCTCAAACTAAAGTCTTTACCCTTCAATAATTTGGAGAGGTCCCTGACTACAGACTTTCCCAGTAACAATATATCTCCTGATCCCTTGACTGCTGATACCAAGTATATGGATTGTGGACAGGAGAATTTAGCGCTTTTATAGGAAAATAAAGATTAAGCCAATGTAACCAGAAATTGTTTTCTGTTGGCACAAAATGTCAACTGTTCACCTTTTAATTTAATATTTATAGTTTCATTCCCAGTTTAAAACTCATAAAAAAAGAATTGGTCTAATGGAGAATGGTGGAATCTCTGAGACTATGATCCTTTTAAGGCTCAATTGATATCGCCCTTATGACAAGCCTTTAAGGAGTTAATAACTCCAGAGAGGAACACATTCTAAAACAATCGGCCACACATATAAAAAAAGGTAGCATATGCCCATGATAAAGCTCAGATCAGAAGGCCAGAAAGGAGAGGAAAGAAGGACAAACATAAAAAAGAAATACAGGTATACACAGAGAAGTGAGAACAGGGTTCTATCACTGTGGGGATTGCAATCAATGTCACAAAACAAAAATGTGCATGAACTGTTGAACAGAATACCAATTTTCTCCGTAAACTGTCACTAAAACAACAATGAAATCTAGGAATAAATATGATTCTATTCAGAACTTAAAAATTATTAATTATATTTGTATTCTTAGGTCTCTGTACTGTCAATAAAAGAAATAATTTCTAGGGATGATAAAACATCTTTAATGGCACCTAATACAGTTTTTGTAACTAACTCAGTGTCACTAATTCTACCTTACAGCAATCAGTTTCTGAATTAGTAAATCTTTACAAGAGGACACTGGCCAACTTCACCATTCCCCACCCCAATTCCCAGTCTCTGATGGATTAGAACTGTCTGATACATGAGGCTTTTTTTGGCTAGCAGTACAATATGCTAAGGACGACTCACCAGAGCTCCTTTTTTGTAATTAAGTTCTATCACTTAATAATGTAATAATACTTACAATCCATTTTACATGATAAGTTTTGTGCCAGATGTGCAGTGTGACTGCTAACAGAAGACACAGATTGACTATATCACACTGATGCTTTCCCCAATTCCTGTCATTTGAAAACCAGTGTAGATAGCACAGAGCCCAGTCTTTCTTGGACAAAGTACAATCCGGGTTCTCTGTCAGAGGAAAGGATGGGGAAACTTCCTCCATCTCACATACTTTGGGCATGTCGTCAAGAGGGACCGGTCTGCGGAAAAAGATATGATGGGGAAATGTAGAAGATCAGAAAAAGAGAGGATGATCCTTAATAAGATGAATTGACACAATGACTGTCACAATGGAATTCAACTTATCAAAAATGGTAGCACAGGATGTGAGGGCGATCTGGCTGCGACATCAGTCACCCCATTGATGGCCAGGGTTGATTTGGCTGATCTAGCTGGCTAGGCGGGTGTCCCCTTTCTCCCTCACCAATCCACGTGCGTCTCTGTTGAAGAGGACGATCATTCCAGGTAGAAGCAAGACCATCCTTCAGTCAAGGTTATACGAGCACTGAGCTGCGCCCCACTCCCAACATCCAAACTCTCCAAGAGGACAGCATAGGATAGGGTAAGGTTCAGAACTGTTCAGAAGGGCTGCTGTGAGTCGATTCAACACCTAACAGCAGCAAGCATGTAATCATAATATCATCTGACAAGTGTTCTATCAGACATAAACAGAAGGTGCAACTGAAGCATACGGAAGGAAAAAGTAACTTTCCTGAGGCCATGAAATATCCTCAGAATACCTTTTGAGTCTTAACATTCCAGACAAAATAAACAGCATCATCAAAGGCAGAACTGTGCAAACTGTGAATTATAAATTTTTAGTAATCAAAGGTGAAATATGGATATGGAGATGGGTAGGAGGAATGTTAGGAAATGAGACAAAGTGAAGGGGCTCCAAGTGTAGCGGTCATCAGTGGGGCTTGATAAGAACTGAGATTTGTTGGCACGAGCAATTATTAAGAAAAAAAAATCATTTTAGGGACAATTTAATGGTTTGGAGCATTCAGATAGGACTCAGAATAGGTTAGCGAGAACAGTTTAGAGGCTGTATAAAAACTGAGAAGTACTGAGCAGGACACGTGGAGGTCGAAATAGGGGGAAGTTTCTGGGCAGAACGTGATCCTGGCCAACTAGGCGCATCCACGACCCCTCAGCGGTCCTACGCCGGGCGGTGGCAGACGCGGGAAGACCGGCGCTCGGTTGCCCTGGCGACGGCGTCGAGTGGGCGGAGTCTGGGAGGCGGGAGTAGCCCCCGCCCGGCAGCGGTCGGTCGAGTAACCCTTCCCCCTCCTGAGCGCGCGTCGCCAGCGGCCCAACGGTCGCTGAGCTCCGCCAGCGCGGAGGGTGGCGGCCGGAACCCCAGCGCCGCGAGAGCGGGGTGCGGGGGTGGGGGCGGTGAGTGGGGAGCCGCCCCCGTCCCCCGCCTCGGGTCGACGCAGGTGCGGCCGCCGCGCCCGCCGGCGCCCCCGCGGGGATGCGGCCGGTCTCTTAGGATGAGGTGGTGGTTGACCTCAGGTACGGGACGGGGCGCGGCCTGGGGCGCTGGGGTCGCTCCCCCAGGACCGTGAGCCGCTCCGCGTCATCTGTGGACCGTCCCCGGCGTTAGGAGTTCGTTTGCACCAATGAGACGCCGGGTGAATGGTTTCTTTACCTGAATGGTGTGCCGTTCTTTCCAGGGGTTTTACTTGGGGGCCGGGAGTGCTCGGCAGGGGCAGGCTGTAAAGCGGAAGGGGCTTGTGCAGAGACTTTGGTTTCACTGGAGGGGCGAGCCACGGATGCCGCCGTGCTGGGCTGCCAACTGCTGGTCCGACTCCACTTCCGGGAGGCGGGGGTGAATGAAAAGGCCGAGAGAAAGAGGAAGGTCCGGCCTTGCAAATGTCACCAGCTTTCCATGTGCCCGGCCTCCCGCCAGGGCCCTTTCTGCCTCCCCTCTGCATGAGGAGTTTCCCCACCACTGTCCACATCTGTCACAACCGAGTAATGAGTTCTCAAAAGTAGCACAGAAACTCTGCTCCATGTCCCCAATCAGGCTCTTCCAGGTTGTGTTCATACACCTTGCTGTCACTGAAGGTCAGCGGGTCCATAGACCAGGAGTGAGGTCAGCTATTTCTCCACTTGGCAACCAGTCCTTTGCTTCCTGTCTCAGCTCTAGTTCCTAAAAGGAAGGCCCCTTGCCTGTCATGTATCCCAGAAACCAGCTGGCCAGGACCCTTTCTCTCTGTAAAAGCATGGGATTCAGGGCTAGTCCTCGCACCTCTGTACCACACTTAATGTCTTCATTGTATACAGTTGTGTTAGCTTTCATACCGCAAAGACATCCCCCAAATAGGACAGGAGTTGACCGTCAATTTTGTTTGTAGGCAAAGCCTCAACTCTTGTACTTTACAATGTAGACTTAATACCTAGCATGTTAGAGTTGATTCGCGTTGAAATTTCACCGCTTATTAAATAGATCCTCTGGTGACCAAAAGTAAATGGAACCAGATTGTAGGCTTATTCTTATAGATAAAAATCTCACTTTGACCACTTGGGGCAGTGCTGGGCATGATAAAGTTGTCCACTATATATTTTCCTGGAGAAAAGATTTGAACAGAAATGTATTAAGATAAAAAAACCCAAACTCACAATATATTGATTACATTCCAGTCCTGTACTATATTTTGTATATGTTGTTTCTGTTGTTATGTGCCACCGAGTCACTTGCGACTCATCGCGACCCTATGTACAAGAGCCCTAAATCCCTGCTCTATCTTGTGCCAACCTCATCGTCTCCAACACACTCACTCCCACCACCCCAGTCACAGAATGGATCCATCTCATCGAGGGTCTTCCTCTCCTGTGCCGTCCCTCCACTCTCCCAAACTCTCTTCAAGGACCGGTCCGTCCTTGCAACATGCCCAAAGTATGTCAGATGAAACTTCAGAATCCTTGACTCCAAGGAACATTCAGGCTTCACCTTCTCCAGGAAAACATGTTTGTTGTTCTAGCAGTCTATGGTATACTGAATACTCTTTTCCAGCACCACAGCTCAAAGGCATCAGTCTTTACAATTGTGTGCTATGCATCAGAGAGTCGGACAGTGACGAAGAATGATAATTGATATTATATATAGCTTTGAGGTAAATCTTGAAATCAGATCAGGGGAGTTCTCTAATTTTGTTCTTTTCATAATTGTACTGGCAGTGTAGTTCTCTTGCCTTTCTGTATACATTTTAGTATTGGCTTATATCTATACAAAATGTTTCCTGGAGAATGGTGTAAAATTTGGGACTTGACATTTTAGAAATACTGACTTCCAATCCCTGTATATCTTGATTGTCATTAAAAAGGTCAACGTTTTGAATGAAATTTTTTCTCACTTAATTTTTAAACATATATTGTTAGTTTTTATTGTTGTGCTTGTTATGGGCACAATGTAAATAGTTATGTTTTTATGGGATTAAGCCTTTATCTATGTTCTACTCACTGTTTAATCTTCTGTGGCTAGGAAAATACCTCAGGAAAGTGATTTTTTTAAAAAACTCCAAAGCAGTAAAGAGCAATAGTAATAGCCCCATTAGTTTGTTTTAGAGATCCTCTGTTACTGAAACTGAGTCAGAGTCTAGATTGTTATTCAAAAGCTCAAACTATCTTTTCTTAGCATAGTCCTAAAACAACAACAACACAAAAAGTTAAATTGAAGAGAGCTTGAAGCAGCTACTAAGGTGAGAGATGTACTTCAATATGGTTTACATCTATGTAAAAAACCTCCCAAAATCTTCACAACTAGACCAAAAGGTATTATGATGAACAGAGAAGAGATTGAAGTTGTCAGTGTGTGTCTGTCATTGTAACAGTACTATTTTGGTTATTAAGGCTGTGTAGTGGGTTTGCTTTGTTTTCTAGATGCTGAGATGTAGTCCATATTGCAGGCTACAGTCTTTGATCTTCTGCAAAAAGTGTTATAAATCCTTTTGGCCATCAAGTTTGTGTATCTGCATAATGAAGGTTGTTGATAAGCCTTTCTCTGAACCTGATACCACATCCAACTAATAGATGTAGCCCTAAATGTTCTCATCAGTCAGTCTGTGCCAGGAAATTTAGAAGACAGTTTCCTGGCCCACTGACTGGAAGAAATCTGTATTTGTTTCCACTCCTAAGAAAGGGGAGTGAACCAAATGTGGAAATTACGGAACAGTATTATTGGTATCACTTGCAAGCAAAATATTGCTGAAGATCATCCAGAACAGCTAGAAAAGTACATTGGTAGAGAATGGCCATAAATTAAAAATGTATCAGAAAAGGCTGTGTCAGCAAGGATATCAATGCTATTGTCAGATTGATCATGTCTAAGAGCAGAGAATACCAGAAGAATTTGTGCTTTTTTGACTACGCTGTTTTTTTTTCTCTATTTAGAAGAAGTAGTAGTACTAGGGATATTATAGCTAATGTCATATGGATCTTGGCAGAAAGCAAAGAATACCAGAAGAATGTCTATCTGTGCTTCATTGACTATGCAAAGGCTTTTAACTGTGTGGATCACAACAAGCTGTGGCTGACTCTGAGAAGAATGGGAATCCCAGAACCTTTGATTGTGCTAATGCTTGGACCAAGAGACAGTGGTCAGAAAAGAACAAGGAGACACTACATGGTGCAAAATCAAGAAGGGGGGCCGTCAGGGATATAATCTGTCTCCATACCTTTTCAATCTGTATGCAGAACAGATCATCCGAGACGCTGGGCTGTACGAGGAGGAATGTGGCATCACGATTGGTGGAAGAGTCATCAATAACTTGCGTTATGCAGATGACACAACCCTGCTTGCTGAAACTGAGGAGGACCTGAAACGCTTGCTGCAGAAGGTCAAGGACTGCAGCCTCCTATATGGATTGAAGGTCAACATCAAGAAAACAAAGATTCTAATCACTGGGCCGATTGGCAGCATCAGTATGGATGGTGAAGAGATTGAGATAGTTAACAGTTTTAGTTTACTTGGCTCCATGGTCAACACTCTTGGTAACAGCAGCCAGGAAATCAAGAGACTAATTGCATTGGGAAAGTCAACTGTGACGGACCTCTCAAGAGTACTGAAGAGCAACGACATCAGGCTGGAGACTAAGGTGCACCTGATCTGGGCTATAGTCTTCATAATTATGTGCTATGCATCAGAGAGTTAGACAGTGAATAGAGTTGATAGAAAGAGAATTGATGCCTTTGAGCTGTGGTGCTGGAGAAAAGTGTTGAATATACCATGGACTGCTAGGAGAACAAACAGGTTTGTCCTGGAGAAGGTGAAGCTGGAGTGCTCCTTGGAGTCAAGGATTCTGAAGCTTCGTCTGACATACTTTGGGCATGTTGCAAGGAGGGACTGGTCCTTGGAGAGGGACATCATGTTTGGCAGAGTGGAGGGGCGGTGAAGGAGAGGAAGACCTTTGATGAGATGATGGATTGATTCTGTGACTTGAGCGGTGGGAATAAGTGCGTTTGAGATGGCTAGGTTGGCACAGGATAGAACAGCGTTTGGAGCTCTGGTACATAGGGTCGCTATGAGTTGCAAATGACTCGATGGCACATAACAACAATGCTTTCTTGTAGTTTACTTTTTTCTTTCTATTGAGAATTTAGTTTGTATATTTTTATCCTTTGATCTTTACTGATAAAGATGTTTCAGGAATTTTTGTCTTTCGCCATTTTATAGATATATAATGTTTAATTTTCCATAAATTGTTTCCTCCAGAAATAGTTCTTTCATATATATTTATCATTCTCTTATCACACAAGGTTTTTAAAATAGAATATTTTTTCCTTTCCAGGTGAAACGTTTTGTGCGTGAGAATGTTTGTTTTATAGTTTAAGTTATAGTCTGGTTCACTCAACCATTCATTCATACAAAAATTGTTTTATGATACTGATTATTTCCACTATCTCTCTGATTTTTGTTTTTTTTCATCCCTTAATCTCTCCCTCTCTACTTTTTTAGTTTTGTCCTTGGACATATGCTGCTTTTATGATTCTGTGTGATTGAGGTAATTGTAAATGCTGAGTATCTCCCTTGTGTTATTGTTCACCTAAAAGATATGTCTGTTATTTGGCTGCAAGTTGTATCAAAAAGATGAGCTTAATTCTAGTCTCAAAAGGGAACTGAAAGCTGCAGTCTTGTGGCTTCTGCACACTCTATCCAGGACTTTGTGTTGTTAATAGTTTCAGTGTGGTTAGCATTGGCAGCCAGATACCATCTAGTTACAGTCTCATGGTCATGGAAGTTGAATATCATGAGATCCATTGGTGCTGTAGACTAATTGTTTCCTTGCATTTTTTTTATATTCTTCACTCTTACTTGTTCTAGAACAGGAAGCTGCTGTTGAGTCAAGTCCAACTCTTGCCTACCTTATATTCAAGATCATTTGGGAATACATTACATACCATTTACTTGCCAGATCTTAGAGAAAATGGATATATGGCCAGAATAGCTATCCGGAATTGCTAATACAACCTAGATTCTAGCCTCTATTCAAGAGTTTAAAATGAAAGCCTCACTTTTATACTGCCCTGTCTATACACAGACCAAGTTATCTTTGATTTTAGACTCTTCAAAAGGAGGCAACACAACATAGGGAAAGAGTCTGACTTCTATCCACTTCATAAAAAAGAACTATGCTCATCAATAATGTCCATAGTACCATACAAATAACTACATAGACATGCCACCCCACATGCTCCTACACCTATTTTACCAATCATTGAGTTCAGTGTGCATTGAAAGACTCTCAGGCTTAACTTAGAGTTGTGGCATTTATTAGGGAAATAGGTATCTCACAATGTAAGTCCAGGTTTAGTCCAGCAGCCCCAAGCCAGATTAACAAATCACAGTTCCTCAATTAGTGAAAGTCCAGGTTCAACAGCAGTTTAACAGCACGAATGCAAGAAGCCACTGGTTACCTCTGTAACCAGCAGGCTTTATTTTATCTCATAGCAGTTATAAGTCAGCACCAAGGTTGCTCTGGTTATAACTTGTCACAGTTTTCTCACAGCAGTGCCATAGTCTCTCCACCATGGTCTCTCACTGTGTCTTCACAGTCCCTCTACCACTGTCTCGCAGAGTGGAAAGTGTTCTCTTATATTGATTGCACAGCTGTTGGTGTTTGGCAAGACTATGCCTCCCCAATGGGGGCCAGCACAATGACTAGAAAAGCCAATTTTCAAGGGTTCTGATACCCCAGACTCTCATACGGAGCTTAAGTGGTTTGTGTGTTTTTTTTTTAATTTGTTTTACTTTATTGACTCACCATTCATTTATTAGTTTGCCATACTGTGTGTATGAGATGCTCGAAGCTTTGCCACCCATGTCTCAATAAACAGGGTCACGTAAGGTGGATAGGTTTCAGAGAAACTTCCAGACTAGGAAGCAGGCCTGTTCATCCACTCATGAAATAACAGGCCTTTGAAAACACTATGAACAACTTAGAAGCATTGTTGGATATAGTACTGGAAGAAGAACCCCTCAGATTGGAAGGTATTCAGAATGCCACTGGAGAAGAGCTACCGCCTCAAAGTAGAATCTACTTTAGTGACATGTGTGGAGTAAAGCTTTCACACCTAGTGAAGGGCCTTCATTTGCAATATGGAAAAACTCAGAATGAGGAGAAGTAGCTGGGGGGAAAAGGTCCAATAATGATTTGAACATAGAATATACGAAGTATGAACCTAGGAAAATGGAAAGTCAGCAGTGGGTTTGAACATAGCAGAAATCATGAGACAAGGCAAGGTTTCTTCAGTATTCATAGAATCACTAGGAATACTTTTTGGCTTGCTGACATCTAACGGCATTCTCATTGGTTATGGTTCTTTGAGGAGGTTGAGGGAGAAATTTGGAATCAAGTTACTGCCATACTTCTTTAAACTTAGTCTCCACCAGCCTAATACAATACAATGAGTACTATTTGATATAAAGGAATGTTTGTAACCGTAATTATTTCTAATTTGCTAATTATTTTTGTCAGAGAAATGCTTTCTTTTATTATTTGACAGTGGTTAAAAGGTAATTAATTTCACTCAGCATAATGTCCTCCAGGGTCACCCATTTTGTATAATATTTCACGAGTTCTTTGTTTTTCAGCGCAGCATAGTATTCTTGTGTGAATATACCAGAGCTTCTCTATCCATTTGTTTGTTGATGGCCATTGGGTTGTTTCCAACTCTTTGCTATTGTGAACAAAGCCACTAATAAATATGGGTGTGCATACATCTGCTTGGGTGGCAGTTCTGGTTTATTTAGGGTATATTTCCAGTAGTGGAATTGCTGGGTCAAGTGGTATATTTATTTGTAACTTTTTGAGAAAGTACCATACTGCCTTCCATAGTGGTTGCACCATTTTACCCTTTTACCCTGGAAGACACTATGTTGAGTGAAATATCTCAATCACAAAAGGACAAATACTGCATAGTGCCACTGTTGTAAAATGGGACTAACACTAGGGTTGGGGCCACCTAAGAAAAGAGGGGATAAATATTGTATACTGCATTGAAACAGATGAGGGAGAGAACAGTTTAAAAGGAATATGTAGGATTAGGTGTTGTTTTCATGACAAGATTACAGAAAAAGAAATTCATATTAAAGTGGACTGTGGACTTTGGGGGAGGGAATTGTATAACAAAGATTTTTCATCAAAGAGAAGAACGAACAGGGGAGGTAGGCAGGGAGGAAAATGTGCAACAATGAATGAATGGGGGAAATTAAATGGAAAGAATATGCTGTAAAAATATATATGTTGCATTAAAAATAATAAACATTTAATTAAAAAAGGGTAATTAATTTTGCTAGAAGGGTATGCCACATGCCTCTGAAAACTATGAACTTGGAGAAACAATAGTTATAGAAAGGCCTCAGGTCTTTTGTTCTTGAAGTCGCTATGAGACATGCACGACTTGATGGTAATCGACAACAAAAACAGAAGGTTATTGCACTGCAATACCAATGGCATATGGTTTAAATTCTGCTTATGAAAATGCACTAGAGGGTCTGCTATGGGTTGGCCCCAACTCGGATAATACACCACCACAACCACAACTCTTATGAAAGAGAATTAAGAGGGGAAAAAAGGCTGCCTCAAATTAGAATGGTAATACCATGATTTTTTATTTTGAGTAATAGTAATTTTTGAACAATATTTAGATTTTTATTTTCATAATAGTTTTTTTTCAGCTTGACTTTGATAAATTACTTGTCTAGCTAAGTCAATAATTCAGATAATAAGGGTCTATTAATTTGCTAATTTCACGTTTTTCTATATAAATATTTACCTGATGAATTACTAAGTTTCAAATGTTAGTAAAGTCATTGTCTGGTCTATCCATTTAAAAAATGTCTACATATTTTAATTTCTAGATCTTTTTCTTGTTAGGTGCTATCAAGTCATGTACGACTCATAGCAACTCTGAATAACAGATCTGAATCCTGTCAGGTCCCGTGCCATCCACGTCATCTCTAATACACTTGAGCTGGTTGTTGCCATCACTGTGTCAGTCTGTCTTGTTGAGGGTCTCTCTTTCCTAACATGATGTCCCTTTCTAAGGAATAGCTTCTTCTAGAAGCATGCCCAAAGTATGTGAGATGAAGCTTCCTTGCCTCTATGGACTACTATGACCATATTTTTCCCAATTTGTTTGTTCTTTTGGCAGTTCATAGGGTATTCAGTGTTCTTCTCCAATACCCAAACACAAAGGCATCAATTCTTCTTCTGTTATCCTTATTCACTGTCCAGCTCTCAGATGCATAACAGTTAATTGAAAAGACCATAGTCTGAATCAAACACACTTTACATGGTCTTTACATGGACATCATTGCTTTTAAATATTTTAGATATTTACTTATATCTTGCCCAGTGTGGTACGTCTCCTGATCTCCTGATTGCTGGTACCAAGGATGCTAATTTGTGGATCCAAGTATGATGAAATCATTGACAATGTCAATCCTTTTCTTATATAATTTTTTTTTAACTCTGTTGTTGTTGTTAGGTGACATTGAATCAGGTACAACTCAGCAACCTTGTGAACAGCTGACCTGAACCTTGCTCTATCCTGTGCCATCCTAACAATCTCTGACACTCTAGAGCCCATTGTTGAAGTCACTGTGTCAGTCCATCTCACTGGAGTTTTTCTTCTTCTTCACTGACTCTCCATCTTTCCAAGCATGATGTGCCTTACCAAGGAACACCCTTGCCTAGCTACATGTTCAAAGTTTGAAAGATGAAGCTTTGCCATCTGTGCCTATGGCTGCCGTTTTTCTAAGGCATATCTGTTTGTTCTTTTGGTAGTTAGTCCATGGGATATTCTGTACTCCTCTCCAGTACTAGCTTGCCTCCAGAAACCCTATGAACCTAGAGAAAGGATGAAAGTCACACATTCAAGTGTCGAGGACTTTCATTCATAGGGTCACTATGAGTCACCTACGACTCGACGGCACTTAACAACAACTCCAGTACCACAACTCAAAGGCATCAGTTCTGTCATTCTCCTTCTTTGTCCATCTCTCTATAGTTGGTGCTTGAGAAGACCATTACCTCCACCTTGTTAGTGCACCTCAGTCTTCAAACTGCTTTCATTGCTCTTCAGCATTTTTGAGAGGTCCCTGACAACAGACTTGCTAAGTACAATTTGTCTTCTGATTTCCTAATTGCTGGTACCAAGGGGGTTGATTATTGATACAAGCAAAATTAAGCCATTGACAGCTTCAATCCTTTCTTCATCTATCATAATGTTGACTGTTGGTTCTGTGTTAATAAAGATTAAATTCTCTTTTCAGACAAGAAGTAAAAGAACCAAACAGGGAAGCATTCATAATTTCAAGATCTCCCAGAAAAGGCAAAATAGTTAATATGGAACAAAAAGATTGTGAAGCACACAATGAAGATCTTTTTACAGGTAGTGGCATCACATCTAATGGAGGTATGTGACCTATATAAAACAAAATGGGGGAAATTAGAATTAAGCAGTCTTCATAATATTTAGTCTAGCTGCTGGTTTTTAGTATGTTTTACTTTTTATTTATGCACCACACAGACCATAATCTTAGTCTTAGTCTTTTTTCAAAAATAGCATACTTTTAGGGGAGCTCTAGTGGCCTAGTGGCAAGAAGCTACACTACAATCCCAGAGGTGCATGGTTCGAATCCACCAGATGCTCTGCCAGGGAAGGAGTAACAATCTCCTCCTGTACCAGTCAGATTCGACTTGACAGTACACACACAAAAATATTTAAAAAAAAAATAGCATACTTTTTTCTTTTTAAAAAAGGGCTCATGTTGCTTAATGATATGGAGTTGTGATGCCAACCCAAAGGCACACAGTTCGAATCCACCAGCTACTCCCCAGGAGGAAGATCTTACTGCAGTCTCCTCCTCTGAGATTTATTACCTCTGAAAACCCATTGAAGTATGTGAGTCCATTCCGACTTGACAGTATATAACATCAGCAACATTTGAAAATGGCCAGAAGAAGAAAGTGACATTTGAAAATGTCAAGAAGAATTGAGGCCTTTGAGTTGTGATGTCAGAGAAGAATACTGAATATCCATGGACTACCAAAAGAATAAATGGACATGTCATAGAGAAAGTGCAGCCAGAGTGCTCCTCAAAGGCAAGGATGGCAGAACTTAATCACAGAAAGGTAGTTGGGAGGGTGCTATTCCTTAAGAAGGGACATCATGCTTGGAAAGGAGGAGAGTCAGTAAAGTGAGGAAGACTTAATGAAGTGGGTTGACACAGTTTCTGCAGCAGTGGGCTCATGTATGTCAGAGATGATGAGGATGGCACAGGAAAGGACCTGATTCAGATCTGTTACACATAAGGTCACTATGAATCATACTTGAAGGCACCTAACAATAACAACAACGTTATTTAGCACATGTTTTCATTATCCTTTTAGCTTGTTCTCCAGGGAAAAAACAACACCCCATATTCAAATATATTATATGGAGACCCTTTTATTAAGACATAAACAGGACAAAGACAGAGAAGTTATTTTAGAGTGAGGGTAACTGTCACAGCATGATGCCTTGAGTAGTCTGCTGAACCATGGCTCTACTTTTCATTTATAAGGTTTGGAGGAGTATTGTAGACAGGACTACAAGCAGATATAGGGTTATGTACACAATTTCAAATTTAAAAATTTAAGGATTGATTATGAAGTTCCTACCACCTGGCTATAAGGCTATGACTCCTGGAAATCAGCAAGAACATGCCTAGACAAGTTCCCTGGTTCTTTGAACAGACTGTCCCTCCTTAGTCCTGTGATCACCTTTCAGTCACACTCTCCTTGAGGGCAAAACCATGTGACTAGTTTCTAAAACTGATTGCCCTGGAGTCAGAACTGACTCATGCAGACCCTCCACTGGGTTTCCAAAGCTGTAAATTGTACAGAAGGGGATTTCCCCATTTTTCACTTTATTTGTAGTGGTGGTGGTGGTGTTAGGTGCTGTGAAGTCAAGTAAGACTGTAGCAACCCTTTAACAGATCTGAACCACATCCTATCCCATGCCATCATCACAACTCTGACATGCTTGAATCCATTGCCTCAGTCACTGTGTCAGTCCATCTCCTTCAGGGTCTTCCACTTTTTTGCTGACACTCCTTTCCAAGCATGATGTAGTTTTCCCAGGAACAGCCTCTCTTAACAACATGTCCAAAGTATGAGAGATAGAACCTCATCTCCTTTGCCTCCAAGGAGTAATATAGACTGCATTTTTTTCAAGACATACCTGTTCATTCTTTTGGCAGACTGTGGGGTACTCTACTCATCTCTAGCATGCCAACTCAAAGGCATCAAGTCTTCTTCTGTCATCCTTAATTTATTATCCAGCTCTCAGATAAGTAGCAGGTAATTGAAAAGACCATAGCCTGAATGAAGTGCACACTGATATCATTACTCTTAATTTGAAGAGGTCCCTGACAGCAGACTTGCCCAGTGTAATACGTCTCCTAATAACCCAACTGCTGGTATTAAGAGTGTTGCTTATTAACCTAAGCAAGATGAAATCATTGACAGCTTCACCTCAGAGGTTGATTCAAACCACCAAAGAGGCACAGCATTTTGATTCCATAGAAAGTATAACTTTCTGTAGGTTAGGTCACCAGCTTTCAAGCTAGTTTATAGGTTCACCAGCTCTCAGGCTAGTTTATAGGTCAGAAAGAACTCAAATGATGTCTGAATTATGCAAAGAATCAAAATGGAGTTAGAAATCTGCCATCGACTTCTGACTTCCACAGCAAAATGCTTCAGATTTTAAGCTCTAATACAGTTTAGAAATTGTTTTTATTTTAAAGAAGTGGAGCTGTGATCAGAGCATAGAAGAGAGATCTAGAATCACTGAGGGAGCTGCCAAATGGGAACTGGAACTAGAGGGAACATGGCTACTATCAAAAACCCATCCCAGGCAGAGCCAGAAGAGAATGCTTAGTCTCATTTCCCCTTTTCTTCCAGACTGGTTAATTCTGATTCTTACATGTCCCTGGCCTCAGTCAGTTCGCCAGCTACTTTTACTGAAACTCCTCTAACCCCCTAGACTTCTCCATAGTACCTTGTGCTAACTTACTTTTCTCTTGTTGTGTACTGACCCTCCAGCAGGTTTTCAGAGGTATCTAATCGCATAATACGAGATAGCCCATCTTTCTTGCGTGGAGCAGCTGGCAGATTCAAACCACTTGCCTTTGGAATGGCAGCACAACTCCTTACCACTAAGCCACCAAAGCTCTCTACTTGTCTCTCTTCCCCTTGAGACCCTGAGTTTCAAAATCATGTAGCATAATGTTTGTTACAAAATTATTTTATGTTAATATATGAATTAATTCTTTAATATGTAGGTTCAAGTCCATTTTTTATGTCATCTATTCGTGGTACAATAATTGAAAACACATCTTCAGCTGGGACTTTGGCACAAATTCCTCTGTTCCCTAAATATGAACTGGAACTTGATTCTCATAGAAAAATTTCTTACCCTGCAAAGGAACACATTGAACGTGTTTTGGAAGAATATTCAAATCAAGTTAAAGATTTGCAGAGAAAACTGTGTGAAGTAAGTTGCATTTTCTTCTTCTAACAAATTATGCTGTTTGGGAAAAAGCAGTGAGTGAGGCACATTGCCTGGGAATAGAAACTAAACTTCCTGGAAGAAAAACTGATGGATTTGTTGGTTGGTTTTAGATGCTGTCAAGTAAGCTCCTACTCATAGTGACTACAACAGAACAAAACTCTGCCCAGTCCTGTACCATCCTCACAATCTCTGTTGTGCTTAAGCCCTTTGTCATTGTCAGTCCATTTTACTGAGCTTTCCTTCTACTCCTCCAAACAGATATCCTTTTCCTTGGACTGGCAGCTTCTGAAAACATGCCCCAAATATATGAGACAAAATCTTACCTTCTTTGCCTCTAAGAAACATTCTGTCTATACCTCTTCCAAGACAGATTAGTTTATTCTTTTGGCAATCCATGTTATATTAAATATTCATCACCAAAACCAAAATTCAAAGGGATTGGTTTTTCTTCAGTATTCCTTGTTTGTGTATAAATTGTTGTTAGGTGTTGTCAAGTTGAATATGACTCATAGTGACCTTATGAACAGATCTTAACCCTATCCTGCCTGTTATTGTCTCTGACATACTTGAGCCTATTGCCACAGTCCAGTGTCAGTCCATCTTGTTGAGGGTAGTCCTCTCTTTTTACTGACCTATGCTTCTCCAAGCATGATATCCTTTTTCAAGAAATAAACCCCTCCCAACAACATGCCCAAAGTATGAGTCGAAATTTCACCATCCTTCCCTCAAAGGAGCCTTTGGGCTGCACTTTCTCCAAAACACATCTGTTTATTCTTCTTGAAGTCTATGGGATATTTAGTTTTATTCTCCAGCACCACTCAAAGGCCTCAATTCTTCTTTTGTCATCCTTATTTACTGTCAAGCTCTTAAATGCATAGAAGGTGATCAGGTGCATCTTGGTCTTTAAACCAAAATCATTACTTTTCAGGACTTAAGAGAAGTCTCTGACAGCAGACATAAACAATGTAGTACATCTTCTGATCTCCTGGCTGCTGGTATCAATGGTATTTATTGTGAATCCAAGTAAGATAAAGTCACTGACAGCTTCAGTCCTTTATCCATGTATCACCTCTTTAATCAGTGGTGAGGATTTTTGTCTTCTTGATGTTGAGATGTCGTTTATATTGAAGACTGTAGTCCTTGATCTTTTGTAGCAAGTGCTTCAGGTCCTCCTCACTTTCAGCAATGTGTGTCAACTGCATAATGCAGATTGTTGATGAGTCTTCTTCCAATATTAACACCACATTCTTCTTCATAAAGTCCAGCTTCTCAAATTATTTGCTCAGCATACAGATTGCACATAGATATGGAGAAAACATACTATCCTGACACACACTTTTCTTATTTTTACACTATGCATTGTTCCCTTGCTTTGTTTGACAACAGCTTCCTGGTCTAGGTACAGGTTTCACATGAGCACAGCTAAGTGTTCTGAAATTTCCCTTCTTCTCAATGTTATCCATAGCTTGTTATGATCCACACAAACAACTTTGCATAGTTGCTGAAGCACAAATCAACATTCTTCTGGTATTCTCTGATTTCACTCACTATCTGTCTGACATTAGCAATGGTCCCTGGTGACCCAGCCTCTTTTAAAGCCAGCTTGAACAGTTCCCTGTCAGTGTACTGTTCTAGCCATTTTGGGATGATTTTCAGTAATATTTTGCTTGCATATGGTATTAATGAAATTGTGTGTTAATTTTCACATCATATTGGATCTCTTGTCTTGGGAGTTGGAACAAATAGACCTCTGTAGCAAGAAGCTGTGCTACAATCCTGAAGGCACATAGT
Organism: Elephantulus edwardii; assembly: GCF_000299155.1. NCBI lineage: Eukaryota > Metazoa > Chordata > Mammalia > Macroscelidea > Macroscelididae > Elephantulus > Elephantulus edwardii. The sequence continues at coordinate 20,079,313 of NW_006399792.1, forward strand.
TCAAGGCCACCAGCTGCTCCATGGTAGAAGGATGGACAGTCTCCTCCTGTGCAATTAACTGCCTCAGAAAATCTGCCAGGGGGTCGGCTGTGAGTCTGTTCCGACTACATTATACACAACAACACTGGATCTCTCATCTTGGGAATTGGAACAAATAGACCTCTTCTAGTCTTGTTGATCAGGTAACTGTCTTCCCAATTTCTGGACACAGACTGGAGAGCATGTCAAAGGCTGCATCTGTTACTTGAAATATGTCAATAGGTATCCTATAGATACCTGGGGTCTTATTTTTGCTGGTGTCTTCAATGCAGCTTTAAACTTCTTCACTTATCACCACTGGCTCTTTATCATATATGCTAATTCTTGAAATATTTCATTGTTGACTGATTCTTTTTGGTGCAGTAACTCTTTGTATTCCCTCCATCTTCTGATGATGCTTCCCAAATCATTCAAGATTTTGCCCTAACATCTTTCAGGATTGCAATCCAGGGCTTCATTTTGTTCTTCTGTTGTTTCAGCTTGAGTAATGCCAAGTGAGTTCTTACCTTTTTATTCTCCAACTATATATAACTCTTTGCACATTACATTATAATAATTGTATTGGTGACACTTCTCAAATTTGACCCCTTCTATTTCAGTGTTAGAAGGTGAGTTGCTGGAGATTCTACATATCTGTTTTCCTTTTGTCAATTATTATTTATAATTGCTTTAGTTTACTGGTGTAATTTTAGTAAAACTTGGTAGCTCAAAATGTTTCAATTAACATTCATCAAGGTCAGCAAAAAAGGTGACTGTCCGTGATACGCATTTGGCACAGTGGCTACAATAGTGGGATCATGCACAGCAGTATTTGTAAAGATGGCACAGGACTGGCCAGTGTTTTGTTATGGTGTTCATGGAATCACTATTCAGAGATGGCTTGATAGCATTTATGAGCAACCACTGTGATTAATTGAGTCAGGGATGCTTTCCTGCTATCAAAACTTGATACCTATTTACAAAACAATACAAGAGGGTAGCTGTTAAATGTGTATGTACAAATGCCAGGTGAACGGTGTCTAGATGTTTTTGCTGAAATTATCAAGTGGGTCTTATATACGTTTAAGTGGACTTTAACCAGCCTTTACAATTGCATGTTGGATACCAGCATTCTCTAGCATAAACTTGAAACTTTTTACTCATTTATGCAAAGCTCTTTGTAATCTAATCTCTCCCTGTTCATTTCATCTCCTTACTTTCCAATCCACCGGTACCAAGCTACTTGCTTTTTCCCTAGTTACACTATCTTATTATGCATGGACCTTTACACTTTGACCATTCTCTTTTATCTATTTTGTTTACCTAGTAAACTCTTACCCATCAAGACTTAGCTAAGCGTTTCCTTCTTTGAATCCTTTTCTCTAGACAGTGTTAAGTGTATTGTGCTCTATACATTTAATGCCTTTTGTACATAGCCCATTTTTAATATTTGACACATTTTAGTGTACTGTTTCACACATCAGATATAGCATGGTAGGAAAAAACTCACAATTTCATTTCAAGTACTGAAAATTAGTTAGTACTGAATTAATGTGCACAGAATGTAAAGATAAATAGGGTGCATAGGAGTCATTGTGATTTAATAAGAACACTACCTTGTCTTAAGTACACGAATGAAAATACATGTCACTGTAGGAGGCCTGGAGGTGGCAATGAGAGTAGAAAGCACAATATCTTCGTTCATTTTCTATATTCATCCTCTGAAAAGCACTTGAGACTGTTGACTCCTCATCAATATGTTTTGAATCAGTAAATGAGTAGCAGGCATATTTGCATACTTATAATTTCTAGCCTCTACTTTCTATATAACAAATGTTGTGCTAGGTACTGATTATATAAAGATTGATAAAAGACCTTGCCCCTTCCAAAGTTGTAGTTTTAGTGTTATGGATGAGATATTTAAAAAGTAACAGTGTGATCTGTTCTACAGAAGTAGTATCAGTGATGCTAAATCCAATTAATGCTTTTTTATTCCTTATCTTACTCGACTTTTCATTATCATTTGACACACTTAACTTTTTCCTCTTGAAGTACTCTCTTCTCCTAGGTCTTATGGAAACACAAGCTGCTTCTAGTTTTTCTGAGCTCGTTCTTTTTCGGTCTTTTTTTTCCAGTAAAGTTCTCTATATACAGTCATACTGTTTTCAGTGACCTTCACTGTAATTTTTTGCCAGTGAGTGCTCAGTTTATATTTCTAGCACATCCTCTTTTCTGAGCTCCACACTTAGTTGGTATAGGATACTCTGGTATTTACCTGACATTTCTGCTGGAGATATTTGTCAGGCTCTGTAAACTCAACATTTCCAACATGGTCTTTTCCCCCAAAATCATAATTTTAGCTATGTGTGGTGCCACCTTCACAGAGTTGCACAAGATAGAAATCTGACTCAGAATCCTTGCCTTCAAGGAGTAGCCTCTCTAGGATGAACCTGTTTTTTCTCCTACCAGTCCATGGTGTTTTCAGTACTTTTCTCCAGCACCAAAACTCAAAGGCATCAACTCTCCTTCTAGCATCACTAGTCATTGTCCAGCTCTCTGATGCATAGCAAGTAATTGCAAAGACCATGGCCTGGATCAGGCTCACCTTAGTCTCCAGACTGACATCGTTGCACTTCAGCACTTTGGAGAGGTCTCTGACAGTAGACTTTCCCAGTGAAATCCATCTTTAAATTTCCTGACTACTGGTATCAAGAGTGTTGACTGTAGAGCCAAGCAAACTGAAGCTGTCAACAATCTCAATTTCTTCATCATCCATCATGATGCTGCCAGTTGGCCCAGTTGTGAGAATCTTTGTTTTCTTGTTGTTAAGCTTCAATCCATATTGAAGGCTGTGGTCCTTGACCTTCTGCAGCAAGCGCTTCAGGTCCTCCTCAGTTTCAGCAAGCAGGGTTGTATCATCTGAATGCCTCAGACTGTTGATGAGTCTTCCTCCAATCTTGATGCCACACTTCTCATAGTGCCCAGCCTCCCGGATAATCTGTTCCTCATATAGATTGAAAAGATATGAAGACAGGACATATCCCTGATGCACACCCTTCCCAATTTTGAACCAAGCAGTGTTTCCTTGCTCTCTTCTGATGACTGCCTATTGGTCCAGGTATACGTTTCACAATCAAGTTATACGTTGTACAATCAAGTGTTCTGGGATTCCCATTCTTCTCAGAGTCAGCTACAATTTGTTGTGATCCATGCAGTCAAATGCCTTTGCATTGTCAATAAAATAAATTAATCTTTGAAAATTATTAACTATAAGGAAATATATACCTCTAAACCATTCTACTATGTTGAGTCTATTCTGACTTATAGGGATCCTCTTTCGGAGAGGAGACTACCCATCTTTTTTCCTGTGGATCCAAACCACTGGTGGTTAATAGTCTGACATGCTACATAATATGATTCCACAGTTTCTTTTGAATTCCTCTCACTCATTGCGATCAATTCAAAGCTGACTCATAGCTGACTTTCCATTGGGTTTCTTTGAGGCGGTAAATTGGATGGAATGAGATTGCCTATCTTTCCCTTGTAAAACCAGTAGTAGATTCGAACCACCAGAAAGGTGTGACCTATGGTTAGCAGTGTGACTCCTTAGCAATCATTACTTTGTTGTTGTTCTTGTTAGTAAACCTTTGAATAGCTGACCTGAACCCTGCTCTATCCTGTGCCATCCTCATCATCTCTGACACACTAGATCCCATTGCTGAAGTCACAGTGTCAATCCATCTTGTTGGGGATTTTCCTTTCTTGGGCTGACCATCAAGGAATAGTCTTTCCTAGATAAATATAGAAGAGACTAATATGTGTGGCTTCCCCTTCCCCCTCCACAGAGCAATGAACTACATGAGAAACAAAAGTTTTACTTGAAGCAGTCAGTCATTGATTTGCAAACAAAACTTCAAGAGATGCAAATGGAAAGAGATGCCATGGCTGACATCAGGTTACTATTTGTTTCTTGAAATTATTTTGCTCTTTGTAATATGAAAGTACCTATGTGAGTACAAATTTTACCAATTTTTTTTCTTTCAATTAATCTCATAGACGGAGAGAGAATCAGTCCCAGGATGATTTAAGAAATCAACTTCAGAATACAGTTCATGAACTTGAAGCTGCCAAATGCCTCAAGGAGGACATGCTAAAAGATAGCAGTGCACAGATAGAGCAGCTAAGAAAAATGATGCTCACTCATGAAGGAGTGCTTCAAGAAATCCGAACTGTCCTGGTTGACTTTGAAGAAGCCTCAGGCAAGAAAGTATATGATCATGAAAGCCTGCCTACTCTTCACATCCGTAACTTGGGCTCAGCTGTTAGTAAAATCTTGAGAGATTTAGACACAGAGATTTCTTATCTTAAAGGGAGGATATTTCCAGTAAGTGGTGAGAACACTACTTTTGTTTTATATTAAAACTCATTAAGAGAATAGTATTAAACTTTAAAGATTTTTTTAAATCTTAAAAGTAAGCCAAGTTACCCTTTTTAAAAAATAATATGTAATTACCTCTGTTAATAAATGCAGAGCTAACTGAATTTACTTGTATAGCTTCATGAAAATAAAGCCAGAGTTAAAGATTTCATTAGAATGTATCTAATTTTAGTATTACTTGTACTTGCTGATTTCTAAAGCATTTCTTAGTTATAAAATCCCTAAATTTTTCACATTTCAGTTGGACCAATCTCTAAATCAATGTCTCTTTTCTCAAACCAGGTAGAAGAACAGCTTGAAGCACTAAAATCTGAATCACAGAACAAAATAGAACTACTTCTTCAGCAACATCAAGATCGGTAGGTTTTTCAGGTACAGAAAATTATAGAAAAGCAGCAGCATGGGTCCTCAGTCTCTCATTTGCAATTTAAAAATCTTAAAAGCTCTGACTAAAAGCTTTACTTAATAGATTTATGGCAAATTCATTTGTTGACAAAATCTGAGTTAGTGTAAGATTTCTGTAATCTATCATTTTAGCTTCTGGTGGTTTAGGTTTAAGGAGTTGCGCAGCCAAACCTAAAGGCATACATTTCAAATTCACTGGTTGCTTGGTGGGAGAAAGAATGGGCAGTTTCCTTCCATGCAATTTATTTTTATTGCTAATTGTTGTTATGTACCATCAAATCGGAATTGACTCATAGCTCACCCTAAAGCAGATTTTCAGAGGCAGTAAATCTCACAAGAGATGATTTCCCATCTTTCTCCTGATGAGCAGCTGGTGGATTTGACCCATGTACCTTGCATTGGCAGTGTATCTCATTAGCACTAATCCACCACCCATTGGAGGGTCAGCTCTGAAGTTGGTTCCAGCTTGACAGTACACAAAACAAGATGATTTAGCATGACCATTTGTAAACTTCAAGCACAGCAGCAATTGTGAGGATGGTGCAGGATTGAACAAGGTTCCATTCTGTTGTACGTAGAGTCACTATAAGCAGAGCCAAGTCTGCTGTACCCAACAACATTTATAAGCCTGTTGTTGCATTACTGATAGGTTTGCTTTACCGGATGCTGCCCTGCACCCTGCATCTCCCTGAGAGTACTATGTAGCATGGTATTTGTAATTTTGTGCCTTTGTAACATTAAAAATACTTAGAATTTTCAAGTTTAGCTAATCCTTAAGGGATTTAGATAAAGCATTTTGGATCTTAGATACTTTTCATTGAAAAGTAGCATATTCAAAGCCAAAGCAAGATAATAAATGTAAAATGTTGAAAATCACTAGTATTTTGAAATCATTTGTAACCAGGCCAGATCTTCTCTAGCAAATGACACTCAACCTCCCCTCTCCCACATTTTTTTTTTGGTACAGGATTGAACAGTTAATGAATGAACATGAAGTTGAAATATCAGGGCTTACTGAGAAAGCTAGCAGTGCTCGAAGCCAAGCCAATAGCATCCAAAGTCAGTTGGAAATCATTCAGTATGTGTCCTGGTGGTATGAGCTAGATAATCTTTTCTATTAATTTTAGAGATATTATTTTAATTAATTTTCTATTCTGAAAGGCGTTCTGGTGGCCTAGTGGCAAGAAGCTGAGCTGCAATTTCAAAGGTACACAGTTTTGAGGCCATCAGCTGCTCCACGGGAGAAGGATGGGCAGTCTCTTCCCGTGTAATTAATTGCCTCCGAAAACCCATCAGTTCCGACTCTACAGTACACCACAACAACAATTCTAAAGTGGCTTAGTAATTTATTACACAGGAAATAACATTTTTCTAATATTCAAGTGAACAGAAAAGATATAAATATATAAAAATATATCTGACCATATCAGAAGTATTTTTGCAAGTATTTAGGCCTGTTGGGATTGAATATCTTAATTGAGTATCATATTTCAACTGTGATAAAGCATAAATTCACACACCATATATAGATATATGTACACACATATATTAATATATATAAATATATGTGCATATTCATATTTTTATTATTTGAGTTGATAAAAAATTTCCAACATTTTATTTATTTAGTCATATACAAAAGAAAGGTGAAAATTCCTGAACTCCCATCTATCTATCACCTAGCTTCAGCAATTAACATTTTTCAGCTGAGTCAGTTTTAGAAAATAAAAGGTAATATATACAAGAACTAATGGTGGTGTCTACAAACTAGAAGACCCTTATATATCTTGTATTCTTAGCTTGCTGTTTGATTTTATTTCTCCTTAAACTTAGAGAACAAGCAAGAAACCAGAATTCAATGTATATGCGTCAGCTCAGTGACCTGGAATCTACTGTTTCTCAGCTACGTTCTGAGTTAAGAGAAGCAAAAAGGATGTATGAAGACAAGGTACACTTAGATTTCTCTGTTCTACTTCCAGAGACTATTATGCAGAGATTTAAGTTACACAAATAAAGAATTTAGTATATCATATTTAAAGTAGTTTATAAATTGGAGTTAGAGGATGTGTTTTGCCCAATTATCTACATTAAATTATAGAAATATCATTTTTAATTTTATGTTCCATTTTCTTAGAAAAACATTTTTGCGTGCCTCTAGTATTTTTCTTAAAAATATTTTTTTAAAGGATTGTATTAATTATGTTTACAAGGCTTCATTTTGTTGTTGTGTGCCGTTGAGTCAGAACCAATCCAGAGCTGAACCTCCAGCAGGTTTTCAGAGGCAGTAAATTTTAGTGGAGAAGACTGTCCATCCTTCGACCTTAGAGAAGCTGGTGGATTAGAACCTTATTAATAACCCCATGAACACTGAAGAGAACATTTCAGAGCAGTTTGTGTTTCTGTTCCCTGTGAGTGGGGTGACCACATACCCACATTTGCCTGAGACAATACCAGGTAACAACTGCTATTCCAGTGTCCTGTTTTAGGAATGCCAGCTTTCAGCCTGAAAAGTATCCTAGTTTGGTATATAGTTCTATATGTATTCACCCTTCTTATAAGAGAATCTCATGGTGGTACGGATAGTTAAAGCGCTAACCAAAAGAGTAAAGGTTCCAGTGCATTCAGAGGAATCTCAGAAAAAAAAGGCCTGGTCATATGCACCATTAGAAACCTTATGGAGCACAGTTCTACCCTGATAAACATGAGATTGTCATAAGTTAGAATTGACTTGGCTGTAGCACGTACAAACCTATGCAATCTTGAAATAATGACACAAACAATTTAGTGCAGTTTTAGCCACCTCTGTTGTTGTTGTTAACTAACCCACAGCTGACCCTCCACTGAGTTTTTAGAGGCTGAAATTGCACGGGAGGAGACTGTCCATCCTTCTCCTGTGGAGCAGCTATTGGATTCAAACCACATACCTTTGGGATTGCAGCGTGGATTCTTACCACTAGGCCACTAGAGCTCACTTGTTAACTATTAGCTAATAACAGGCCACCAGGAGTGGCATCCACTTCCTAAATAACATGCCTCTGGAAACCCTATGAACTTTGATAAATGTTGATAGTTGTAAAGGGGTTTTCAGGCCTCTTGTTCATAGGGTGCTATGAATTGTGCTTGACTTGAAGACAATCAACAACAACTACAACTATTAGCTAATTATTCACACCTTACCTCTGATTTATAGGAATAAGTTTAGTTGTTATTGTTGTTGGGTTCTGTCAAGTCAGCTACTACTTTTAGGAACCCTATGAACAACAGATCTGAGCTTTGTCATATCCTCTGCTATCCTCCCAATCTCTGTCCATTGTTAGAGTCACTCTGTCAGTCCATCTTGCTAATTGTCTTCATCTCTTTCTCTGAATTTTCCGCATTTCCTAGAATGAGGTCTTTTCCCTAGGACTGACTACCCTGTACAACATGCCCAAAGTATGTGAAATGAAGTTTCATCATCCTTTAATCCAAGGAGAACCGTAGTTGCATTTACTTCCAAGACAGACTTATTTGTTCTTTTGGTAATCTATGGGAATATTCAGTATACTTCTCAAACTCCACAATTTAAAGGCAATTCTGCACTGCAATCCCAGAGGTGCGCGGTTCAAATCCACCAGATGCTCTGCTGAAGAAGGAGGAACAATCGCCTCCTGTACCAGTCAGATCCAATTTGATGGTACACACATAAAATAAATAAATAAATTTAACGGCAATTCTCTTTTTGTCATCTTTATTCATTGTCCAACTTTCAGATGCATGAAACAATTGAAAAAAACAATGGTTTGGATCAGGTGCACCTTAATCTTTAAACTGACATCCTTTCTCTTCAGCACTCTAGAGAGGTTCTTGGCAGCAGATTTTCACAGTGCAATATGTCTTTTGATTAATTTACTGTTGGTACCAGGGGTGTTGATTATGGATCCAAGCAAGATGAAATCATTGACAATTTCAGTCTTCTCTATGGTGATGGTGCCTATTGGTCCAGTGGTCAGAAATCTTGTTTTCTTGATGTTGAGCCTTTAATTCGTATTAAATTAAAGGTTGCTTGCTGAAACTGAGGAGAACCTGAGGCACTTGCTACAGAAGGTCAAGGACTGTAGTCTTCAATATGGATTGAAGCTCAACATCAAGAAGACAAAGATTCTCACCACTGGGCCAATTGGCAGTGTCATAATAGATGGAGAAGAAATTAAGGTTGTTAGCAATTACAGCTTGCTTGGATCCACAATCAAGATTTAATACCAGCAGCCAAGAATTCAAAAGATGAATTGCATTGGGAAAATCTGCTGTCATGGACCTATCCAGAGTGCTTGAAGAGCAACAGTGTCAGTCTAGATACAAAGATGCCCCTACTCCAGGCCATGTTTTTTTTTCCAATTACTTGTTATGCTTCAGAAAGTTGGACAGTGACTAAGAATGGCAGAAGAAGAGTAGATGCCTTTGAGTTGTGATGCTGGAGAAGAGTCTTGAACATACCATGGACTGCCAAGAAAACAAATAGGTCTGTTTTGAAAAGGTTTAAAATAAGTCTCTTCTTGGAGGCTAGGATTTTGAAGTTCCACCTCACTTAATTTGGGCAAGTGGCCAGGAGAGATCAATCAGTCCTTGGAGAAGGACATGCTCGTAAGGGTGGACAAGGTGTCTCCATGTGCTAATGCTGTTTTCAAAGTCTCTTTTGCCATTGATTTTGATTTTTTCTTTCTTCCCATCTTTGTAATGACCTTTTACTTTCTTAAAGGATGATCTTTTAAGATGTCATTTCATAACTCCTGTGATATTCATTATTAGTGTTCTGTTTATTGAGATGGTTTTTTTAAACTCAAGTGCTATAGACTCAAAAGTCACATTTTGGTTTCATGCATTTGTTTTAATTAACAGGTTCAGTTGGTTAGATGAAATAATGTATAAGGAAGTTTCCAGATTTTCTTATAAAATAACCCAGATTTTCTCAAATAATAGTTTAAGAATAAAGCTCCATATGAAAAGAGACAATTGTATACCATAGCTCTGGCCACCTGAAGTCTAGAGTCTATGCCATAGCAGCTAGCCACAACAATAGTTCTTCCAGGTGTCCTCCCAGGGCAGCCCATTTAATTTCTGTGCTGGCCAGAAGAGGGTGCAATTTCTCCTCAGTTCTCCTGTAGTTAATGCTTGGCTGTAAGACTTCAAACTCTTGTAGCTCAGCAGGTACACAGGCTGGAAAATTTACATACTACTTTTCTGAAGTCTAAACAGTAAAGAGTAATGTGAAATTATATAATCTCAGTGATGAGATTTGTGCCCTCATGACAGAGTCAGCAGTTTAAAGCCACCAGCCAGCTACTCAGCAGGAAAAGGAAAGGAGTCCACATCTGTAAAGATTTACAGCCTTAAAACCTTTGTAGAGCCAGTTCTTCTTTATCCTGAAGGGTTTCTGTAAGTTGGAACAGACCTTTTCTTTTTGGACAGTGGTGGCTTTCAAACATTTTTTTAGGACTACCCACTATGGTAGGGAGCTATTAGGGACTAATGATAAGAAACAGTGCTGTGAAGCCAGGCAAACCATCTGAATCCACCACCTTCTCTACAGGACAAAGATGGGCAGTTTTCTTCCATGCAGTTTGCTGCCTCTGAAAACCTACTGGAGGGTAAGCTAAAACTTAGCTTGTTAGTAGTGAGTTTATCACCTAGGAACATTCTTTTTTTAAAAAAAGAAAAAAAAATTCTTTTTTGTGTGTGTGTATACTGTCAAATTGTATCTGACTGGTATACGAGGAGATTGCCCCTCCTTCTCCAGCAAAGCATCTGGTGGATTCAAACCACATACCTCTGGAATTGCAGTGCAGCTTCTTGCCACTAGGACACCAGAGCTCCCTCACCTAGGAGCATTCTTAAGAAACCTTACACTACTTAAGGGATGTATCCAAGAAACCAAATCCTAGAGAGAAATATTTATTCTTCCCTGTTTCTCTGAGGTCTACCTTTTTGTGTTAATGATTTCTTTTCTTGGTAGCAGATTTTTTCAGGTGTTTAACAGAATGCCCATTCTCCTCAGGGTCAACAAGCCTATTCAAAAGGGCATGACCCTACCCTGAAGACAAGAGCAGTGAGGTCATAATTTTTATATAGATAATGTGGTGATAGACACATCTGTCAGCAAGAGAGCGAACTATTTTATGTGGTACAATATGATAGCTGATATTCATGAATAATTATTCAGATCTATTGTTTATTGACAAAGTAACCTTAGAAAATCCACCAACTGTACTCCAGTGAGTTTTCAGAGGAAATATATAACATGGAAGGAGTTTGCCTATCCTCCCACAGAGAAGCTGGTGAACTTGACACTCTTACTTAACAATGGGCCACCAGAGCTCCCTAATAAAGCTAAAACTCACCTCTATTTTATCACCACTATATTGTTTGGAAAAATTATTTCTAGTAACCCATCACCCATTATTATTTTGCTTATTTCGTGATAATATAATCAGTGTCCTGCTGATCAGGGAGCTCTGGTGGCTTAGTTGTGAGTAGTTGCACTGCCATTACCATGTGGTTCAAATCCACCAACTACTGTTGGACATTCTGCCAGTCACCAGCTACTTCACAGGGGAAAGATGACCCTTCTCCTCCCTTGTGATTTACTGCCTCTGAAAGGTCAGCTTTGTGACAGTCCTAATTTGATAATACATAACAACAGTATTTTTCTGATCAACTGTAAATTGAGATATTGTGGAAAAGGTCAGAAAATACATTTAAAGAATACAAAAATAGTTCTGAGTACTCAGGTAAATTTATTTGGCATTGTAGAGCCTAAACATTTAGATGAATGAATGAATTTTCTGTGTATATGCTTTTGGTTAGATTGATAGAAGTATGATGTTAAAATTATTGTTTTCTTTTGTTCTATTCTAATGTAAAACAGTGGAGGATCACCCAGAATTTTGCAGCTTAAATAGTAAATATTTCCATAGAAAGAAAAGGGACTAGCAACTTTACCCTTCATTAATTTAAGTCTAGTTTATTTAGCTTTACAGTACAGCCTGTTTAATTTAATAGAATTAGCACCAAGTTGCTGGTTAACTAGGTTTTCTTAACAGTAACTTCTTTTTAGTTTAGTCAAACTGTCTTACTATGTTAATACAAAGATCTCTTCAGGCCTGAAATAGGATTTACATATGCACAAGGAAGATCGCATTAACAGAAAAGGCTTCATTTTGGGTCATGAATAATTCTAATATTATAATGTTCTGCCCATGAAATGCCCCTCAAATCTAAAAACACGTCTGAAATTTCAAGAGCGTTTATTATATAATTTCCACACGTGGAGACTTTTCTCCTTCGTCAGGAAGGTGGTGAAGGAAGAAAAAGCCTCGAGTTTCCCCTCCCACTTGCTTTTATAGCTTTTTTTGAGTGCCCCTGTTAGGGCAGGGGGGATTGCGATCACGGTTGGTGGGTTGACTTTTGACAGACTGGCTACTTTGCCCGCCTTTGCTTCTTTTGTGTCACGTAGACACTAGTTAATTCCTTACTTTTCAAGGACAGACCAGGCTTTACCCGGGGCACTCATGCTTGCCCTAAGCTAAGAATTTTTATGGCCCTCTTCTGCCTTTAGCGTTAATGGGGGTTTATAAAAAATGGGGTTTCTGCTGTCCCTTCAATAAAATACAGAGCACAAATAGTGTCTGTTAAAGAAAGTATGCATACATTCTCTCCTTCTTATGTACTTTGTATTACTAAACCACAAAAATAAAACTTACTTTTGTTAACCTTCCATAATATTTCTGAGACTGTACATCTTCATAAGAAGGGACTATCTCACCTTTCTCCCATAGAGCAGCCCAATACTTATGCTGCCACACCACCAGGGTCCCTTTAAGATTATTCAAACTCACTGCCATAAAATTGATTTAAACTCTTTTTTTATTAAATTTTATTAATTTTAGTGAACATTTACAGAGATTTTGGGTTTCCATTCATTCATGGTTGCACTATTTTCTCTACCCTCCTCCACAGTTTGTTCCTCTTCCCCCCCCCTTAAAAGTCTGTTTTAATTGTCCCATTGCCACAGTGCTTGTCAAAACCAGTTCTGATTGATCTCCTTTGTCAGTGTGTCCTTTGCCATTCCCTATCACTCCTCCCTGAGAGAGACTTCACCCTGATTCATAAGGAAAAGGGGATGGCATATCCTCTTAGCTACTTCCTGCTGAAAAGGGATGCTGTGGGTTTTAGGGTGAAGATCTTCTCTCACTACTCTAAAGGGCCCCTTTGGCAATAGGAAACACATAGACTATTGTGGAGATTGTTTCTGAAATTTAGATGCACTCGATTTAAACTCTTAATGACCCTCTGTTGGAGTTCTAATGCTTTAAATCTTAACAGGAGGAGATTTCTTTTACTAAGGCCTATTAAAATAATACATTCTATCTAAGTAACAATAAGGGAGAAAATTACTAATGAACATAATTTTTCAGAGCTGTGATGAGAAGTGAAATTTGTGTGAAACTTCAGAGAGTTTGCTAATATTACACATCAGTACATTAGATCAGGGCAGTATTGGTATTTTCTCCTGGAGTCAAATTCCTTCAAAAAATATTTTGTTTGAAAAAAAAATAGATTATTTGGCAGGTCAGAACCAAATTTTTCCATGTAAAATTCTCACATTAAGAGGAAACTCATTTATAGCCTGACAGTGAATGAAGTATTTTAGTATTGGTGAGAATAAAACTGATTCAGAGAAAATTTTAGCTATAGTTTTTGTAACTTAGAGAAATGTTTTACGGTAATGCTTTTTTCTATTCTTCTCTTTCCATTTTAGGAGAAACTCCAGAATTTCCCTTTACGAATTTGGACCAGAAGCTGTCACTATTGGCTCAACAGATCTGGCTTTACTCTTAACTTTCGCTTTTGACAACAAAATAGCTCATGATCTTGATTTCAAGTTTATTTTTCCTACTTTGAAAGCAGTTGGGGTTGGTTTGGTATTTAAAAAAAATTTAGTAGCACTGGCTGGAGCTATATACTGTGCAGGAATTTTCTGTGTGAATTTCCTTGCATAGTTCCTGTGCCAACCTGTCTGTGCTTTTTTGAACACAGATTTTTCTTTTTTAAGTCTTTGTAATTTGGTATAATTTGCCATACCTTTAAAATCTCTATTACAATTAGAACAAGTTCTCAGCACTCATTTGTCTATTGATCCAAACCAAAAAGTGGATTCATGGCTGGTAAAAGGGAAAACCAGTGCTGCTATTTTTTAAAAAAGTGAAAAACAACCTTTAATATACCTCAGATGTCATTATTCATTCTGGCCATTGAAAAGCTTTTATTTACAGTGTTTTTTTACACTGTTTGTATTAGCTCAGCTGCTACTTCAATGGTTTTCCCTTTCACTCTCCATTTATCTTTCTTATTGAATAACTAATAATAAAATCATTTTTATTCTAAAAAGTGAAAGGTAAAAGCAGAGCTATAGCAGTTGAGTCAGTACTGACAACTACAACACAAATGTTCCTGCCGGTGCCTGGAGGAACATCTGATACTTAATAAACTTTAAACCAAAAGATAATAATCAGAATTGGCTTTCTTTTTCTTCTTTTTTATTTTTTTGTCTCACAGATTTGACTGTAAAGTTTAATGTTACTAAATGGTCATTTATGGGTTTTTTTTTAAATGAAAACAGATATAAAAAGAAATCTGATGTGATTGTACTGAGTTTGACTCCTTTTGTGTCAGAATAGAACTGCTCTCCATAGTATTTTCAATGACGGCAGTAGAGATAGATCATGGGGCTTTTCTGTGGCACCCCTGTTGGTGTTATGGTTAGGTGCCTTTGAGAAGAGTGCAGTCATAGCAACCCTGTAAACAATAAATTGGAACCCTGTCCTGTCCTCTGCCATTCTCATCATCTAAGACATACTTGAAACTATTGCTGCAGTCACTGTGTCAGTCCATCTCATGGAAGGTCTTCCTCAATTTTACTGACCCTCCACCTTTCCAAGCATGATGTCTCTTTCCAAGGAATAGCCTCTTCGCATACCCAGAGTGTGTGAGACAAAGCTTCACCATCTTTGTCTCCAAGGAGCACTCTGGCTGCACTTTCCCCAAGATATATCTGGTTTTTTGACAGCCATACACACACACACACACACACATACACACACACACACACACACACACACGTAGTTATATAGGATATATATTACATATATACACACACATATAGAGAGCGCATACTGATTGCCTAGTCATAAGAAGTTAAGCTGTCAAGATTAAAAGACACAATTTGAATCTACCAGCTGCTTCATGGGAGAAAGATGATCATTCTCTTTCTGTGCAATTTAAAGCCTCTGAAAACTCACTGGAGTGTTAGTTATGATTTGTTTCTGACTCAATGGTGCACAACAGCAACAAACATATATATAATGTATATGTGTTTTATATGTATGTATGACTATCTGTGTGTATATATATATATATATAAATGTGTATGGGTATAAACACATATAAATATATATGCATATATTATATATAAAATTACAGCATATATGCATTGAAATATGATCTTATATAAACCCAGTCCAGGTTAAAGTAAGTTGTGAGAATTATTAAGAAAAAGTTAATCTCACTCCTTTTCTAAGAAAATTGAACCATTGTTTTGGAAACCTATTGAATAGATTCGTTAGAAGAAAGAAAGAATAGATAACTTATGCAGATATGAGAGATTTCTTAAACTTATAAAGTGGATGATAATATTGTAGCTATCACAGTTTACATCTATAAGTATTAAACACTGAGTGTTATTAACATGTTCTAAATTATAACATTGTATGATTCAGCTAAAATATAAATCTAGAATTTTCATCATCTAAGATCTTAAATTCTTAGCATACATTGCAGCTAGAGTTTATGAATAATATTAGCAACTGAGTTTTATGGCATATGCAATAGAAATGCATATTCCAATAAATCTAGCATCTGCCCTGTGTGTAAGAGAAAAATGCAAGTGTTATACTCCTTAAACTTAATGCTTTTATCCCCATTATATAGTTGAAAAACTGAGGACTGAAACAGTTAAATAAATTACCCAATTATGTGTCTCTCTGTATATATATTATATTCACTCATCTTTTTAAAAGCTGATATACAGAATTTTGAATGATCCAGGATGCATCAAAAGATGATGGAAGGAATGCATGGAGTCACTGTACCAAAAATAATTGATGGAGACAGAACCATTTCAAGACATGACATATTATCAAGGACCAATACTAATGAAGGGGAAAAGTCAAGCTACTCTGAAGGAAGTGACAAAATGTAAGGCCTCAGGAATTGAAGGAATTAATAGTTGACTCATTTCAACAAACAGATGCAGCTGTGGATGTACTCACTAGATTGTGTCAAGAAATCTAGAGTACAGCTACCTGGCCAACTCACTGGAAGAGATCTATTTTTATTCCCATTCCCAAAAAATGTGACCCAACACAACATGGAAATTATCAAACAATATCATTAATATCACATGCAAGCAAAGTCTTGGTGAAGATTATCCTAAAATAGTACTTTGACAGCAAACTGCCAGAAATACAAGCTGAGTTAGAAGAGGATGAGAATAGGGATATCATTGCTGATGCCAAGTGGATTTTGACTGAAAGCAAAGAGTACTCAGAGGATGTGTATGTGTGTTTTGACTATGAAAAGGCTGTGTGGATCACAACAAATTGTAACTAACACTGAGAATGGGAATCCTAGAACAATGATTGTATTCATGTGAAACCTATACCTAGACCAAGAAGCTGTTATCCAAACAGAGCAAGAGAACACTTCATGGCTCAAAATCAAGAAAGGAGTTTATCAGGGATATATCCTTTTTCCGTATCTTTTCAGTCTGTATGCTGAACACATGATTCAAGAGGCTAGAGTTTATGAAGAAGAATGTGACATCAGAATTGGAAAATCATCAACATATATTGTATAGATAACACAACCTTGCTTGCAGAAAAGGTGGAAGACTTGATGTGCTTGCTGCAGAAGGTCAAGGACTATAGCTTTCAATATGAGTTGTATCTCAACATCACAAACACCTACCCCTGGATCAGTAGGCTCCATCAGGATAGATGGAGAAAAGATTAAAGTTTATAACAATTTCATCTTTCTCACATTAACAATTGGTACCCTTGGCACAGATCACAAGTTAGTAAATCACAAGATGAGTTGTATTGGAGAAATCTGTTGTCAAGGACCTCTCCAGAGTGCCCATAAGCAACGTGTGTCAGTCTAGAGACTAAGGTGCAACTAACCCAGGACATGACCTTTTCAGTTGCTTGTTACACATCTGAGAGCTGGACAGACTTCTGAGCCTTAGAGGGGATTTCACCAGTTTGATGCAGTAAGTTTAATGTTGTATTATCAATATTTTTTTGAGGAACACTAAGTATTTTAACAAGAGAAAATCATTGTTATTTATTTACAAATTATTTCTCGAAAATTTTTTATAAGTTCTTGGGCTATGGCTTCACCTAGCAGGCCCAAGTCTCATAGATAGCCACTGTTGTATCGAGTCGAGTATGACTCATAGTGACCCTGTGAACAATAGGCCTGAATCCTGTCTTATCCAGTGCCATCTCATCAGCTTTAATATACTTGAGCCTATTGCTACAGTCACCATGCCAGTCTACCTCATTGAGGGTCGTCCTCTCTTTCACTACCCCTTCACCTTTCTAGAAATATCCTTTTTCCAGGAAACGGCTTCTAACAACAAGCCCAAAATATGTGAAGTGAAGCATTCACCATCCTTGCCTCCAAGGAATACTCTGACTGCACTTTTTCCTACATCTGTTTGTTGTTGGGTTTTTTTGTTTTGTTTGGGGGGTTGGGTTTTTTGAGGGGTTTTTTTTGTTTGTTTGTTTTGGGTTTTCCCCCCCAATCCATGGGATAGTTAGTGTTTTTCTCATCACAATACAAAGGCATCATATCTTCCTGTCATCCCTCAGATGCACAGCAAGTGGTTGAAAAGACCTGAATCAGGCACACCTTAGTCTTCAAACTGACATTGTTCTTCAGTATTTTGGAGAGATACATGACAACAGAATTACCCAAAGCATTGTGTCTTCTGATCTCCTTACTGATGGTACCAAGGATGTTGATTGTAGATCCAAGTAAGATGAAATCATTGACAGTTTGAATCCTTTCTCCATTTATCATAATGGTGCCTATTGGCTCTGTGATAAAAGCTTTTTTTTTTTTATGTTGAGATATAATCCATATTGAAGGCTATATTCTTTGATCTCCTGTAACAAGTCTTTCAGGTCCTTTCCACTTTCAGCAAACAAGGTGTAATATCCACTATGTCACAGCCACTGACATGAAATTGTTTAATACTGGAATATTTGGACATTGTAAATTTTGACTGAGTGGGATAGGCCATAAAAATCAAACATTGATATTTGATAATCTTGAGACATTTGACTACCTACAGAATGTGTTGTGTAACTGATTTGATTATTGTTGTTTGATAAAAACATAAATATGCCCTTTTATTACTACTTTGACACTAAATTTGACCAGAAGCCTTCACAATAGCTTTTAATTTTACCCCTCAAATAATACCATTTGTTTTCTAAAGACTATTTATTTGACACTTCTACTGACACAGATACTGCTGTATGCTTTCCTTTTAGATAGAAGAGCTGGAGAAGCAACTAGTCCTTGCCAACTCAGAGCTAACTGAAGCACGGTCAGAGCGTGATCAAATCAGCCAGGAATCTGGAAATTTGGATGATCAACTTCAAAAACTGTTGGTAGGATTATATTCTAAAATGTGAATGACATTAATTCTGGGAAGTTATTCCCCAAAATATTTAACAAACTAGTTCCATTTATAAATTTCAAATTATCCTGGTACATAAATACATGTACACATAGACTATCCTAGATGCTAGTCAAAATTTCCATGTAAAAATATAATACTATGTATACTTCATCTTTTTCTGTTACTGTTTTTAGAAGAACAGTCGGGTCTCAAAAGTTCAGCCATATTCTTTTCACCAGATAATGTATGCTACTAAAAGTGGAGTGTTAAGTGTTCATTTTAAAGCCAAATAACATTCAGAAGCACATACAAATTATTCATATTTTAATTATTCAAATTTTAGTGGAAGTTTAAGTGGAAATATTAAGAAGGAGAAAAAATAGTGTTCTTTACATAGTGAGTCAGCCTCAGTCCTCTGTTGAAGGTAATAACCCAAGCCAAGCCAAACTCACTGCTATCACAACAGTTCAAACTCATTGTGACACTATAGGGCAGAATGGAGCTAACTTTCCCATAGTATTTCCAAGGCTATAGGGATATCATTGTTGCTGTCAGGTGGATCCCTGGTAGAAAGCAGAGAATACCAGAAGAATGTATATATTTGTGTTTATTGACTATGCAAAGGCCCTTGACGTTGTGCATCATAACAAATTATGGCTCACATTGAAAGAAATGGGAATCCCAGGTCATTTAATTGTGCTTCTATGAAATCTATACCTAGACCACGAAGCTGTTGTGCAAACGGAGCAAGGGAACACTGCATGGTTTAAAATCAGGAAGAGTGTGTGTCATGGTTGTACCCTTTCTCCATACCTTTTCAGTCTGTATGCTTAGCAAATAATTCACAAAGCCAGACTCTTAAAAAGGGGGATTGTGGCATCAGGATTGGAGGAGGATTTAGCAACAACTGGTGTTATGCTGATGACGCAACTGTGCTTGCTGAAAGTGAGGAAGATATGAAGCTCTTGCTGCGGAAGATCAAGGACTACAGCCTTCAGTATGGATTACATCTAACATCAAGAAGACAAAGATCCTTACCACAAGGCCACAGTCATCATTATGATAGATGGAGAAAGGATTAAAGCTGTCAATGATTTCATCTTGCATGAGTCAACAGTAAACACCCTTGGTACCAGAAATTGGGAAATCAGTAGACATATTGCATTGGACAAGTCTGCTTATTAATACTGAAGAGCAATGATGTCAGTGTGAAGACTAAGGTGTACCTGATTCAGGCCATAGTCTTCTCAGTCATCACCTGCTATGCGTCAGAGAGCTGGACAATGAATAAAGATGACAGAAGAAGATTTGATGCCTTTGAGTTGTGGTGCTGTAAAAGAGTACTGAGTATCCCATGGACTGCCAAAAGAACAAAAAGAGATATGTCCTTGGGAAAAGTGCAAAGATGACGAAACTTGATCTTTCACACTTTGTACATGTAGGTAGGTGAGGCTATTTCTTGGAAAGAGACATCATGCTTGGAAAGATGGAGGGTCAGTGAAGGAGAAGAAGACACTTAACAAGATGGAGTAACACTCTGACTTCAGTAGTGGACTCTAGTGTCTCAGAGATGATGAGGATGGCCTAGGGTGGGGCAGGTTTCAGGTTGACTGTTTAGGGGTAACTATGAGTCACACTCAGCAGCACCTAAGATCAACAACAGTCTTTACAGAAGCTGACTGCCACATCTTTATGATGGTGAGTTCAAGGTGCTGCCCTTTGGGTTATTGGCCAAATAATATTACTATGCCACCACAGCTAGTTGTAGGTACATTGTTGTTGTTTGTTGTTATGTGCCGTCGAGTCATTTGCAACTCATAGCGACCCTATGTACAACAGCCCTAAACCCCGCTCTATCCTGTGCCAATCGCACTGTCTCTGACACTCCGATCCCAATTATCCCAGTCACTGAATCAATCCACCTCATAGAGGGCCTTCCTCTCCTGCACTGTCCCTCCACCCTCCCAAGCATGATGTCCCTCTCCAAGGATCGGTCTCCTCACACCATGTCCAAAGTATGTTAGACGGAGCCTCAGAATCTTTGCCTCCAAGGAGCCACCTGGTTTAACCCTTTCCAGGAGGTACACTAGGGTGAGAAATATGGGAAAAGAATAATTTGGCCCTCTTTTATGTAATACTAATGGTGTAGGAGAATAAATTTCTCTTTACTAGAGACTGCATTATACGACATCATACTCTTTCCTGGTTAAACCATCCTTCATGAGCTAAACGATTTGATGAATATGTGCAAAAGGTAGGACTTTACCACTTTCAGGAAGGTCCAAACCTTTCCCAGTATACTCAGGGTTAATTTTAAAATCTTAGCAAATATTTGAAAATTCATCAAACTCAGTTGCTCCTTTCCCTTTTGACACTACTCCCAGCCTCGTTCAAGCCCTTATTGCCTCTTCTGTGGAGCATGACAGTCATCTCCGGCAGATGTTCTTGACACCTGTTTCTCTGGTCATCAACCCACCCATGAAAATGCTCCAGTATAAAGCTTGTTTATATGTAACAACTCTGATCAACTAAAACATTCTTTTCTCCATGACCTAGCCTCTTAATATTTAAGACTGTGAGCTAGCTCCAGTTTACCTCTTTGCATATACCCATCATTTGAAATAACCCATACATACTCCTTTCCAATCCTTTATTCTTGGTCTCTGCATCTCCAACTCATATTGAAGGTCTGACTCAATGCTTTCTCCTCAAAGCATTTTTGTCCTCCTTCATTAGTCTTTGCTATTCCTCATTTCTGACTTTTTTTATGAAGAAATATTTCTGTTTTTCTGTGTCTTGTCTTTCTGTTTGAGTAGAAAATCTTTTGAAGGTAGCATATCTGTTTCACTCCCTTTTTAAATTTTTTATATTAGCTTGCATATAAAATTCTTATACATTGTGTTTTATTCATATACATGATGTTTCATACATTCTTGCATTCACATTGCATTTTATGTGATCATACCCTGTATTTTACAAAATTAATCACCATTGGTTTATGCCCAGTATCACCCCATCTTCTCAGGTCCCCACTAGATCTATCCTAATTCCTTTACCCCCTCCCTTTACTCACCAAACTCTGTGACCTTGTGATTTTTTTCCCCCCAGCCTCAGCCCCCATGACCTCAGCCCCAATGATATCCCCTTTCTTTCCTTCCCCCTTTGGACTACTTGCTACAACTTAATAATTACCCTTCTATTTTTATAGTATCTTATGCAGTATTTTTCCTTATGAGACTGAGTTAGTTCATTCAGCATAATGCACTCTAACTTCTCCCATGTTATATAGTATTTTACAAAATCATTGCTTCTGAGTGCTGTCTAGTATTTCATCGTGTGAATATACTACAAATTCTCAATCCATTCCTTTGTTGATGGTGAAGGTAGTAAACTTTATCTTTTCAAACTGTAGAGTTTTTGCTCACAGGGAACATTCACTATGTAGGTTTTTTCATAGGCCAACTACTATTCCCATCCCAGTACCAGACACAGTTATGCCATTTCTGAAGCAGTATATGCCTAGTTACTGTTGTTATTCCTTCAAGCTGCCAGACATTACTTTATTACACAAAAACACTTGACATGAAGTATATGTTTTTCTTAGAATATTCATATTGGGTCTGGTACTGTGAGATTTAATTGTGATGCCAAAAAATTAAAAGTAAGTAAAATGTTACTGTACTCTTCTAGGAAGTATTTGCTCTTACCTACCCGATTAAAAAAAAATAGGAATCAGATACCCAAATCAAAGAAGATATCTCAAGTCTTGTAAAAAATAATTTCAATTATGTCATACTAACGGTCAGGGAGAAAATGTTCCTCACTTCTCCTAGGCTGATCTACATAAAAGAGAAAAGGAGTTGAGTCTGGAGAAAGAGCAGAATAAACGTCTGTGGGATCGAGACACAGGCAACAGCATCACCATTGACCACCTGCGACGGGAGCTTGATGACAGGAACATGGAGGTGCAGCGGCTGGAGGCGCTTCTCAAGGCCATGAAGAGCGAGTGTCAGGGGCAGATGGAGCGGCAGGTCAGAGAACCTAGGGAACTGCTTTGCCAGCTCTGAGTGATGGTGTGCTTTGGTGGGGAGGAGGGCAGTACATATGTCTCTCCCAACCCCAGCTTTTAATTTTGATTTGTGTGAAAGTTTCTATTACTACAAAACACATTTTGTTTTATAAATCCTTACATTTTAACAACACAATTCCTACTGCTTCCCTGTGATTCTCTTTTCAATCCATCCTATCCCTTCCTGCTTTCTGAGCTTTATCCTTAGAAAATGCTGCCCTTAAGATCTTCTATGGCTGGTTGATCTAAGGAATAAATAGTACATTCTGGATTAATTTTTGTCTTCTTCTTGTTGTTGTTATGTGCCATCAAGTTGCTTGTGACTCATAGTGACCCTATGTACCACAGCCCTAAACCCTGCTCTATCCTGTGCTAACCATACTGTCTCTGACACACCTACCCTTATTACCCCAGTCACTAAAACAACCCATCTCATCAAGGGTCTTCCTCCCTTGCATTGTCCCTTCACCCTTCCAACCATGATGTCTCTCTGCAAGGATTAGTCCCTCCGTGCAACATGCCCAAAGTACCAGATAAAGCCTCAGAATCCTTGCCTCCAAGGATCAGCCTGGTTTCACCTTCTCTGGGATGAAACTGTTCTCCTGCCAGTCCGTGGGTATAGTCAATACTCTTCTCCAGCATCACAGCTCAAAGATACCAATTCTCTTTCTAACATCCCTAGTCATTGTCCAGCTTTCTGATGCATAGCAAGTAATTGTGAAGACTGTGGCCTGGATCAGGCACACCTTAGTTTCCAGACTAACTGAAAGTTTTAAAAAGCATATATGGGTCTAGATTATAGCTGTCAATTCTGTAAGCAGTCTACAAAATCCCATTATTTGTATATTTAACCACTTACTAAACTAAAAACATTATACTTTGTTTTGCATTCATCTAAGATTGAGTAAACCTTTTTTTTTTTTTAATTATCCTTTTTTGTGTGTACTGTCAAATCAGGTTTGATTGGTACAGGAGGAGATTGCCCCTCCTCCAGCAGAGCATCTGGTGGATTCAAACCATGTACCTCTGGGATTACAGTGCAGCTTCTTGCCACTAGGCCACCAAAGCTCCCTAAGACTTGAGTAAACTTTTTTCTAGTTGCCTTTCTGCTATAGAAAAGTAATCCATAATAAAGCATAGACAGATTTAAGGATTAACAGATTTGAAGATTTCCAACAAATGTTTTTCCCCAGAAGAAACTTTTCATTCTTTCCCTCTAAATTGATAGATGCTCATATGTACACAAGATGGGTGCACCCAACTACAGTGCATTAATAGAAAAATGTGACATGCTTTATTAGTAGCAGTGTATCCTCGGTAATAAAAAGATATGCTTCTGATGGTTAGTTACTGCCACAAATGCAGAAAGCCTTACAGGAAAGTGCAAGCTTCCCCAAATCAGAAAGATTATGAAAGGGCTGCTTCTTGTTGTGTACAGGTGAGTCAGAACTGACCCATAGCTGACCCTCTGATAGGTTTTCAGAGTCAGTTATTGCACAGCATGAGACTGCCCATCTTTCTCTTGTGGAACAGCTGGTGGCCTTAAACTGCATGCCTTTGAGACTGCAGCACAGAATCTTGCCTCCAGGCCATGAGAGCTCCCTATAAAAGGGCTTAGACCCAGACAAAGATTTTTGTATTCTCTGGCGTAGATCTTAGAATATTACACGTTTTCAAATGAGAACTAGAGAATGTGAATATGCGTTGCATAAAAACCATTGTTTGTTTTTCCATTAGGGATATAATAAAGGGATCAGTTGGAAGCAAATCAAGAACAAGGATAGCTGTCTTCAGTCCTACAGCCTTCCTCTTGCTTGAAAGTCTATTAAAAAAATCATTATTTTATTTATTTACTTTTCAGTAAGTTTAAATTCTCAAGAGATACAGCAATACATGGATTCTGTGTCCAGTGGCCTTAACAGGAAGTTACTCCGAAATTTGGCCTGAACCATACCACTGTTTCCATGGGCACGAGTTACCTTTCCCACATTACTCTTTGTTAGGTTTGCAACCAGGAGTCACTGAATTACTTTTTGCATTGTAAATATGAGCACATCTCTTGCCTAAATAGAATTCTATTTCACCTTGGGCTTAAATCCTTCAATTTTAAGAGTAGCTGTTGCTCCCTCTGGTTTCAAAGACCTCATTTATAGCTAGCAAAGTGGCTTTTCACCACAGCCTCCCAACCATCTTTGTGATTTAGAAGTTCCGTTTCCAGGAGGCCATCGTGGGATCCAAGATGGCAGGGGGAAAAAATGAAAGTGTATTTTTTTATTTTATTTAAATTGTCACAGAAAATAACCTCAGAGGAAACTTCAAATTCTCTATTTGGAAAAAAAGTTGTTAAATGTTTTTTAAAATGTTGCTGTGGTTTGGCTAAAAGTTTACAGAGCAAATTAATTTTTTTAATCACTTTATTTGCATTTTGTTTTGTAAACATACTTAAAGTACTCTCAATATAAAAGAGGGAGCTCTGGTAGCTTTTTGGGAAGGAATTGTGCTACCAATTCAAATGTGCATGATTTGAATGAACCAGCTGCTCTGCAGGAGAATGATGGGCAGTCTCCTCCTATGTGATTTGATGTCTCTGAAAATCCACTGGAGGATCAGCTATGGGTCAGTTCTGACGAAATGGTACACAGCACCAACAGTATAACAGCATTTTGCCCACTTCTCTGGATTCCTTATTTCTATTTGGTATTATTAAGCCTTCTCAGTTTGATCTTCTTACTACATGTAAGATCTAGAGCTGTGTACATTAATGACATAGTTAATGTAACGACATTATTTATTATTTCATATTTTGAGTTAATGTAATATATTTCCTTCATTAAGCTTGCCTATTCTTGTCCTCTCACGTCCATGAAATTATCTTGTCTTAATCAGATGGCAGCAATTCAGGGAAAAAATGAAAGTTTAGAAAAAGTGTCTTCCTTGACTGCTCAACTTGAATCCACCAAAGAGATGCTTCGCAAAGTAGTAGAAGAATTGACAGCCAAAAAAATGACGCTGGAGAGCTCAGAGAGAACTGTATCAGATCTGACAGCTTCCCTCCAGGAAAAAGAGAGAGCCATAGAGGCTACCAATGCAGAGATCACGAAGCTTCGCTCCCGAGTGGACTTGAAATTGCAGGAGCTGCAGCATTTGAAAAATGAAGGGGATCATCTCAGAAATGTGCAGACTGAATGTGAGGCCCTAAAGCTGCAGATGGCAGAAAAGGACAAGGTAATCGAGATTTTGCGACAACAGATTGAAAATATGACGCAGTTGGTTGGTCAGCATGGACGAACTGCTGGTGCCATGCAAGTAGAGAAAGCTCAACTTGAGAAAGAGATCAATGACAGGAGACTGGAACTACAGGAATTCAAGGTCTGTAGATTTTTTTTTTTGCTAGTTTAACTTTTGAAGTATCTCTTTTTCGGTTAAGTATGTCTTAATTTACTGAAAAGGAATTATTGGGGCTTGTGGACTTTCTGAAATGATTTAAAAATATTTGTGTCTTTGTGTATGTGTGTTTTTGTGAAAAAGGATTCATACTTTTATCACATTCCCCCAAAAAGGAGTGTTTGGCCCCAAAATGGTTCAGAATCTACCGGTACAGGAGAAAAAGTTCAGTAAACCCAACTTCTCCATGAAACGTTTCTTGATCCTACACTTTTCTCCCTCTTGAGGGAGAACTAAATCTGACCTCCATCTCTTAACTACCTAGTAGCTATAAAACACTATTTAAAAGAAAGTTAAACAAAACAAAACCCCCACAACTTTACTGATTGAGGCTTAAATGAGAAAGATTTATGAAGGACTTAGTATGCTTCCTTCCATGTAGAAAATGTTTATTAGGTATTAATTACCTTCCCTCATTCCATGCCTTTCTAAACTTTATCACACTATTTACACAAATAGTAAATATTTATCAAGTTTAAAACGAACAAATAAAGCTTTAAAAAATTTTATTTTCTAAGCTTTAGAACTATCTCTGATTGGAGACAGATCATGTAACTTGATGCCTATTTTTTAAAACAGGAATAATGGCAGATTTTTTTTATTTTCTATAATTTTTTTTTTACAGAGGTTTTGGATTTCCATTCATTCATTGCTGCAATTTTCTCCCTTCCCACCCCTCCCCACTGGCTCGCTTCCCCCTCCGAAGAGAGAAAAAAAAAAAAAAAGAAAAGAAATTCCTTCATTAGTATACATTTCCCACTTCTCTGTCCCTTTTCCCCACCCCCCACCCCAGTACACTTCTCTATGCAACCTTAATTCTGGATTCCTGTGCTAACCATAATAGATGTCTTATAGAAACATTAAAGTATATGGCATACAGAGCTAGAATTTCCTTCTAGGGTAAAACTGTGAAGTTTTTTCTAATGGCTAACCACACCATTAAAGGGTTCTCAGTGGCCATCTCTGTGACTAAACCCTGAGAAGTTCATATGCAGGTCAGAAAGAGAAAAAGTGGTTCTTCCACTTTCTTGTCTAAAAAATATGGATTGCCAGTGTAAATAAGTGAGAGGATCTTGCTCTAACTTGTTGTTGTTGTTATGTGCTGTCGAGTCGTTTCCAACTCATAGCGACCCTATGCACAACAGCCCTAAACCCTGCTCTATCCTGCGCCAACCACACCGCCTCTGACACACCCATCCCGAGTACCCCAGTCACCGAATCAGTCCATCTCATAGAGGGTCTTCCCCTCCTGCGCTGTCCCTCCACCCTCCCAAGCATGATGTCCCTCTCCAAGGACCCGTCCCTCCTGGCAACATGTCCAAAGTATGTCAGACGAAGCCCCAGAATCCTTGCCTCCAAGGAGTAGCTTGGTTTAATCCTCTCCAAGATGAATCTGTTTGTTTTCCTGGCAGTCCATGGTCCATTCAGTACCCTTCTCCAGCACCACAGCTCAAAAGCACCCACTCTCCTTCTGTCCTCCCTAGTCATTGTCCAACTCTCTGATGCATAACAAGCGATTGCAAATACCATGGCCTGTGTCAGGCACACCTTAGTCTCCAGAGAGACACCGTTGCTCCTGAGTACTTTAGAGAGATCCCTAACAGCAGACGTTCCCATCGCGATACGCTTTTTGATTTCCTGACTGCTGGTGCCAAGAGTGTTGACTGTGGAGCTGAGCAAACTGAAGCTGTGAACAATCTCAATCTCTTCGCCATCCATCCTGACGCTGCCAATTGGTCCAGTGGTGAGAATCTTTGTCTTCTTGACACTGAGCCTCAGTCCATACTGAAGGCTGCAGTCCTTGACCCTTCGCAGCAAGTGCATGAGGTCCTCCTCAGTTTCAGCAAGCAGGGTTGTGTTGTCTGCATAACGCAGATTGTTAATAGATCTTCCACCAATCCTGATGCCACAATTTTCCTCATAGAGCCCAACCTCTCGGATAATCTGCTCTGCATACATGTGAAAAGGTATGGAGACAGGATGCATCCCTGGCGTACACCCTTCCCAATTTTGAACCATGCAGTGTTACCCTGCTCTGTTTTGACTACTGCCTCTTGGTCCAAGTATAGGTTTCGCATTAGCACAATAAAATGTTCTGGGATTCCCATTCTTCTCAGAGTCAGCCACAGTTTGTTATGATCCACACAGTCAAATGCCTTTGCATAATCAATGAAACACAGAAAGACATTCTTCTGCTATTCTCTGCTTTCAGCCAAGATCCATCTAACATCAGCAACAATATCCCTAGTACCACAACCCCTTCTAAACCCAGCCTGGACTTCTGGCAGTTCTCTGCTGATGTGCTGTTCTAATCGTTTTTGGATAATCTTCAGTAGAATCTTGCTTGCATGTGAAATCAATGACACTGTTCTGTAGTTTCCACACTCAGTTGGGTCACCTTTCTTTGGAATGGGAACAAATATAGATCTCTTCCAGTCAGTTGGCCAAGTGGTTGTTCTCCAGATTTCTTGGCACAACTTGGTGAGCACATCCAGGGCAACATCTGTTATGTGAAATACTTCAGTTGGTATACCATCTATTCCTGGGGCCTTATTTTTTGCTATTTCCTTCAAAGCAGCTTGAACTTCTTCCTTCATCATGCTAAAAAGTAAGTCACATTAGTCCCAATCAAAATCTTATGGGAGGTAGTGTTATAACCCTGTTTTACAGATGAAGAAACTGAAGTTCAGATTAAATAACTTGTCAAAGGACAGTATATCTTTAGGATTTAATCCTGGATAATTATTATAGTGAAGTAGTTCTCAAACTTTGTCATGCACTGGAATCACTTGAGGGCTTGTTAAAACAGATTTCTGTGTCTCATTCCCAGAGTTTCTGATTCATTGATGCTTGGTGTTTCTAACAAGATGATGCCAATGGTACTTGCATCAAGGTCTTTTCTTGGAGTAGCTCGGTACAGTATAGATAAGCTCCATACTGAAGTATGAGAACTGAAAACAGGTGCAAGAAAATGGGCAAAAATTAGGTTAGGGAAAGCCACTCATGGTGTAACTTAGCCTGGAGATAGTAAAGGTCTGACAGTAGAGAGAAGGAGATGACAAAAGTAAGCTATGCTAAATGCAGACTAATCTGTCATTAGATATATTGAAAGACTGGACAGGTTAGAAATGAATTTCTTTGCTCTAAATATGGAGCTGGACCAACTTCAAGGCAAGATTTCTTACATGAAAAGAATTTTTCAGAAGTGTAAAAAATACAGGTGAAAAGCTGAAGCTTCAGTGTCACATCTACTTCCCTCCAAAATCCAGCATGGAAGAAAGAAAGGGTATCCTAGCTAAAGAAAGGTTTCTTACCCCCTTATGCCACACTAACAGCAGAGAAAAGGGGCACGCTTTCTACTACTAGTGGTTAGTCCTCTGTGAATTATTTCTCATGGGGCCAGGAGGAACTACATGTCCACTGGCTGGCTCCAGGAGGTTGAATAGGAATAGCACTTGCCAGAACATGTTCTATTGCATTAGGCCACCCTAGTGTAAGTCCTCCTTTGTCCACTCCCACAAGTCCATCTGGATTTAGTGTGACAGCTGATAAAAGTGAATAACCAGCCACAAGTAGCCATGCAGGAGTCAGCCTGTTTAGGACCTGTACTGGCCAAGCCTATCAGAGCTCCTTCAGTTTACTTTAGCTGGTTTTAAATTTAAGGCCAGCGATCTTCAGTTTGGGAAGACTGATGACCAAATAAAGTAAGTTTCTCTATAAAGGACATTTGTTTGGAAGAATCAAGGACAACTCTGCCTACAAGAAATTCAAAGTGAACCACTTGTGCCATTTTCAATTTCTTAGTTCTTGGTTATGTGCCATCAAGTTGCCTGCAACTCAAAGCAACTTTTTGTACACTAACTCTGAAACCTGCCCTATCCTGAGCCAATCTGATCATCTCTGACAGACCTAATGACATTTCTCCAGTCACTGAGTCAACCATCTCATTCTGGATCTTCTTCTCCTGTGTTGGCCTTCCACCCTTCTAAGCATGATGTCACTCCAAAGACTGGTCTCTCCTAGCCACATCCCCAAAATATGTAAGTTGGACCCTCAAAATCCTTGTTTCCTTAGAGCAGGCTGGTTTCACCTTCTCTAGGACAGACCTGTTTGTTCTCCTGGCAGTCCACGGCATGTTCAACACTAGTTAGCACTACAACTCAAAGGTATCAATCCTTATATCATCCTTAGTTATTGTCCAGCTCTTGGATGCAAGGCAAGTAATTGCAAAGACCATGGCCTGAATCAGGTAAACCTTAGTTTCCAGAAGGACCTTCTTACTCTCCAGTACTCTAGAAAGGTCCCTGACAGTAGACTTTCCCAGTGCAGTTCATCCTTTGATTTCCTTACTGGTGTTGTCAAGAGTATTGATTGTGGAGCCAAGCAGGCTGAATTGGTTGAAGTTTGCCATTGAGTTGAAACTGACCCAAAGCTGACCCTCCAGCGGGTTTTCAGAGGCTGAAATCACACCGAAGGAGATTGCCCATCCTTTTCCCTCAGAGTAGCTGGTGGATCCAAACTAGTAACTGTACTAAAAATCAAAAGGAGCATTTCACCAAAGAAGACATTCAGATTGTGAACAAACACATAAAGAAGTGTTCAAAATCCCTAGCTCACAGAGAGATGAAAATCAAAACAAGTATGAAATATCATCTCACCCCAGTAAGAATAGCAAAATTTAACAGAACAGCAAACAACAAATGCTGGCAAGGTTGTGGAGAAACCCAAACCCTTATTTACTGTTGGTAGGTGTGTAAAATGGTGCACCCACTATGGAAGGCAGTATGGTGCTTTCTCAAAAAGTTGGAAATAGAAATACCATTTGACCCAGCAATTCCACTACTGAGAATATACCCTAAAGACACCATAGCAATATATATGCACACCCATGTTTATTGCGGCTTTGTTCACAATAGTGAAGAGTTGGAAACAACCTAAGTGCCCATCAACAACAAATGGGTAAAGAAGCTGTGGTATATTCACACAATGGAATACTATGCTGCATTGAAAAACAGGGAATTAAGGAATTATTATACAAAATGGGTGACCCTGGAAGATATTATGCTGAGTGAAATGTCTTGGTCAAAAAGAACAAATACTACATAATGCCACTGTTGTAAAGCAGGACTGACATCAGGGTTTGAGGGAAACTATGAAAGAGGGCATAAAGAATGTATACTGCATTGAAACAGATGAGGAGGGAAAGAACTGTTTAAAAGGGATATATGATTAGGTATTATTGTCATGACAAGAGTCCAGAATGAAAACTGAGTTGTGAACTGGGGGAGAGAATTGTATAACAATGAAAGAATTCTTTTTTTTTTTTCTTTTTCAAGGAGGAAAGTGAACTGGAGGGAGAGGGGAATTAATTGTATAACAATGAAAGAATTCTTTTTTTTTTTTACTTTTCAAGGAGAAAAGTGAACTGGGGGGAGGGGTGGGCAGGGAGGAAAGTGTGCAACAATGAATGAATGGAAATCCAAAGTCTCTGTAAACTGTCATTAAAATTAATTTTAAAGAAACCAAACAAACCCAAAAGGAAGCTAAAGGTGAAGTTGATTTTCATAAATATCTAATGCTGGGTATCCAATTGATAGATTTTTTAATATTAAGGGAGCTCTAGTGGTCTACTAGAAGTCTGTACAGTGTTGTACTGCTAGCCCAAAGGCTTCACCTCTTTGGCAATTCAAATCAACAAGCTGCTTCATGGGGCGGGGAAATGTGCATTATTTCCTTATGTGATTTACAGCCTCTGAAAAACTTGCTGGAGTGTTCAACTTTGAGATGGTTCTAACTCGATGACAAGAAGTTGGGCTTTATATTGTAATCAGTGTAAAAAGTTTTTGAGATATTTGACGTACTTTTTTATTTTTTTTTCAATCTTTGTGAACTAGTGTGTTTTTTATACTCTCAGCACATATCAATTTAGACTAGCCATGTTTCTCAGTAGTCAAATGTGAACTCTGTACTAGATTATACAAGTTTGGGTCCTTGGAAGAGATGAGTTCACAATAGGAACCTCACCAACATAAATAGAAACCAGTTATGAGAATAAATCAAATGTGAAGGCTGGCGAGGAGTTGATGATAGGGGTCATAAGGGGTAGAGAGAAAAACGATACAGAAGACACAGAGGCTTTGATTTTAAGTGTCTGAGAGACTTGGGAAAATGGTAGCATACCTAATGGAGAAAAGCAAAAGTGGACAAGCCGCTGTGGGAAGAAATAAGGATGATTAAGTCAGACTTTGCAGAAGCATATCTAGCTAGGAATTTTTGGCAGTTAGTTTGAAGTGCAAAATTCACATTCTTTTACTCATACTTTGTACTTAAGGAGCTCAGGTGGCTTAGCATTAAGGAATTGAGCTGCTGACTCCAAATCATGCTGTTCAAATCCACCAACTGTTCTGCAGAAGAAAGATGGGCAGTCTCCTCCTGTGTGATTTACTGCCTCTGAATACCCACCAGAGGGTCAGCTTTGAGTTGGTTCCAACTATGATACATAACAACCCTATTCAAAGAACTAGAGCCAAACCCAACATCTGGATCCACCAAATCTTGCACTTGCTTTTACAGTTATATTGATCACTTTGCTTCCACTCTTCCCCCTGTCCTATCAATACTTATTCTTTACATATTTAAGCATGTTACATATTTAAAACATTACATTTTGTCACTCCCTTATTGAACCTTACTGAAAACTGTCTAGTAGCTTCTAATCCAAAATTAAATCTTGAGTTCTTTCCTTGCCTGTAAGATCACTTTACTCTTCTTGCCCATCTTCCACCATCTTCACTTCACATCACTCATACTGTCAGCTGCACTTAAGACACTTATTTT
Source organism: Elephantulus edwardii (assembly GCF_000299155.1). NCBI lineage: Eukaryota > Metazoa > Chordata > Mammalia > Macroscelidea > Macroscelididae > Elephantulus > Elephantulus edwardii. The sequence goes on from NW_006399792.1 coordinate 20,112,307, forward strand.
ACTAGAATCACCCTATCTCCCCTCTCCTCCCCAGCTATTCAAAGAGCATACTCTTGATGATCTTGCTGAATCAGCAAGGCTTTCCTTGACCAACTATGTTGGGATCCCCAAGGTTCAGTGATGCACTAGGAAGACACTCAGCTTATAAATTATGCTCATATTGTTAAGTTGCTGGATGCCGTTTAGTTAAGTACAACTGATAACGATCCTATGAACAACAGATCTGAACCCTGACCTATCCTGTGCCATCCTTACAATCTCTGACACACTTGATCCCATTGCTGCAGTTACTGTGTCAGTCTACCAGGTTGAGGGTTGTCGTTTCCTTTGCTGTCCCTCCACCTTTTCAAGCATGATGTCTTTCTTCAAGAATAGCCTCTCTAAGCAACATATCCAGAGTATATGAAACAAAACACATCATCCTTACCTCCAAGAAGCACTCCGGCCGCACCTTCTCCAAAACATGCCTGTCTTTTCTTTTGACAATCCATGGAATATTCAGTACTCTTCTCCAACAGCACAACTCAAAGGCATCAGTTCTTCTGTCATCCTTATTCTTTGTCCACCTCTCAAATGCACAGCAAGTTATTAAAAAAACAATGGTCTGAATCAAGCACACCTTAGTCCTCAAACTAACATCAAACTAAACATTATTGCATCAGGAAGACTCTAGGGATTCAGATTATAAATTGTACCCATAATGATGATATGTTGTTGTTGTTGTTATGTATCGTCGCGTCACCTGCAACTCATAGCGACCCTATGTACAACAGCCCTAAACTCCGCTCTGTCCTGTGCCAATCGCACTGTCTCCGACACTCCCATCCCAATTATCTCAATCGCTAAATCAATCCACCTCATAGAGGGCCTTCCTCTCCTGCGCCGTCCCTCCACCCTCCCAAGCATGATGTCCCTCTCCAAGGACCGGTCTCTCCTCCCAACATGTCCAAAGTATGTTAAACGGAGCCTCAGAATCCTTGCCTCCAAGGAGCCACCCGGTTTAACCCTTTCCAGGACAAATCTATTTGTTTTCCTAGCAGTCCATGGTATTCTCAATACTCTTCTCCAGCACCACAGCTCAAAGACATCAATTCTCCTTTTATCCTCCTTGGTCATTGTCCAACTCTCTGATGCATAACAGGTGATTGTGAAGACCATGGCCTGTATCAGACACACCTTAGTCTTCAAAGAGACACCATTGCTCTTCAACACTTTGGAGAGGTCCCTAACAGCAGACTTTCCCATGGCAATGCGCCTTTTAATTTCCTGGCTGCTGGTGCCAAGACTGTTGACTATGGAGCCAAGCAAACTAAAGCTGTGTACAATCTCAATCTCTTCACCATTCATCCTGATGCTGCCAATTGGTCCAGTGGTGAGAATCTTTGTCTTCTTGACATTGAGCCTCAATCCATATTGGAGGCTGCAGTCCTTGACCCTCTGCAGCAGGCGCTTCAGGTCCTCTTCAGTTTCAGCAAGCAGGGTTGTGTCATCCGCATAACACAGATTGTTGATAAATCATCCACCAATCTTGACCCCACATTTCTCCTCATAGAGCCCAGCCTCCCGGATAATCTGTTCTGCATATAGGTTGAAAAGGTATGGAGATAGGATGCATCCCTGGCGTACGCCATTCCCAATTTTGAACCATGCAGAAATGATGATATACTACAGCAAAATGATACAGGAAAATTAGAAGAGAGAAGAGGCATTTGGGGTGAAGTCCAGAGAAAATTAGAAACAAACTTCCTAAGACCTCTCTCAGTAGAGACACACAAAACTTGCTTAATTCCCTCAACATTCAGTTGAGACAGCACACGGAATGCTATCAACCAGGCAACCTTATTAGAGATTCTGCTCAGGATTTATGTTGGGGACTGGTCATGTAGGTACTTCCTACCTAGTGTATCTCCAAATTCCAGACAGCCAGAAGTGCAGCAGGTGTTCAGCATAAATCATATGTTTGGCATAAATGTTTTAGGCACATTTCACCACTCTTGATTAGTTATAATGGTTGAAAACGTCCCCAAATTGAAGTTGCAGACATCAGCCAAAGACTAGCCTTGCAGGCCATTCTGCAAGCTCAGTTAGCAAGCTTAGTCCTCATATGTCAGTTCTTTTTCTATGCACCAACTTAAATAGCATCTACTTCCTATTCACACTCTTATTTCCTTCTTTTTCTATTCTTCTTATCACAAACACATCTTGTAGTAAATGTTCGTTGCCTGTCTGCTCCCATTAGAAAGTAGAATTTTGGATTTCCTTTCATTTATTGCTGCACTTCTCTCCCTTCCCAGCACCCCCTACCCCAGTTCACTCCTCTCTTTCAAAAGTAAAATAAACACTCTCTCCCTAGTACACAATCCCCCTGCACTCATCCCACTGCCCCAAGTACATTCCACTATGCAACCTTAATTGTGGACTCTTAAGATAACCATAATATCCTATCATACATCGCTTTTAAATTATTCTCTCCCTCATCTGTTTCAGTGCAATATACACAATTTATCCAGTTTTTCTCAGTCTTACCACAACCCTGATATCAGTCCTATTTTACAGCAGCGGCACCATGTGATATTTGTCCTTTTGTGACTGAGATATTTCACTCAGTGTAATGTCCTCCAAAATCTCTGTAAGTGTTCATTAAAATTAAAAAAATTTAAAAAAAAGAAATATGAAGAGAAAAAAACAAAACAAACAAAAGAAAGGATTTTTGGAAGTGAGGGTTGTTTGATTTTTTGTGGGTTTTTAAAAAATTCACTGCTATACAGGGTCAGGAATAGGGAGATGTGGGCCAAAAGTTAAGGAGCCCTCATCCACTTGTCTCAATTATTTCAACCTTGTTCTCACCAACATACCTCACTTGATTCACCCTCATCCTCACTTGTCCTAATATATGCGGTAGTGCCTGGCCCAAATTAGGTGATCAGTAGACTTTTTAATAAATAAATGTATAGGAATCATGAAGAGTTGTGGCAAGTGATGATAGGGAGTGATAGAAAAGATTAAAAGAAATCTTTCCCCAAAGAATTTATCAATGCTTTCAACTAGAATACAAATTTAGTGTCAAAGGAAATAGCCAAGATACTAAATAAATATGATGATGTTACATGCTGTTGAGTTTGAGACAACTTATAGCTGACCCTTCAGCAGGTTTTTGGAGGCTATAAATTGCACGAGAGGAGACTGCTTATCTTTCTCCCACAGAAAAGCTAGTGAATTTGAACCATCTTCCTTTGGGTCAGCAACACAACTCTTTACCCACTAGGCCACCAGAGCTCACTTAAATAAAATGAGATACTAATCCATTGTATTTGTACATATACCGGTTTTATTCTTTCTTTTTAAAATTCATTGCATTTGTCCATATATTTAGATTTTAAAAGAGAAAAAAGATGCAAAGATCCGGGAGCTTGAAGTCAGAGTGAGTGACCTAGAGCTGGAAAAGGTCAAGCTGGTGAATGCAGGCTCCGAGCGGCTCCGTGCAGTGAAGGACCTGAAGCAAGAGAGAGACCAGTTAGTAAATGAGGTGAAAACTACTAGAAATGAATTAAATAGTCTGTCAGGTATGTGACTTCAGTTCAAAAATCTACTGAAAACTAGGAGTATTATCAGTGAAATTTAACATGGCTTCTAGTACTTCATTCGCCTCCTTTATGGTTATACTGACCCAGTAGTTGTTAATGGTCTGAAATCCTGGTAGTTCTCCATGAAGAGCCTCCACTATCTTAACATCCTTAACCATTAGTTTTATTTAGCCTTCAAAAATGCAAACTCACTCCCATCCATTGGTTCCAATTCATAGTGACCCTCCATCAGGTTTTTGAGGCCGTAAATCATAACAGGAAAAGACTCTTCCTTTTTCTTTTGCTGAGCCACTGGTAGATTTGCACCTGTAGAGGTGCTCATCCTTTGGGCTGGCAGCACAATTCATTGCAGACAGTGCCGTCAGGGCCTCCTAGTCCATAAAATTTCGTGGGAGTTTCCAATAGAATGGTGAAGTAAACCAGTAAGTCAGAATAGTTCATCAGTGATTTAATAATGAAACAACATGTGTAAACAGATTTAAGCAAGTTTCTTGAAAGAAAAATCCAAGTCCTTTAAATTATAAAATGAAGCACCTCAAATGCTTACGTATCATATGTTGCTATTATGGATTGCCTTCGAGTTGAGCAATCCTATGAACAAAAGGCCTGAAGCCCCTCTACAACTATCAGCATTTATCAAAGTTCATAGATTTTTCTGGAGGCCTGTTGTTTAGGAAGTGGCTCCCACTCCTGCTTCCATATAGGCGTCATTTATGTTCTATACACAGAGTCAATGATTCTTAGAATTTACTATCTATGCCAAATGCTTTGCTGGGCCCTGGAAACAGAATAACAAAGCTCAGTGTCTAGTTGGAGATACAGAAGGGGTAAAGGGAATGGTTTACAACACCGTTAAGAGTGCTGAAGAGTCAATAAAGTATTGGCTGCTATAAAAAAATTTAGCACTTTTAATCCACTAGTCACTCCATTGACTGCTGTTAAAAAATGGGTGCTGGTTATGGATCCAAGTAAAATGAAATTGTTGACAATTTCCGTGTTCTCTTCATCTATCATGATGCTGCCTTTTGTTCCAATGGTGAGAATTTTTGTTTTCTTGATGTTGAGATGCAATCCATAGTGAAGACTTACGCATCAAGTGTTTCCAGTCCTTTTAACTTCTAGCAAGCTTCTCGAGAAATCAAAAGAGGTGTTATATTGGGAAAATCTCCTGTCAGGGACCTCTCCAAAGTGCCAAAGAGCAAGAATGTCATTTTAAAGTCTAAGGTGTGCCTTATCAAAGCCACAGTCTTTTTAGTTACTTGATATCCATCTAAAAGTTGGAACAATGATGGATGACAGAAGAACAATTGATTCCTTGAAGTTTTGATGTTAGAGAATACTGACTATTCCCTGTACTGCCAAAAGAATAAACAAACCTGTCTTGGAGGTAGTACAACCAGGCAAAGAGGCAAAGATAAATATGGAAGGTCAGAGAAAGACCCTTAACAAGATGAATTGACATAGTAACTGTAATACTGAGCTCAAGCACATCACATGGTGAGTTTAGCACAGAATAGGACAGCATTACAGATTAGTACTGACTCAGTGGCATCTAACAACAGCAGTCACTCCATGGAGAAAAATGAGAAGTCTTCTCTCATAAAGACTTCTTGTTGTTATGTGCCATCGAGTTGCTTGCAACTCATAGTGACCCTATGTACAACAGCCCTAAACACCGTTCTATCCTGTGCCAAATGAGCCATCTCAAAAGCACTCATTCCCACCACTCCAGGCACAGAATCGATCCATCTCATCAAAGGTCTTCCTCTCCTGCGCCACCCCTCTACTCTGCCAAACATGATGTCCCTCTCCAAGGACTAGTCCCTCCTTGCAACATCCCCAAAATATGTCAGACGAAGCTTCAGAATCCCTGACTCCAAGGAGCATTTCAGCTTCACCTTCTCTAGGACAAACCTGTTTGTTCTCCTAGCAGTCCATGGTGTATTCAACACTTTTCTCCAGCACCACAGCTCAAAGGCATCAATTCTCTTTCTATCATTCCTATTCACTGTCCAACTCTCCAATGTATAGCACATAATTGCAAAGACTATAACCCAGATCAGGTGCACCTTAGTCTCCAGCCTGATGTCGTTGCTCTTTAGTACTCTTGAGAGGTCTCTCACAGCTGACTTTCCCAGTGCAGTTCATCTCTTGATTTCCTGGCTGCTGGTACCAAGAGTGTTGACTGTGGAGCCAAGTAAACTAAAACTGTTAACTATCTCAATCTCTTCACCATCCATACTGATGCTGCCAATTGGCCCAGTGGTGAGAATCTTTGTTTTCTTGATGTTGAGCTTCAATCCATATAGAAGGCTGCAGTCCTTGACCTTCTGCAGCAAGAGCTTCAGATCCTCCTCAGTTTCAAGCAGGGTTGTGTCATCTGCATAACGCAGGTTGTTGATGACTCTTCCACCAATACTGATGCCACATTCCTCCTCATACAGCCCAGCGTCTCGGATGATCTGTTCTGCATACAGATTGAAAATGTACGGAGACAGAATACATCCCTGATGGACCCCCTTCTTGATTTTGAACTATGTAGTGTCTCCTTGCTCTGTTCTGACGATTACCTCTTGGTCCAAGTATAGATTTTGTATAAGCACAATCAAATATTCTGGGATTCCCATTCTTCTCAGAGTCAGCCATAGCTTGTTGTGATCCACACAGTCAAAAGCGTTTGCATAGTCACTGAGGCACAGATAGACATTCTTCTGGTATTCTCTGCTTTCTGCCAAGATCCATCTAACATTAGCTATAATATCCCTAGTACCACAACCTCTTCTAAATCCAGTCTGCACATCTGGCAGTTCTCTGTTGACATATTATTCCAAACGTTTTTGGATAATTTTCAGCAAAATCTTGTTTGCATGTGATATTAATGATATTGTTCAATAATTTCTGCACTCTGTTGGAGGTTCTTCATTCACTGTGATTTGGAACTGGCTTGACAGTAGTAGGTACAATATAGTGGGGGAGCTACAAGTGGATGTAAGGATACGTCGAATAGTGACTGTCGTAGAAGTGTTGAGTATGAGGCTGCACCTGTATTTCCTATAGAAAATTGTAGCTGTACTGTTTTGAAAGAGAATTAAAACTTGTTGCTAGGTGCTGCTAAAGGAACTCTGATTCACAGCAACACTATGTGCAAGAGATGAAAAACTTGCCCAATACTCTTGCATCCTCACCATTTCTTCTGTGTGTGTGCCCATTGTTGTAGTGACTGTGTCAATTCATCTCATGGAGGGATTTTATTCTCCTCCTCTAACTCTTCATGATGTTGTTATCCAGGGACTAGCTCTCCTGACAACATCCTGCTCAAAGTATGTGAGACTTTGTCCTTGACTTTATTGGCTGCACTTCTTCCAACACAGACTTGTTTGTTCTTTTCATCATCCATGACTAGGGATGATAGAAGGAGAATTGATGTCTTTGAGCCGTGGTGCTGGAGAGGAGTACTGAATATTCCATGGACTGCTAGAAGAACAAACAGGTTCATCCTGGAGAGGGTGAAACCAGGTTTCTTCTTGGAGGCAAGAGTAGCTGGTGGATTCAGACCTCACCTTTGGGTTGGCAGTGCAACTCCCTACCCACTAGTCTACCAGAACTCCCTATGAAGCACTTGAAAGTATCACTCCCTATGAAGCACTTGAAAGTATCTTAATTTGGTTCAGGTTCTACTTTAGTTTTTGAACGAGTATCCTTCCTGTTTAACATTTCTGTCTTTGTCAGCAGATTTGCCTAATGTAATACATCTTTTAATTTTTTACTATTTCTACCATGGGTGTTGATTGTGGACCCAAGTAAAATGAAATCCTTAACAACTTCCATATTTTCTTTAACCCACCCCTAGAGGCTAGACATGAGGGAGGCTATATATGAGGGAGGCTATATAAAGAAGCACTGGTGGCCTGTTGGCAAGAAGCTGCACTGCAATCCTGAAGGCACAGAGCTTGAGTCCACTCTGTGGGAGAAGGGTGGACATTCTCCTTACATGTTATTAACTGTCTCTGAAAGCCCCCAGAGGGTCAGCTCCAACTTGTTGGTAAACAACAACAACAACAACAATCATGATGTTGCCTATTGGTCCCATTATGAGGATTTTTATTTTCTTGATGCTGAGGTTTATACTGAACTTAGTGGTCTATGATATTATTCAATAAATACTTCAAGACTCCTTCACTTTCTGCAAGCAAGGTTGTGTCATTTGCATAACTTAGGTTGTTGAGTCTTCAAATACAGATGCTGCATTCTTCTTATGTAATTCAGTTTCTCAGATTGTTTACTCAGTGTATGTATTGAATAGAATGGAAAAAGTATACAACCCTGGTGCATACTTTTCCTGATTTTAAACCACACATTGTTCCCTTTTTCTGTTCAAATAACTGCTTCTCGGTTCAAGTTCCATATAAGCACGATCCGTAATTTGTTGTAATCCACATGGTTAGATGCCTTTGCATAATCAACAATTTACAAGTAAGTATCATCCTATATTCTCCACTTTCAGTCAAGACCTGTCGGACATCGGCAGTGACAGATACCACATACCTCATACCAGAACCTCATCTAAATCCAGATTGACTTTCTGGCAGTTCCTATCAATGTACTATTCCAGCTGTTTTTTATTAATCTGAAGCAAGACATCTATATTTTTGATAATGTGTATATTCTGTTGGATAACTTTTTTATTGTATCAAATCCAGTCATGTGGCAAGGTTCCAGCTTTCTTGACATTGACTAGTGAACGTGTCTGGGGCTGTATCTGTTTGCTGAAACACTTCAATTACTTCTCCATCAGTTCTTACGGCCTTGCTTTTTGTCAGTGCCTTCACTGCAGACTGGACCATCTTCAGCACACTGGTTCTTGATCATATGCTACTTCCTTAATTGTTTAAACAGCTCTTTTTGGTACAGTGATTCTGTGTATTCCTTCATTTTTTAAAAAATATATAATCCTTGGACTGCTCAATATTTTGCCTATAGAACCCTTCATTATTGTCACTCATAGCTTAAATTTGTTCATCAGTTCTTTAAGTTTGAGAAATGCCAAGCAGTTTTTTTTTCTTCTAATTTTATTTTCTAATTCCAAGTCTTTCCATGTTTCAATTTTACTTTGTCTTCTCAAGCTGTTTTTTGTTATGTTCAGCTATCCTTCTTCATCATGTCTTTCATCTACCTTTAACTTCTCTCCATTCAAGGGTACATTTGAGAATCTCTTCTGACATCTGTGTTGATCTTTCTTTCTTTTTATCCTGCCTTTGTTATAATCTTTAGCTTTCTTTGCATATGATATCCTTGATGTCACCCCACATTTTTTTCCTCTATCCATCCCACACTTTTTAATGAATCAAATCTGTTCTTGAGACAGTTTAGAAATTCAGATGGGATAAACTCAGGGTCACATTTTGGTTCTTCTAAACTTGTTTTCATTTTCTTCAGCTTCAGTTTGAGATGTATATGTTCAGTTAATGATCTGTTCCACAGTCGCTTTATGCCTTGTTCTGACTGCTGATACTGGGCTTCCCCACGTCTCATTCCCATGATGTAGTCATTTTAACTCTAGTATGTTCTATCAGCAAACTCCATGTGTATAGTCACTGTTACTGTACAAAATTAACTCTTATAATTCTATTCTACAGGCTCATTCTGTCACCAAGGCCTTATTTACCAACAACCAACTTTCTTTCTTTGTTTCCAGCTTTTGCATTCCAGTCATAAATAATTATTAATATATCATAATTGCCTTTTTGTACTCTAGTGACTTAGTGGTAAGGTATTATGCCAATACAGAGCTACATAGTTCAAATCCACCAGCTGCTCTGCAGGCAAAAGATGGACAGTCTCCTCCTGTATGATTTACTGCCTCTGAAAATCTGCTGGAAGGTCAGCTGTGGGTTGATTCCAACTCAGTGGTACACAACAACAATAATTACATGTTTGATTCATTTCAGGCTATGAAGGTTGGTAGAAATCTTCAATTTCTTCTTTTTCTACAGTTGTTAGTTGGTATATTTAAATAATGGTCTTATTAAGAGGTCTTTCTCTTTTGGACATGGCAATTACCCTATCACTGACAGCATTATTCTTTGAAGAGTTGCAAAGTTCTTTTAGGATCTTGTGTGGTGGATATGGCTAATCAGAGAAAAAGTTTAAAATTAAAGAGATGTGTATCAGTTACAATGGCTAAAAAAATAATAGACAATAGATGGGGAGAATTTACCTAAGCAAACTAAATGGAAGTATTAGATCCCTAGAAATGTGTATATACATAGGATTTCTGTAACAACTGAAGATTTTAACAATGTAAATAGGCTTCCAACTCTAAAATTCTGTGTTTATTAGTTAGAATTAAAATATATTTTGTAACAGTGAGATAGAAAAAGTAACCGTTTGTATTGATTATTGTATTTGTGTAGAGGACTATGAAGTCTTAAAAAGGAATTTTAGAAACAAAACTGAAGAAATGGAATCTACTACAAATAAGCTAAAAATGCAACTAAAATCAGCACAGTCTGAGCTAGAACAAACAAGAAACACATTAAAATCAATGGAAGGATCTGATGGTCATGGTATGCTTTATGAATTTTTCTTCTGGTTTTAAATTTCATTGCTTTAAGCTTGTAATTACTGCCATAAAGTCGGATTTAAGTGACCCTCTATCCAGTTTCTAAGGAATTCATTGTAAGGAGAAGAGACTGCCTATCTTTCTCTCAGAGGCACTGGACTTGAACTGCTAGAGATGTGTAGCCTTTGGGTTAGCAGTGCAATACAAACCTGCATACAAACTTGCTGCACAATTGTTCATAGTGCCAGAGGATAGAGTGATATACAACAACTATGCTACTAATGATTTATTTATATAGCAAAAATTATATTGAATTGTATTTCAAGGAGCCTACAATATGGCTCATTTAGTCCCTAAATTATCTCAGTCTTTTTCCCTTGTGGCTTTTTTTGTTAGTACCTAAGAGAACTCACAGTCTTTAACTGCTAATTATTTTTAAGAAAGTATTAATATAAATGTGAATCACTGATTATTTTCATTCAACTTATTTTCAGCCTACTATATATATATATGACAGTATATAAACTGTATGTCTGGGACTCATTGGCAATTTTCTGTACCTCTTCTGTAACATCATGAAAATGACACAGGATAGGGCCAGATCTTTTGTTCATAGGTTCTCTGTGAGTTGTAGATGACTTGATGGCATCTAACAACAACTTCAGTGATAAAAATGAGAAGGAACCCTGGCAATTGAGCTACTGAAACAAGATGTCTCTTCTCACCACGTGAACTTGTGTATTATTGTGTTATTCCCAAAGGGAGCTCTGATGGCCTAGTGGTAAGAAGGTGTGCTGCAATCCCAAAGGCATGCAGTTCAAGGCCACCAGCTGCTCTGCAGAAGGATGGGCAATCTCCTTCCTTTAAGAGGTGATTAACTTCCTCTGAAAACCCACCAGAAGGTTAGCTATGGTTCAGTGTCAACTCTTTGTTACACAACAACAACAACAATGCAGAGAAATAAAGTTATCTGTTGTTTTATATTGATGTTTTATATTATTAGTATAACTATATTATCTGACCATAAACATTAATGCTTAAAGTATAAAATAGTTTTGTATTAGTGTTTTTACATTTTTAAAAATTTTTTAAATTATTTTTTGTGTGTATACCGTCAAATCAGATCTGATTGGTACAGAAGGAGATTGCCCCTCCTTCTCCAGCAGAGCATCTGGTGGATTCGAACCGCGTACTTCTGGGATTGCAGTTGTATTAGTGTTTTTAATGTTATTTAAGACAGTTCCTCTTGAAGATCAACTAAAATTTATTTTTCAAAGCAGAGTCATGGGGAACATAAAATGTTGGGCTTTTGATCAAGTAAAAATAAGTCATTGAACTGTGCTAGTATTAACTCTGACACTGACAGTTTAGTGATAATATATCTAACAAGAATTTGAATTCTGACAGTTTTTTTTTTATTTCATTATATTTTGTGTGTACCATCAAATCAGATCTGACTGGTACAGGAGGAGATTGTTCCTCCTTCTCCAGCAGAGCATCTGGTGGATCTGAACCGTGCACCTCTGAGACTGTAGTTGCAGCTTCTTGCCACTAGGCCACCAGAGCTCGCCGACTGTTTTTAAATAATGGTTCATTTTCTGTTTCTTTTTTACTCTCAAATCTGGGTGGACCTGACTCAGAGCAATTTTATTTTCAAACTTCTTTACCCTACTCACTATAAGAAACAATATAGGGACTTCTAACTTGGAATTTTCAAACTAAGCTGAGTTTCATATCTTTCCTGTCACCTTTAATTATTCTATGCTTGCTACATACCTAGAACATTCTCTGTGTATCACCAGTAATAAAAAAATAATAACACAAATGCTTATACTCAAATTTTATTACTGAGACAGCAGTGGGTTCCATGTATATGACATGAAATAAGAATGAAAATGGAATGGTATGTGATGTTGCTGGACTCATAAGATTAATAGTAGAGTTCTTGTGTTGTATTTCAAATAAGGGGTTTTGAAAAAATCATTTTAGTAAACTTACTGGGGTTCTTTTATTATTATTATTAATTTCAGTGAACATTTACAGAGATTTTAGATTTCCAGTCATTCATTGTTGTACTTTTCTCCCCACCCCCCTTCCCCAGTTCACTCTTTTCCTTGAAAAGTAAAAGAAAAATTCCTTCATTGGTATACAATGCCCCTACATCCCCCTTCACCCCGTATATAACATACAACTACTCACCAACAAGCTGTTATTCAACATTTTGCATTTACAACTTAAAAAAAATTTCTCAGGCAGTGCTTCCACTGGTCCAAGCTCAATATGGATCTGCAGCCAGACCATCTGAATGATGTAATGAATGCTCTGGTGACAACCAGGCCACATGCAGGTCAGCAGCTGACAAGTTGCAGGATGCTTTTTCCCTGTTTATCCACAACATCTCAATTTGGCTATGAAGGGCCCAGGGGAATGGTGGACCCGAGGTTGCACATGTGCAGGTAGAGGACAAGAAAGATCCCAAAGATGCATGGGAAATCTTTTGCAGGAGGCAGGAAGGTGGGGAGAGGTGAAGAGGCCACCTGAGGCTGTGGGGCTAGGGAGGCTGAATAGAGGCTGAGTGATCTTCACCTAAATGTGTGTGTATGTATCTAGATATGTGTATGTAGATGTAAATATATAGAGATATATAGTATAGAGACATATTAATAAAAAAATGGTTCATATGGTTGTAGAGGCAGTCAAGTTGTAGAGGCCAGCAAGTTCCAGGTACATGCTGAAAGAAAAAAAGTGTCTTGGGGCAGGGAGCAGTGGATGAATCCAAAGAAATTCAACAGACTGCTGAATTCAGAGGCTGACTAATCCAACACTGGCCAGTCAGTCAGGCTGCTGGTTCAAGCCCAAAGGCAGCAAGTAAGCTAGATGCAGGATTGGGGAAGAAAAATGTTTAGTTCTGAGAGAGAGTTCATACATATATTCAGTGCAGGCCACACCCTGAGCAGACTTCCCATCATATCAGGATGATAATATCATTATTGAACTAGTTATAATCTTGCCTCTAACTTCATAGATGTTAGGATTTACAACACGTTGTTCTTCTTGTTAGGTTACATCAAGTTGTTTGTGACTCATAGTGATCCTGTGTACAATAGCACTGAAACCTGCTCTATCCTGTGCCAACCTCATTGTTTCTGACAAATCTACCCTCATTATCCCAGTCACTGAATCAGTCCATCTCATTGAGGGTCTTCCTCTCCTGTGCTGTCCTTCCACCCTTCCAAGCATGACGTCCCT
>NW_006399792.1:20126151-20132828 GCF_000299155.1 Elephantulus edwardii
TCAAAGGCATCAATTCTCTTTCTATCATCCCTAGTCACTGTCTAGCTCTCCAATGAATAGCATGCAGTTGCAAAGACTATAGCCTGGATCGGGCACACCTTAGTTTCCAGCCTGACGTCATTGCTCTTCAGTACTCTGGAGAGATTCGTGACAGCCAACTTTCCCAGTGAAATTTGTCTTCTGATTTCCTGGCTGTTGGTACTAAGAGTGTTGATTATGGAGCGAAGCAAACCAAAGCCATTAGCAATCTCAGTCTCTTCAGCATCTGTCATAATGCTATCAATCAGCCCAGTGTTGAAAATCTTTGTTTTCTTGATGTTAAGCTTTAATCCATTTTGAAGGGTTCAGTCCTTGACCCTCTGCAGCAAGTGCTTCCAGTCCCCCTTGGTTTCAGAAAGCAGGGTTGTGTCATCTGCATAACACGGATTGTTGATCAGTCTTCCTCCAATCCTGATGTCTCATTCTTCCTCATACAGCCCAGCCTCCCAAGTGATCTGTTCTGCATATAAGTTGAAAAGGTATGGAGATAGGACACATCCTTGGTGTACACCCTTTCCAATTTTGAACCATGCAGTGTTTCCTTACTCTGTTCTGGTAACTGCTTCCTGGTCCAAGTATATATTTTTCATAAGCACAATCAAATGTTCTGGAATTCTCATATAGTTAAATTATATTAAGAATTCTAGCCATGTTGACACAGTCTAAATTATTATCATTATAAATGACATCTTACTATGATCAATAAAATGGATTCCAATAGCAAAGAAACATCAGATCATCATCTGTCTACATACTTTGCAGAGTCTTGCTTGTCACCTTCTCAAGGCTTGAACATCTTAATTGCAGTAATCCAAAACCATTGCTGTCAAGTCAATGCCAACTCATCAGAAATATTAAAAACTAAGGCAGAGTTTGTTTTCCTTTTTTTCCAGCCATGAAAGTGGCAATGGGGATGCAAAAGCAAATTACAGCCAAAAGAGGTCAGATAGATGCCCTTCAGAGCAAGATACAGTTTTTAGAAGAAGCAATGACAAATGCAAATAAGGTGAGTTCAAATCATCAGTGGGAAAAGAGACCAGCATGTTTATTCAATACTTGAAAAACCAGAATAATTTATAGCAGACGTGTGAATGTGGTCCAGGAAAATGTTTTGAAGTTTGGTTTTGGGTTTTTGATTTGTTTCTTTATTTTTCTCCCTTACTGAGATAGTGAAGGAAAAGGTCCTAAAAGAGGAGGCTCTTGGGGGAAAAGGTCCTTAAAGAGGAGGCTCTTGGGGGATAGATAGAATTTTTAAGTGGGTAGGACATTCCTGGTAGAGGCGAAGAATGATTGTAAACAATCAGTTCAGTTATAATGTGACTTATGAGTTCCTAAAAATCACTTCACTATGCGTTTTTGTGCAGTAAAAATCACAAAGCTCATGGAAACATTGTATTAGTGGCACTACATAAAGAATGTTTTCAGTGACCAAACTAGGAGCACAATAAAAATTCTAGTGCAGTTTTACAAATGCTAAATGATTAGGAAGTCTATAAATACTAGTCATAGAGCCCATAGGGAGTAGCACTGCCCATTCAAGGGCAGTTCCTCTGTTTGAATCCACCAGAAGCTTTCCTTGTGAAGATGAGCAACCTCCTCCCACAAGATTTTTGGTGGTGGTATTTGCCCTTTATCTGACTACGGTTCATTGCAACCCTATGAACAACGGCTCTGAACCTTGCCCAATCCTGAACCAACTTCACCATTTCTGACACATTTAATCCCATAGCCACCTGCTGGAACAGACTCAATGACAGCAACAGTTTTGGGTATCCATAAATAAAATACTAAAATATTTTTTTTATGGTGAGACTAATTATAAACAAATATATTCACTTATTTGTATTTATTATCATATGAACTTAGTTTCTTTTCTCAATTCTTTCTGATTTTTTCCTCCCTTTTTCCTTGAGACCTTTTCCTCTTCCATTATTTATCTATTTGGAACCTAAAGCAATGCTCATCCTCCCTCTTAGTACTTAAGGCATTAGTAGATCTGCTGTCATCAAAGATGACACCTTAAGAAAGATAGTCATCATATGTTGTTGTTATGTGCCATCAAGTCACTTGTGAATCAAAGCGACCCTGTGTACAACTGCTCTGAACCCTGCTCTATCATATCCTAACCTTAATGTCTCTGACACACCTACCCCATTACCCCAGTCATGGAATCAATTTATCTCATCAAGGGTCTTCCTCTCTTCCACTGTCCTTCCACCCTCCCAAACATGATGTCCCTCTCCAAGGACTGGCTCCTTCTTGAAACATGTCCAGAGTATATCAGATGAAGCTTCAGAATCCTTACCTCAAGAAGCAGTCTGGTTTCATGCTCTCTAGGATAAGCCTGTTTGTTCTCCTAGCAGTCCATTGTACATTCAATACTCTTTTCCAGCACAACTCAGAGGCATCAATTCTCCTTTTATCATCCCTAGTCATTGTTTAAGGCACCAGGGGGCTTCAAGCCCAAAAGGGGAAGAGGGGAGAGGAGGCGGCCATATTCTCCCAGGTTTGCTCCTCCCGGGGCTGTCATGACCTGGTTACCAGAGAGAGCATGGTGCTGTATGTGCGGGGGTTGCGGCAGCTTTTAGACGTAAAGGATTACTCTGCCTCCAGGAGCCAGGCAAGTCAGGCTTGGCCTAGGGTTTAAGGCAGCAGGGGGCTTCAAGCCCAAAAGGGAAAGAGGGGAGAGGAGGCCCTTGGGCCAGTTTTTCATTATTTTTGTTCAGACATTCCTCTAGGTCGTATAGCCCTGGTATACAAGTTGCTGTACCGTGGTCACTTGTGGTTGCTGTGAGGCTGAACACTGTGACACGGATGTGTCAAATGCGTTAATGGTTCACTACCCAATGCGGACAGAGAGTGGGGTGGAGCTCCTTGATTAAAACAAGCTTGGAAGGAGGAATGGCATCCACTTCCATAATAGCTTGCCTCTGGAAACCCTGTGAACTTGGAGAGAGGATGAAAGGCACCCAAGCGTCGAGGACTCTCCTTCATAGGGTCGCTATGAATTGCCTGCGACTTGACATCACTTAACAACAACAACAACAAGTCATTGTCTAGTTTTCTGATGCATAGCAAGTAATTGCAAAGACCATGTCCTAGATCAGGCACACCTTAGTCTGGAGACTAGCATCATTGCTCTTTAGTATTCTGGAGAGGTCCATGACAGATTTTGCCAAGGAAATTCACCTTTTAATCTCCTGGCTGCTAGAACCAAGAGTGTTGATTATGGAGCTGAGCAAACTAAAGTTGTTAACAATCTCTTCACCGTCTATCATGATGTTGCCAATTGACCCAGTGGTGAAAATCTTTGTTTCTTGATATTAAGCTTTAATCCATATTGAAAGCTTCAGTCCTTGACCTTCTACAGCAAGCACTTCAGTCCTCCTTGGTTTCAACAAGCAGGTTGTGTCATCTGCATAACATAGGTTGTTGATGAGTCTTCCTCCAATCCTAATGCTACATTCCGCCATATAGAGCCCAGCCTCCCAGGTGATCTGTTCTGCATATATATTGAAAAAGTATGGAGATAGGACACATCCCTTGTATACACCCTTCCCAATTTTGAACCATGTAGTGTTTCCTTGCTCTGTTCTGATAACTGCCTCCTGGTCCAAGTATAGGTTTCACATAAGCACAATCAAGTGTTCTAGGATTCCCCTTCTTCTCAGAATAGCCACAATTTGTTGTGATCCGCACAAACAAATGCCTTTGCTCGGTCAAATAAACATTCCTCTGGTACTCTCTGCTTACAGCTAAGATTCATCTAACATTAACTATACTATCCCTAGTACCATGGCCTCTTCTGAAACAAGCCTGCACATCTGGCATTTTCTCTGTTGATATGCTGTTCCAGTCATTTTTGGATCATTTTCAGCAGAATCTTGCTTGCGTGTTATATTAATAGCATTGTTTGATAATGTACAATAGAGTACACTTGTAGTTGCTGTTGTTACTGTTGATTGCTGTTGGGTAGAGCACAATTCAAAGCAACCTTATGAACAAAAGGCCTGAAGGCTTTCTATAACTGTCATCATTTATCAAAGTTCATAGATTTTCTCAAGGCATGTTGTTTAGAAAGTAGATGCCACTGCTGCTTCCAGAGTACACTTAGACCAGAAGATATGGCAACTGAGGGTGAGTCTTCAAATATGGAAACAGAGGAGGAGGAATAGTTTAAAGCAGATACTTTGCAGTGATTGGAACATAGAATGTGAGAAGCATGAATGTAGGAATATTGGACATTGTTAAGAAAGAAATGGAATGCATAAATTTTGACCTATTAGGTCTTGGTGAAATGAGATGAACTGGCATGGGACATTTGAATCAGACAATCATATGATATACTATGCTAGAGATGAAAGGTGAGGAAAAATGGGATTGCATTCATAGTTGAAACAATCATTTCTAGATCCATGTTGAAATATAATGTGAAGGACAGGATAATATCCATACACATACAAGGAAGTCTAATGAATACCAATATCGTTCAAATACATGCACCAAAAACTAGAGCTAAAGAGCAGGAAATAGAATATTTCTACCAACTTTTGCAGTCAGAAATTGAACATAAAATTGAGATGCATTAATAATAATGGATGACTGAATGCAGAAATTGGGAACAGAGAAGGATCAGTAGTTGGAAAACATGGACATGGTGACAAAAAGTAAGCTGGAGATAGAATGATGGAATTTTGTACAATCAACAATTTCTTCATTTCAAATACTTTTTATAAGAATCATAGACGCAGGCTATGCATATGGATTTCACCTGATGGTATGCATAAGAATTAGATCGATTACATCTGTAGAAAGAATTGCTGGAGAAGCTCGATAGCACCTGTGAAAAGTAGGCCAGATGCTGATTATGGAACAGACCAACTACTCTTATGCACGTTCAAGCTGAAACTAAAAAAAAAAAAAAAACCAAAAACAAAAAAACATTAAATCCACAGGAACCAAAATTTGACCTTGAGACATCATATAGCCTAATGAAATCCCCTCCAAACAAAAAGGAAAACTATAAAATTAATCGTTCTTTCTTTCTGAGATCTTTTTCTACTCAACTTGATCAAAAAGGAAAAATTATTTGCCTCTATTAATTACAGCAATAGCATATTTACAATAAACATTTCCTCTAGGGAAAAATATTTTAAGAGATAGAGGCTGAATACTAAGGTGCACTTGATTCAAACCATGGTCTTTTCAATCACTTACTATGCATCTTAGAGCTGAACAGTGAATAAGGATGACATAAAAAGAATTCATACCTTTGAGATGTCACTATGACTCATTTTGAGTGTCACTGTGATTTGTACTCAGTTGACTGCCACGTAACAACAACAGCCACACAGACTGCATATGTTGAGGTCACATTTTAACTTACAGATGGTTATTGACTGCCTTCGAGTTGAGCACGACTCAGAGCGACCCTATGAACAAAAGGCCTGAAGCCTTTCTATAAGTATCATCATTTATCAAAGTTCATAGAGTTTCTACAGGCTAATTTGTTTACTGTTTTAGTTGTAGTCTTATTATTTGAGTATACACAGCAAAACATACACCAATCCCACAATTTCTACATGTACCATTTAGTGACACTGATTATATTCTTCTGGTTGTCATTACTGATGTCTGATGGATTTTGGTTAAAAGCAAAGAAGGATGCCTATTTGGTTTTTCACTGACTGTGCAAAGGGCATTTGACTGTGTGGATCATAACAAATTATGGCTAAATTTAGGAAGAATGGGAATCCAAGAACACTTAATTGTGCTCAATTAAAGCTGGACCTAGACCAAGAGGCTGCCATGTAAACAGAGCTCAGGAACCCTGAATGGCTTAAACTTAAGAAAGATGAACATCAGGGTTGTAGCCTTTCTCTATACCTATTTAATCTCTATGCTGAGCAAATTGTTCAAGAAGCTGGACTCTGTGAAGAAGAATAGGGCATCAGGTTTGGAGGAAGACTCATCAATAACTTACTTTGTGCAGATGACACAACCTTGCTTGCTGAAAGTGAGGAGGACTTGGAGTGCTTACTACAGAATATCAAAGAATATAGCCTTCAATGTGGACTGTATCTCAACATCGAGAACACAAAACTTCTTGTCACTGGACTGATAGGCAATTTACAGCATTTGATGCCCTCTAGAAGGTCAGCTTATGAGTCAGAATGATGAATTGAGATTAGTGATGGCTAATGATACTGAATATGCGAAACCTATACTTGGATCAAGAGGCAATCGTCAGAATAGAGCAGGGCAACACTGAATGGTTCAAAATTGGGAAGGGTGTGCGCCAGGGATGTATCCTATCTCCATACCTTTTCAACCTGTATGCAGAGCAGATTATCCGAGAGGCTGGGCTCTATGAGGGGACACGTGGCATTAGGATTGGTGGAAGATCTATCAACAATCTGCGTTATGCAGATGACACAACCTTACTCGCTGAAACTGAGGAGGAGGACCTCATGCACTTACTGCAGAGGGTCAAGGACTGCAGCCTTCAGTATGGACTGAGGCTCAATGTCAAGAATACAGAGATTCTCACCACTGGACCAATTGGCAGCGTCAGGATGGATGACGAAGAGATTGAGATTGTTCACAGCTTCAGTTTGCTCGGCTCCACAGTCAACACT
>NW_006399792.1:20133648-20145998 GCF_000299155.1 Elephantulus edwardii
TAATGAAAGTTTACAGAGAAGTTGGATTTTCATTCATTCTTTGTAGCACATTTTCCTCCCTCCCCTTCCTATCTCCCTCCCCCAGTTCACTTTCTTTTTTAAAAATATTCATTCATTGTTGTATGATTTCCTCCTTTCTCCCTTCCCTAAATTTCTTTGCACCTCTTATTCTGGACCATTGTCTTACATATAATGCCTAGTCACATATTCCTTTTAAACAATTCTCTCCCTCATCTGTTCCAATATGGTGTTCCTTACCTATCCACTCTTTTCCTATTCTCCTCCCAATGCTCCATGTCAATCCTGCTTTGTAACAGTGGTGTTATGCAATATTTGTCCTTTTGAGACTGAGACATTTCACTCATCATAATGTCTTTCAGGGTCCCTCCTGTTGTATAATGTTTTATGAGTTCAATATTTTTTCAGTGCTGCATAGTATTCCATAGTGTGAATACATGGTTTTTCTCTCCATTCATTTGTTTATGGGTACTTGGGTTGTTTTCATTTCTTTGCTCTTGTGACTAACACTAATAAACATGGGTGTGCAGCAAACAGTTTTCTTGATCTTATTCCTTCTTTTAAATCTTTGCATGTTTGATTTTTATTATCTAATCCTTATTGAAAGCTAGAAATGAAATTATTTAGTTAAATTTTGTTTAATACCAAAATGTCTCCCTCAATATCTCTAAGTAAGCTCATTCTCATTACTAAGCCAACTTGAGGGTAGGAACTATGTATCTTAATTTCTTTTACATCACAGGATCTAGTGTAGTTATCTGTGAAATGAATATTTGACCTAGAAATAAAATTGTAGTTTGTTAGTTATAGTCAAGTCACCTCTGACTCATAGTGACTCTATACAACCTTGCTTGCCCCTGCACCATCATCACAACCTCCCATGTTTATGTGCATTGTTGTAGTAACTTTATCAGTGATCGTTGAGGGTTTTCATCTCTGTTGCTGACCCCCCACTTTTCAAAGCATTATATATTTTTCCAAGAATTGGCCCCTCCTGAAAAATGCCTCAAGTAAGTGAAATGAAGTCTTACAGTCTTTACATTCTAAGCAAGGAGTACTCAAGCTGCACTTTTTTAAAGATAGACTTACTTGTAAACTCACAGAAGTTTTTAAATAAGCACATAATCTTTACGTTTTTCTATAATTTTAAACAAGTTTCAGTAAAATTTAGTATGTGATTAGCATTGCTCAAACAGTTTCCAACTTGTAGTGATCCTGGGTGACAGAATAGAACTATTCTATAGCTTTTTCAAGGCTATAAACCTTTAAAGAAGCAGACTGTTGAAATATTTTTTTATACTGATGAATTCGTACTAGCAACCTTTCAGTTAATAGCTGAGTTCCTAATTACTTCACCATAAGGGCCCCTAGTGTGTGATTGTTGTTACTGTTTTTCTAACTCATGATTCAACCTCCAGTGGATTTTCAGAGGAAATAAATTTCACTGGAAAAGATTGCCTATCGTTCTCCTTCAGAACAGCTGGTGAATTCAAACCATGTGCCTTTAGCTTGGCAGCGCAACTCCTTACTAGTGAACCACTAGAGTAGTGGTATATGATTACTTTATCTCAGTTCACAATACTGCTATCTCTCTTATTACACAAAACATTCCATATTTTATGGATTTAATAAAATAATTATTAAGCCTACAAAGAAGTATTATACTAATAGTGATGAAAATTAGATAAAATATAGTGGCACTATTCTGGAAGCTCTCAAGTCCAACTCAAAAGCAATTGGATGGCACATGGATTATACTATTTAGAGTTCTTTAAGTAAAATTTACTATCTCTACCTCTCAGAATTTACATCAGCAGACTATTTATTACATTTTTTCCCTTCTATAATTGAAGGAGAAGCATTTCCTAAAAGAAGAAAAGAATAAGCTCAGCCAGGAATTGAGTAATGTTTCAACAGAAAAAAACAAGATGGCTGGGGAACTGGATGTCCTGAGATCTCAAGAACGTCGTTTGAAAGAAAAGGTTGCTAATATGGAAGTTGCTCTTGATAAGGTAGGTAGCTAGTTACTAAATAGGTAAAGTAGGTATGACCTGACTTCATTAACTAAATAGAATAATTCAGAATTTAAGGCCTATAAAGAATCTCTCACTTTGTATTATAATCACTTAACACAAAGAATACATCTTACAGAGAAGGTTCTTCTGAGCCTTAGCACATAGTCATAATTTATACTTTTTGCAGAATTCTTTTTGAGCGTTGTAAGGTTTACCAAATTCCTAGGGCTTCCATAACAAGTTATAAACCAGATGACTTAAAATTTATTCTTTCAAGAATCTAAAATAAAAATGTTGGCAGAATTGCTTTCTCATGGAGGCTCTAGGGGAGAATTCATTCCATGGCTGTTTCCTAGGTGCTGGTGGCTGCCAGCAATCTTTAGCATTCGTTGGTGGGAAGATGTGTCACTGCAATGTCTATCTTCATATTCACACTACCTTATCTTCCTTTCTGTCACAGAAATATTTGCATCATTACATCTGGGACTCATTCATTAATGTAGGATTACCTGGTCTCCAGATCTTAATTGTATCTGCAAAGACTTTTTACCAAATAAGTTTCCATTCACAAGTACTAAGAGTTAAAGTTTCCATATATATTTTTTGAGCTACTGTTCATCCCACTAAACAAAGTCCCCAAAATAGCCAAATAAAAGATGTTAGATGGTCCTGATATTCCATGAATACCTGATTTACCACACAAAAATAATTTACTTATACTAATAAAATAATGTTCTGTTAATGGTGGGGAGTTTATGGGGTGTAGAATGTACAAGTAGAGAAAAAACCAAAACCAGAAAACCTCCAAATTAAAACCAAACTCATTGCCAGAAAGTTGAACCAACTCATAGCTGACCCTTCAGCAGATGTTCAGAGGCAATAAATTGCACAGGAGGAGATTGCCCATCCTGCCATGGAGCAGCTTGGTGGAACCATGCTCCTTTATTCTGGCAACACAGTGCCTTATCACTAAGCCACAAGAGTTCCCTATAGCAACCATATAGGGTCTCAAATATAAATCTTTACAGAAACACAATTTTCTTTTACTAAGCAGCTTATGAGTTTGAACCACCTACCTTTTGGTTAAGAGAGCAGAAGCTGCATTGCAAACCCAAAGCACACAGTTCAAATCCACCAGCTTTCTCAAGGATGAACAACCTCCCATATGACTTACGGCTTCTGAAAATCTGCTGGAGGGTCAGCTTTGAATTGGTTCCAACTCAACAACACGTGTTTACAAACTTTTGCTTAGCAGCTGTTTTATCACTACACCATCATCACCATTTATTATATAGCAGGATAAATATCTATTCTTTTCACTTAAGAACTCAGAAATATTCACTAGAATCACTCCTTGAGATTTATCAAGTCTCCTCAGTTCAGTAAAACAGTCTGTAATCTTGCCTGTGCCAATTCATGCTTTAAACATCATGTACTGACTCACCTAATGAATTTCACTTGTGATTATTTTTTTATGTTTTTTTAATTTTATTAATTTTAATAGACATTTACAGAGGTTTTGGATTTCCATTCATTCATTGCCACACTTTTCTCCCTGCCCACCCCTCCCCACCAGTTCGCTCCCCTCTCCGAAAAGAAAAAAAAATCCCTTCATTAGTATACAATTCCCCATCCCTTCCCCCCACCCCCCACCCCGAGTACATTTCTCTATGCAACCTTAATTCTGGATTCCTGTGCTAACCATAGTACTCAATCATATATCACCTCTAATCTGTTCTTTCCCTCATTTTTTTACAAATTTCTATATTATGTATTTTGTCATTTCATATCTACTTCACTCATTCTTTTGGGTGGCCTCTTCATACTAAATGGTAGATGCTAAAAATACAAAAAATATAAACATAGTCTCCAGTGGCTCTCAACTTACGGCGTAATAGTAAGATCATTACAATACAAAGGGCCAAATATATAAGAAGTTTCCTCCAGGAGGTGGCAGCTCTGCATTTGTAGGTTAATAAAATAAAAGTAGGTAAGAAATTAGTGATAAACCACATGTGGCTGCTTGATTGTAGGCATCTTTGCAGTTTGCAGAATGTCAAGATATAATACAACGCCAGGAGCAAGAATCTGTGCGCCTGAAACTTCAACACACTTTGGATGTAAAAGTAAATTTGCTTTTTTCCATTTTATCATAAATATAAAAAAAATAATGCCTATCTTTAGTATATGTTCACATTTTCTTTATGTCCCTTCAATACTTTCAATACTATCTGATACTAACAATTATAAAGTTTACATAATTGTTGGTGCCTATAATTTTTCATGTTGAAACTCTATACTGTATCTGTAGTTTACAATAAAGGAATGAAATATAAAAATACCTAACTTGAGGATATCTGAGAGAAGAGTATTCCACACAGAGGAGTTAAACAAGATAAACCGAGTGTTTGACTGTTAGAAAATAGCATAAGTGAAATAATCTGTGTGGCAGAAAGAAATATGTGATATTTTAGCTTTTCTGACTCTTAAAGGGAACTAATGTTCTTGGAGGATATGTAACAAGAGAAATGGGAAATGAGGCAGTTTCTTTCCCTCAGCCCTGTTACTGCACATGCTTTACCTTATGTGAGCTTCCAGTCCTCAGGTGAAAAAGACGACCCTGGGATAATTTTACCAAAATGTCAAATTTGAGGGGAAGTGAAATAAGCATTAGGTATCTTAAGGCAGAAAAGTCATCTGTTGCTCTTGTTTCTGGCAAGATAGTTTCTATTCATAGCTGACCTCCTTTGGGTTTCTAAGGCCTTAAATGACATGGGTGTCCATTTTTCTTTTTCTTTGTGTGTGTGTGTGTTATGAAATTATTCCTAGGTCTTTTTTTAATTTTATTTTAATAATTTTAATGAACATTTACAGAGATTTTGGATTTCCATTCATTCATTGTTGGACTTTTTTCGCTGCCCAGCCCTCCCCCCCACTACCACCCCCCCACCCCCCAGTTTGCTCCGTGGTACATTCAATACTCTTCTCCAGCACCATAGCTCAAAGGCATCAGTTTTTCTATCACCACTAGTCATTGTCCAGATCTCTGGTGCATAGCAAGTAATTGCAAACACTCTGGCCTGTATCAGCTGCACCTTAGTCTCCAGACTGACATTGTTGCTCTTCAGTACTCTGGACAGGTCCCTGACAGCAGACCCTCCCATGGTAATTCATCTTTTGACTTTCTGGCTGCTGGTACCAAGAGTGTTGATTGTGGAGCTAAGCAAACTAAATCTGTTAACAATCTCAGTCTCTTCACCATCTGTCATGATGCTGCCAATCCACCCAGTGGTGAGAATCTTTATTTTCTTGATGTTGAACTTCAATCCATATTGAAGACTGCAGTCCTTGACCTCTTGCAGTAAGAACTTCAGGTCCTCCTCAGTTTCAGCAAGCAGGGTTGTGTCATCTGCATAATGCAGGTTGTTGATTCTTCTTCCAATCCTGATGATCTATTCCACATATAGATTGAAAAGATACGGAGATAGGGCACATCCCTGGCATATACTCTTTCCAATTTTGAACCATGCAGTATTTTCTTGCTCAGTTCTAATGACTGCCTCCTGGTTCATGTATAGGTTTTGCATAAACACAATCAAGTGCTGGGATTCCCATTCTTCTCAGAGTTAACAACAATTTGTTGTGATCCACACAGTCAAATGCCTTTGCATAGTCAATGAAACACAGACATTTGTCTGGTACCCTCTGCTTTCTGTCAAGGTCCATCTAACATTAGCTATAATATCCCTAGTACCATGGCCTATTCTAATCCCAGGCTCCACATCTGTCAGTTCTCTGTTGATGTGCTGTTCCAGTGAATTGTCAGCAGAATCTTACTTGTATATAATATTAATTATGTTGTTCGATAATTTCCGTAATCTGTCAGGTCACCTTTCTTTGGAACAGGAACAAAGATCTCTTCCAGTCAGTTGGCTAGGTGGTTGTCCTCCAGATTTTTTGTCATAACTTGGTGAGTGCTTCCAGGTCAGCATCTGTTTGTTGAAATATAGCAATTGGTATGCTATCACTTCCTAGGACTTTGATTTTTGCCAGTTCCTTCAGAGCAGACTAAACCTCTTCCTTCATCAGCACAGGCTCTTGCTCATACTTTGTTTCATGAAATTCTTCCATGTCAGCCAATTCCTTTTGGTACAGTGGCTCTGTATACTCCTTCCATCTTCTTTTGATGCTTCCTGGACCATTTAATATTCTGTCCAAAGCATCCTTAAGTTCTGCAACTTGGTCAAGGCTTGAATTTGTTCTTTAGTGTCTTCAGCTTAAGAAATGCTGAGCAAGTTTGGCCCTTTTGATTTCTGACTCCAGCTCTTTGCACATTTTATAATATTTTACTTTGTCTTCCTGTGCTGCTGTTTGACATCTTCTGTTCAGCTCATTAATTTCTTGATTTCTTACCTTTGCTTTGGCTTTTCAGGGCTCTGGTGTAATATTCAGAGTCTCTTTTGACATCCATCTTGATATTTTCTTCCCTTTCTGTCTTTGTAAATTACCTTTTGCATTATTCATGGGTGATGTCCTTGATATCCTCCCACACTTCATCTGCTCTTCGCTCATTTATGTTCGAGGCCTCAAACCTGTTCCTTGCCATTTTCAAGGGCAGTAGTAATCCTAGTGGCTTCTAGGCTCTACTGTAGTCTATTCAGAATAAGAAGTTTTTCCAGAATTCTATGACTTTGAAACTAGGGGGGAAATGAAATTAACTGTGTGTAGAAAGAACCATAAAAATGCTGTAGACTCTTTTTTTCGCCTCAATCCACTCCTAAGAATGTTTTAAAATTTTTGTTCATCTAAAAAACATGTTGAATTTACTACTTTTTGTGAAAATGAAGAAAAGACAAATAATCAAAATCTTCAGTTATAAAATCTTATCAAGTTAGATATATTAAATTGAAAGATTAGTACCCAGATAATTGTGAAAACATCCAACAAATAAACAACATATTGCTTTGAGCAAATCTTCTGAAAAAAAAAAAACCAACCCATTTTAAGTGTTAAAACGCAAAAGTATTACTTTGAAAGTTAAGATGCACTTGAGCCAAATCCTGTTGTTTTTTTTTTCATTCTCATGTGCATATAAAAGCTGGACAATGACTAATAAGACAGACCACAGAAGAATTGAAGCCTTTGAATTATGGCGTTTGAAAAGTATTTTTATTATGCCATGGGCTACCAGAATGAATTTGTCATCAAATTCTTCTTAGAAGTCAGGATGTTTGACATCATTTTACATACTTGGGACATGTTATCAGCAGGCATCAGCCTCTAGAAAATATCTTCCATGGTAAAGTAGAAAATGAGAGAAAAAGAAGACTTTCAATGAGCTGGATTAGTATAGTTACTATAATAGGCTCAAACAGTTCAATAATTGTGAGGGTGGTACAAGATCAAGCAGTGTTTTGTCCTGTTCTTTATAGGGTCACTGAGTTAGAACCAACTCATTGGTATATTACATCTCATTCCACTAAAATATATATCTACTTTTAAGAAGTGTACTGTCAGTGTACACGTACTTTAAAGACTTCATAACAGATACTTTCAGAGGCAAGAGCACTTTGTAGTTATAAAGAATCCTTAGTAGTATGCCAGATATAGTTTGTCAGAGATTGGAAACCAGTGTGTTAGCATCCTAGGTATGTTTGCCCCTCTGGAATCAGAAGTGTGAATGTATTATCTAAACATATACTTAATGCTCACAGTAACTTAGATGTCTAGAACTATCTTTCATAATGTTGTTGCTAGGTGCTGTCAAGTTGATTACAACTCCAGTGGCCCTATGAACAACAGATCAAAACCATCCTCACAGTCTTGGCCATGCTCTAAGCCCATTGTTGTTATCACTGTGTCTGTCTAATTAAAGGCCCCCTCTGATAACATTCTAAAAATATGTGAGACAAAGTTTCACAATCCTTACCTCTAAGGAGTATTTTGGTTGTGCTTCCTCCTACACAGATTTATTTGTTTGGCAGTACATAGGATAGTCAATACTTTTCACTCACACTGCAATTTAAAGACATCAATTTTTCAGTCTCCCTTATTCATTGTCCAATTTTCAGTTGCATAGGAAACAATTGAAAATATGCCTTGAATCAGTCATATCTCATCTTTAAACTGGCATCCATGCTCTAAGAAAGAGGTCATTGGCAGCAGAATTTCCCAGTGCAACACATCTCCTGATTTCTTGACTGCTACTACTGTGAGTGTTGATTGTGGGTGCTAGTAAAATGTAATCACTGACTTCTAAAAATTGCTTCTTACGTTTCACATGAATACAGTTTAGTGTTCTCAAATTCCCATTCTTCTCAGTGTTACTATAATAATTTGTCATTATATGTTGTTGTTGTTCTTATGTGCCGTCGAGTCGTTTGCGACTCATAGCGACCCTATGCACAACAGCCCTAAACCCTGCTCTATCCTGCGCCAACCGCACCGCCTCTGACACACCCATCCCAATTACCCCAGTCACCGAATCAATCCATCTCATAGAGGATCTTCCCCTCCTGCGCTGTCCCTCCACCCTCCCAAGCATGATGTCCCTCTCCAAGGACCCGTCCCTCCTGGCAACATGTCCAAAGTATGTCAGACGAAGCCCCAGAATCCTTGCCTCCAAGGAGTAGCTTGGTTTAATCCTCTCCAAGATGAATCTGTTTGTTTTCCTGGCAGTCCATGGTACATTCAGTACCCTTCTCCAGCACCACAGCTCAAAAGCATCCACTCTCCTTCTGTCCTCCCTAGTCATTGTCCAACTCTCTGATGCATAACAAGCGATTGCAAATACCATGGCCTGTATCAGGCACACCTTAGTCTCCAGAGAGACACCGTTGCTCCTGAGTACTTTAGAGAGATCCCTAACAGCTGACTTTCCCATCGCGATACGCTTTTTGATTTCCTGACTGCTGGTGCCAAGAGTGTTGATTGTGGAGCCGAGCAAAGTGAAGCTGTGAACAATCTCAATCTCTTCGTCATCCATCCTGACGCTACCAATTGGTCCAGTGGTGAGAATCTTTGTCTTCTTGACATTGAGCCTCAGTCCATACTGAAGGCTGCAGTCCTTGACCCGTCGAAGAAAGTGCATGAGGTCCTCCTCAGTTTCAGCAAGCAGGGTTGTGTCATCTGCATAACGCAGATTGTTAATAGATCTTCCACCAATCCTGATGCCACAATTCTCCTCACAGAGCCCAGCCTCTCGGATAATCTGTTATGGAGATAGGATGCATCCCTGGCATACACCCTTCCCAATTTTGAACCATGCAGTGTTACCCTGCTCTAGCCACAGTTTGTTATGATCCACACAGTCAAATGCCTTTGCATAATCAATGAAACACAGATAGACATTCTTCTGGTATTCTCTGCTTTCAGCCAAGATCCATCTAACATCAGCAACAATATCCCTAGTACCACGACCCCTTCTAAACCCAACCTGGACTTCTGGCAGTTCTCTGCTGATGTGCTGTTTCAGTCGTTTTTGGATAATCTTCAGTAGAATCTTGCTTGCATGTGAAATCAATGACACTATTCTGTAGTTTCCACACTCAGTTGGGTCACCTTTCTTTGGAATGGGAACAAAGATAGATCTCTTCCAGTCAGTTGGCCAAGTGGTTGTTCTCCAGATTTCTTGGCACAACTTGGTGAGCACATCCAGGGCAACATCTGTTATGTGAAATACTTCAATTGGTATACCATCTATTCCTGGAGCCTTATTTTTTGCTATTTCCTTCAAAGCAGCTTGAACTTCTTCCTTCATCACCATAGGCTCTTGCTCATATGTTATTTCATTAAATTCTTCAGTAAAAATACCTTTGTATAGTCCATAAAACACAAATTTTTCTTGTGTTTTTTGTGCTTTCCATTAAGATCCACGTGACCAGCAATTAATATCCTCTGTGGCCTCACCTTTAATTTCTGGTAGTTCTTTTTTGATGTACTCTTCCCGGCCATTTTTAAATAATGTTCAGTAAGGTTTTACATGAATGTATCATTAATGACATTTCTACACTCTGTTAGATCACCTACCCCCTCACCCCCAATAGGAACGAATACAGATCTCTTGCAGTTAGTTGGCCAGGTAGCTGTCTTCCAAATTTCTCAGCATAGGCTAGTGAGCACATCGAGGGCTGCATCTGTTTGTTTTTTTTTTTAAAACACTTCAAGGGGAGCTCTGGTGGCCTAGTGGCAAGAAGCTGCAACTACAATCCCAGAGGTGCACGGTTCGAATCCACCAGATGCTCTGCTGGGGAAGGAGGGGCAATCTCCTCCTGTACCAGCCAGATCTGATTTGACGGTACACGCACACAAAAATAAAAAAAAAAAAACAAACACAACACTTCAATAGGTATTCCATGGGCCTTATTTTTTGCTGATGCCTTCAGTGTAGCTTGGATTTCTTCCTTCTATACCATTGGTTCTTGATTATATATTACTTCCCGAAATGGTTCAGTGTTAGCCAGTTCTTTTAGGTACAGTGATCTGTATTCCCTCCATCTTCTTTTGATGCTTCCTGCATCATTCCTCATTTTGCCCATAGAATCCTTCAGTATTATAACTTGAGGCTCAGATTTGTTCTTCCGTTCTCTCACCTTGAGAAATGCCAAGTATGTTCTTCCCTTTTGATTTTCTAACATCAGCTCTTTACACATTTCGTTATAATATTTTTTATTTTTTTTTTGTCTCTGGCTCTCACTTTAACATTCCTTCCCAGGTTTTGTCTTTTATGTTGTTGTTGTTGTTCTAGTGTCAACTCTAAAGTCTTTTCTGATATTTTTTTTGGTATGTTCCTTCTTTCCTGCTGTCATCCCACAACTCAACTGGTCTTCAGTAATTAGTGTTCAGTTTTTCTCAAATCTGTTCTTTTTTTATTAGTGTTCAATGCCTCAGATATATTTTTTAAAAAATAATAATAATAACTAATACTTCATTTTATAACTATGTATATGTTTAACACGTAAGACTGAAATTATGTTTGAAGAAAATATCTTTTTATGTCACAATTCTTTGTAGTTGGCATTTCTTTTTTCTCAAATATATTGTTTTTCAGGAACTTCAGGGCCCTGGGTACACTTCAAATTCTTCTGTGAAACCACGCATTTTACAGCCATCAGCTGCTGCTCGTTGTCATTCTAATGTCCCATCTTCCCAGTCTACAGGAAGCTTCCTGTCTCATGTAAGTAAACAGTACTGTAGTTCATGCAGCAAATAGTATAACATATAAGGAATGACATACATAGTATGCAAGTAATTTTAAGTCAGGGAGAATCTCTTTAATAAATAATGCGTCTGTTATGGCATTTTTCAATAGTTTGACTTCTACCTTTTCTTTTTTTTTTTTTAACTTCTACATTTTCTTGTAAATTGTACAAAGCTTGTCAGGTTTGAAAAGTAAAATTTGAAGTGGCTAAAATAAGCATCACTTAAAATGCCAAAGGCAAATTGGTCGCATCTTTCCTCATCTTTAAAAATGAAAATAAGAATAAGTTGTATTAAAAAAAAAGAATAGGTTGTATATAGTTTTTCCTGAATTATTTGTGAAATTATTTATGTTAATAAAAATTGTGTTATTCATAGACTATTTTTACTCCTTTTAGCGAAAATGTTACTTACTTTAACATAATTTTAGTTTACCCTTTTATTCCTATAAACTAGAGGAAAAATATACCCATTAAATAAACATCAGATTTTGTATCTTCTGAAGATAGATAATTAAGGAACCGTTAATCCCATAACCCATGTTCAGCCTCTAACTCTTAATACTTATTCCATCTATCACACATAAAAATTAATTTTATTAGTTACAAGCACAGTTATTCCTCCTGCACCATTAAAATGAAAACAATGTAGGTTAGATTAAAAGTTGAAATTGAATATGTTTACCTTGTATGTTGTTGTAATTTTTAATGTTTATTAGATTAGTGTAAAACTTGTTAAGATAAAAAGAATTTATAATTAACTTTTTTATCCTTAGCCTTATGAAGAAAAAAAAATTATATATGAGGTGCTTAAAGTTGTTTATTGCCAAAATCTGTACTGTGTAGTTTTTTTCTCCCCTTTGACCTTCAAATACTGAATTTTATTTGTAATTTTATCTCTACATTACTTTATTATATTCCTTTGTGAATTTTTAAGTAGTTAATATTTTAATCAGCAAGAGTTTTAAAATACATTTCAGAAGAAAAGCAGAATACAAATCATATTTTAAAAAAAAATGATACCAATTGAGAAAAAAAAGGCATTAACTTTTTAAAATTATTATTAAATTTTATTAGTTTTAATGAACATTTACAGAGATTTTGGGTTCTCTTTTATTCA
>NW_006399792.1:20146739-20150795 GCF_000299155.1 Elephantulus edwardii
AAAATGAATATACTTACCAGTAATGTTAATGCTCATCCACGGCTCTTCTGGGAGGATCGAAATCATTGAAGTGTCCTCCTTTGTTTCCAGCTGGGAGCTAGGGCCTGTCAATCCAGACAGTAACATTTTTAAAATACATACATTTGACCTTTGAACAATATGGGTTTGAACTATGTGGGCACACTTACAGGAAGATTTATTTATAAACACCACCAGCACTAACCATCTTCACATAAGCAGTTTGTCTCTTCAGTAGATTTTGTATACCAGTAAATTTTATACCACAGTAAAAGGTGGCTTCTTGTTGTTCTTGAATTTTTCATAATATTTGGTGGAATACTGTCATCTTTGAATGATACTAGGGGGGGTGGGAGAAGGATGGCCAATCTCCTCTTGTGCAATAACTGCCTCTGAAAACCTGCTGGAGGGTCAGCTGTGGTTCGGTTCTGACTCGTTGGTATTCTACAAAAACAACAACGTGGAACCTATATGATGCACTACTAGTGCTGCTGGAAATACTCCCAAGAAGTAGAGGGAATTCTGACGTTACAAGAACAGGTTGAACTGCTTGATATCTATAGAATCCTCAGGTCTGTGCCAGTTTTGTTTCAAGACAAATGAATTCAACATAAGGACTATTGTAAAAAAGAAAATTTTTAAGCCATTGATGTAGCTTTTTCAAGGCACTAGAACCTTAAAATCTTCATAAAATCTCATTTTATGCCCTTTATTGTTTGATTAGATTATTTGAGGGAGGGCTTAAATTTATTTTTTTTATCAAAATATTTGTGTCATATCTCAGTAGCACTGTAGTAATTAATGCTACTTCTGAAGTAACTGTACTACTGTAGTAGTAGTTACTCCATATGACAGAGCAGCACTGCCGTGGTGTTTCCTAAAGGCTGTGGTCTTTACATGAGCAAATCCCAAGCCTTTCTCCTGAAGAACCACTGGGTAAGTTAGAACTGCCAGCCTCTCAGTTGGCAGCCGAGGACTTAATCACTATGCAGCCAGGACACTATGAATTGTAATCTACTCATCAGTAACTAACAACATGCACACTAGGGGGAAAGTATATTACAAGCCTTAAAAGAAATAGCAGTCAACCACCTTTCCTCTGTCTATCTCTGTAAGTCTCCAGAGAGAACCATATTCAGCTTCAAAAAATATTGATGTTCTTTATCTGTTGGTTGATAGACTCTATTACATTAGTCATTGCTTGCTAGTTAATTTTCAGTCCACACAAGTGAAGGACGCAGTTGAATTAATGTGCTCTCCCTGGGTCAAGAACATACTGACTTCTCAGAAGCTTCATTATGCCTTTTTCATCATTCCCTTCATCTTCCTCAGGGATAATCACTATTTTATCTTGTTTTCCCTACTATACATTATATTTTATACAATTATTTATATATATATTACATTTTATATAGTTATTTACTGTTGATCAGTGTCTCTTTTTTTTATCAATATCTTTTTATCACCCCATCTCATCGAGTTCCCATTGCACCTTGACTTTTCTTTTACCTGCACACCCCACACTTCCACTAATCTCTGCTGCCCTATGGGTTCTCCTCCTATCTCCTTTCTTTTGTCTATTTTCTTTCCCTTTGTGAAGCTATGTTATTCATATTTGCTAATTGCTGTAGCCATATTATCCTTACAGTAGTCCCTGTCTATACATTCCATTTCTGCTCTCTTATTCCCCCCCCCCGGAAATACCCTCCTATTTTCGCAGTTGTAACCTTATATAATATTTGTCCTTTCATGACTGAATTATTTAACTCAGCATAATGTCTTCTAGACTGGCTTGTGTTGTGTAGTAGTTTATGAATTCTTCATTGTTCTTTAGTGCTGCATTGTGTGAACTACCATAATTTCTCTGTTCATTTGTTGATGGGTGTTTGAGCTGTTTTCATTTTTTTGCTATTGTGAATAATGCTATGATGAAAGGTATACCTATCTCCATTTGCACCTCAACTCTGATTTGTTTAGGGTATATTCCTACTAGTGCAATAGCTGGGTCCTATGGTATTTGTATTTTGCCTTTTGGGGGGGGGTTTCAAATGTACTTTATTTCTTCAATAATGCCATATTTCAATGAGTACACAGTGCTTTTACATGACATCAATTATAAGTTGGTTTTGAAATATTTCAGTATTATATCACTAGTTGATTTGCTTATTAATCTCTGCATTTTATTGGGGTGACTCTGCCAACAGGGGACAAGTTCCATTCTATCCCAAATTGTATTGTTGTATAAGCCCATATAGCAACACAGAAAGTAACTCCACTAACTAAGACAGCATTACAATATTTGTCATGGAAATCAAGTACACGTTTCTGGTGGCTTTGTCTTACCATTATTTCCTTTATGCTTCAAACTTGAAGATAACTTACTGCAGTTTTAGCTAAGAGAAACATCATGAAGAAGTAAATGGAACTCTGGTAACAGCTGCTGCTTATTAGAAAAATTCCTGGGAGTACTCTTTCAAAAAGTCCTGAAAAACAAAATTTGTATTTTACCTTTTTAAGAAAATGGCAGACTTTTGAGTAGTGACCCCAATTGTGAGCACACTCATACAGCTGAGGTTTGAGCGAGGTCCCCCAAGTGTTTTACCTGCCCTTGTGATCACCTCAACCCTGTGCCTGCCTCACCCCATTTGGCTACACACCGGTGCCTACACATTGGGCAATCCACTTGCCTTTAATCGGGAGCACCTTAACCTGTCTTTCCAACAAGAGATTGCCCTCACAGGCTCTAAACTGACATTACTCTGAAGTCAGAAGTTCAGAGAATCAAACAAGTGAGGTAGCTGCCCAACTGATCTCTAGAGCATTGTCTTCAGATCAAGAACATATCAATGTCTCAAATGAAGCAAGCTATCCCACACAATACACAAGAGCAAAGAAAGATGTCAACCCCAGAGGGTGACACAGTATCAGTGGATTTCCTGAAGCCAAAAAGTCTGATGGAACTTTCTGACACAGAATTTAAAAGAGGAGTGATTGAATATATTCAATGGATGAAAGACAAACTTAATGAATTACAGGATGCTACAAGCAAAAACCAGGAGGAGCTCAAAAAAACCAACAATGCAGAACATTGCAGAGAAAAAAAACAAGGCATTAGCGGCACTGGAAAAATAAGAATCCACTATACAAAATACAAGGTCCAATGATTCTGAGGCTGTCAATGGAGAGACACATGAGCAGAGTTGAAGAGATAGAACACAAAACCAGTGAAACTGAAGATAGAATTGTCAGCACTGATCTGCTAGAGCAAAAAGCAGACTCAAAAAAGAAGGAAAAGAAGAAAAACTAAGAATAATGTAGGACATTATCAAGAGTAATAGCATGCACATCATTGGAATCCCAGAAAAGGAAGAAGCAAGTAAAGGCACTGAAAAAGTTGTGGAAGCATTACTAGAGGAAAACTTCCCAGGCATAATGAAGAATGAGAGAATATGTATTCAGGAAGCTCAGTGAACACCATATATATTAGACCAAAAAAAAACCCATCAAGGCATATTATAGTTAAATTTGCCAAAACCAAAGATAAGGAGAGAATCCTGAAAGGAGCAAGGGAGAAACAAAGAGTAACCTATAAGGGAGAACAGATAAGCTTAAGTGCCGATTTCTCAGCAGAATGAGAGTGGAAGGACATATATCAAACACTCAAGGAACACAACTGTCAACCAAGAATACTATTGTTATTGTTGTTGTTGTTGTTGTTATGTGCCGTCGAGTTGTTTGAGACTCATAGCGACCCTATGTACGACAGCCCTAACCGTGCTCTATCCTGTGCCAATCTCATTACCTCTGACACACCCATCCCGATTACCGCAGTCACTGAATCAATCCACCTCATAGAGGGTCTTCCCCTCCTGCACTGTCCCTCTACTCTATGCAGCATGATGTCCCTCTCCAAAGACTTGTCACTCCTTGCAGTATGTTCAAAGTATGTCAGATGAAGCCCCAGAATCTTTGCCTCCAAGGAGTAGCCTGGTTTAACCCTCTCTAGGATGAATCTGTTTGTTTTCTTGGCAGTCCATG
>NW_006399792.1:20155815-20156318 GCF_000299155.1 Elephantulus edwardii
TTTACTTTTCCAAGAGGGTAGTGTACTAGGGGGGAGGATTGGGAGAGGAGAAAAGTGCAACAATGAATGAATGGAAATATCTGTAAATTTTTACTGAAATTAATAATACATTTAAATATTAAAAAAAATAAAAAGAAAATGACAGCCTGCCTTCAATAGGTGGTTCTTTGATTTTACAATCCCACCAGCAGTGCATGAGAATTTCAATCTCTGCATTTTCACCAGCATTCATTGTTTACTGTTCTGTTAAACTTGGCTGTTGCTGTTGGGATGAGAGGATAACTCGTTTTGATTTGCCTTTCTCTGATTGCTAGGTTTTCTTTAACAGTTCCTCTTCCTCATGTATTCACAAACTATCTGAATTTCCTCCTTTGTAAAGAATCTTTTCATGACTTTTGCCTATTTTGTAATTGGATTCAGTCTTTTTTGTGTTGTGACACTGTCATAGTCTATCAATTTTAGTCTGAGTTCCTTTTCTGACATGTCATTTTCAAATATTTTTT
>NW_006399792.1:20158168-20172224 GCF_000299155.1 Elephantulus edwardii
CTTAAGAAATGCTGAGCGAGTTCGGCCCTTTTGATTTTCTGACTCCAACTCCTTGCACATTTCATTGTAATATTTTGCTTTGTCATCCCTGCTGCGTTTTGAAATCTTCTATTCAACTCTTTAGGTACCACTAAATCAATTCTAACTAATATTGACTTTGTGTACAGTGGATCACAGGGTCCTGCACCCAATCCTGCATCTTCTCACAGTCTCTACTGGGCTCAAACTCATTGTTGCTTTCTCTTCATCAGTCCATCTCATTGAGAATCTTCCTCTCTTTATGTGACCTTCTGTTTTTCCAAGCATGATATCCTCCGGACACTACCCCCTCCTGCTCAAAAAATAATGAAACAAAGTCATACAATCCCAGCCTCTAAGGAGTACTCTTGCTGTGTTCACTTCTCTCAAGATAATTGTATTTATTCTTTTGGCAGTCCATGGTGTCTTCAATACTTCTTGCCAGTGGCACAATTCAAAAGAATCAGTTCTTTTGTCTTCCATATTCATTTTCCAGTGAATATGTTCACATGTCTATGAAGTAATTTAAAATACTTTGGCTTGATTCTGGTGCACCTTAGTTTTTAAGCTAACATCCTTGTCCTGTAGCTCTTGACAGCGTTTCCAGACAACATATTTGCCCAGTGCAACACAGCTTTTGATTTCTTGGCTGCTGTTTCTGTAGATGTTGACTTTGAACCCATGTAAAATGAAATTGTTGGCCGCTTTAGTATCTTCTGCATTTATTCTGATATTGCCCATTTGTCCAGTTATGAGGATTTTTGTTTTCTTGGTTGCTATATGATGCAGGCAGCTCAATAGCATATAACAACAACAATCAATCAATCAATAAGTATATTTTATATATGCTTCAGTATTTATCTGTTAAATGGTTAACATTTTCTATAACTGTCAAACTTTTTCTTAAGTTAAAAATAATTCCATTTGTATAGCAAATTAATGAAACTTAAAAAATTATATTTCAAGTGCTATAAGCACATAAGTTACAGCAAATAAATTCTTTAAATGGTAGTTATAAAGTTTGCTAAGATGTAATTTTCAAGTTCTGTACTTTTACCTCTATTTATACTGACTGTTTATCTTACTCATTGTGTAAATATTTCATTTCCCAAGGTTTAGTTAGGCCCCTGGGAAACTTTGACCCTTACTTATTACCATGTATCTTTTCTCTAATGTTTTTTCCTATGACTTACCTCTTTTAATCTTACTGGAAAAACTAATAAAAGAAAGAGAATTTTTTTTGTTGGGTTTTTTTTCCTCATGGTAGAGTCAATTCTAGAACCAAAGTAGTATTATCTTTTTCTATGAAAGCTACTGTTGAAAGTTTTGTGTAAAAATGTGAAGGTAAATGTTTTCTCAGTATAGCAGTATTGCACAGGAAAAGGTAAGATTTTTTTATATATGTTTCTCCTTTGTAAAAATTTGCTTGGAAAACTTGTCTGGAAATGAGGATAAGATAGATTCCTATCTCCTTCATCATAGTTTTCCACCCCCCTTTCAGTTTTAAGAAGGAAATCAAATGCTTCTACTTATATTAAGAGGCATATGGTAGCTAGTAACTAACCCTGATAATGATTTATTTGTAGTTCTATCCTGAATAAATATTTTACTTAAGATAGAATATGTTGTTGTTATGTGCCCTTGAGTCACCAGCAACCCTATGTACAGCAGCTCTGAAGCCTGCCCTGTCCTGAGCAAGTCTCGCTGATTCTGATACAGCAACCTCCATTGCCCCAGTTACTGTATCAATCACCCTCATCTAGGTTTTCCTCTCCTGCACTCTCCCTCCACCTTTCCGAGCATGATGTCCTTCTCCAAGGATCAGTCCCTCCTGACCACGTGCCCAGAGTATGTGAGATGGAGCTTAAGGCTCTTCTGCAGCACAGTTCAAAAGCATAGAATCTTCTTTTTTTTCCCCCTATAATTATATTTTATTAATTTTCATAAACATTTACAGAGATTTTGGGCTTCCACTCATTCATTGTTGCACTATTCTCTCTACCCTCCTCCCAGTTTGTTCTTATCCAAATGCCACAGT
Source organism: Elephantulus edwardii (assembly GCF_000299155.1). NCBI lineage: Eukaryota > Metazoa > Chordata > Mammalia > Macroscelidea > Macroscelididae > Elephantulus > Elephantulus edwardii. The sequence goes on from NW_006399792.1 coordinate 20,160,225, forward strand.
GCTTGTCAAAGCCAGTTCTGATTAATCTTCTTTGTCAGTGTATCCTTTGCCATTCCCTATCACTCCTCCCTGAGAGAGACTTCACCCTGAGTCATAAGGAAAAGGGGACGGCGTATTCTCTTAGCTACTTCCTGCTGAAAAGGGACACTGGGGGTTTCAGGGTGAAGATCTTCTCTCACTACTCTAAAGGGCCCCTTTGGCAGTAGGAAACACATAGACTATTATGGAGATTGATTTTGGAATTCAGATGCACTCTTATTGATTGTGCTTGGCTGTACATGTACATATCCTTCAAGATGTATCATGGGGGTGTTGCAACCTAGAAGACACAAATTTGACTAACAAGTTATAAGTACATGAGTCCAAAAATTATGGAAAAGTAAAAGAAAAGATTCTTTCATTGTTTTACAAACCCTCCCCCAGGTCCCCTCCACCATGCAGCCCTCGCTCTAGTCTCCTGTGATGAGAGAAATACCCAGTTACATCTCTCTTTTAGACGGTTCTCTCCCTCCTCTGTTTCAGTGCAGTATACATTATTGAACCCATCTTACTCAGTGTCTCCCCAACCCCAAGGACAGTCCCATTCTACAACAGTGGCATCATGTAATATTTGTCCTTTTGTGACTGGGATATTTCACTCAGCATAATGTTCTCCAGAGTCAACCATTTTGAATAATATTGCATGAGTTCCTTGTTTTTTAATGCAGCATAGTATTCCATTGTGTGAATATACCACAGCTAGAGAAGCTGTGGTATATTCGCATAGAATCTTCTTATATCATCCTTAGTGATTGTCCAGCTCTCTGATGCATAGCAAGTAATTGCAAAGACCATGGCCTGGATTAGGCACACTGTAGTCTCTAGACTGATATTGTTGCTTCTCAGTATCCTGGAGAGGTCCCCGACAGCAGATTTTCCCAGCAATTCATCTTTTGATTTCCTAACTGCTCATGTCAAGAGTGTTGATTGTGTAGCTGAGCAAGCTGTAATTGTTAACAACCTCAATTTCCTCTCCGTCTATCATGGTGTTGCCATTTGGCCCAAAAGTGAGAATCTTTGTCTTCTTGATGTTGAGCTCCATATTAAAGACTACAGTCCTTGACCTTCTGCAGCAAGCATTTCAGGTCCTCCTCAGTTTCAGCAAGCAAAGTTGCTACATAACGTAGGTTGTTGATGAGTCTTCCTCCAATACTGATGCCACAATCCTCCTCATAATGTCCAGCTTCACAAATGATTTGTTCTGCAAATAGATTGAAAAGGTATAGTTACAGGATACATCCCTAACACACTCCTTTCCTGCTTTTGAACCATGCAGTGTTCCCTTGTTCTGTTCTGATGACTGCTTCCAGGTCCAAGTATAGGTTTCACATAAGCACAATTAAGTGTGCTAGGATTCCCATTTTTCTCATGATTAGCCACAGTTTGTTGTGATCCACACAGTCAAATACCTTTGCATAGTCAGTGAAACACAGATAGACATTCCTCTGGTACCCTTTGCTTTCTGCCAAGATCCATCTGACATTGACGATAATGTGTCTAGTGCCATGATCTCTTCTAAACTCAGCTGCACTAAACGAAACTAAACTAAACTAAACTAAACTCAGAACTACCAGAAGGTAATCCTCTGTCAATGTACTGTTCCGGTCATTTCTATATAATCTTCAGCAGGATTTTGCTAATGTGTACTAATAGTTATATTGTTCGATAATTTCATCACTCTGTTGGGTCACCTTATATAAGCTTATAAAATGCTATTTATTTTGTTATGTTGAATGGAGAGAGAGGTAGGACAGTCTTTCTTGAAGTCTCACTATGTGTATAATAATTCCTCTCTTTGCTTGCCATCCTTGTGGAGAAAAGTTATTTATTTGTGGGGTTTTTTGTTTTCATTTTTATGAATGAGGAACCCAATACTTAAATAAGCAATGCCCTAGTTATAGTGAAATTACATTTTAAATGTGTTTATCTCCCATCATAAGCTCTGTGCTTCTCTTTAGGATGGGCTCATGTTAGGTCATCATTTGACTCCCAATTCCAATATGGTATCTGCACATAGTAAATGTTCAGCAAAGTTTACTAGATGGAGAAAGGCAATTTGCCCTGTTCTCTGTGACCCTAGAGGGTGGAATTAGAATAGAAAGAAATTTTATATATAAAAGCTGATCTGTTTACTTAACTTTTCTTTAAAAAAATTAAGACTATAAAAATGAAACTGCCTCCATGGTTTTTCGTAAAAAAGAAAAGATCAGACAAACATATTGCTTATGTGGCAGACCCCCTTGCCAGTGCCCCAACTACTTTTCTGTTCTTACTGCTTTAGGAAATAGATTAGAAGACAGCAGTGCATTATATTAGTATTTATGTAGTAATCTTAAAGATTTACACAGGGGTTTTGACTTTGAATGTTTGAATAATTACTTTGGAATAATTAATTACCTTATCATGATATGTAAATTGCCTTCTGAAATGACCAGACAGTAAATATATTGAGATCAGGGACTCAGCTATATTATCCAATTCTTGTTCATATTCTATATTCTAATTGATAATCCTAATTTGGGGATGTCATATCATACTATATTTACTTAATTAAATATAGAATATCTATATATCACAATGGGTAGATTATGAGTTTTCAAGTTACAAAAATTATGGTTTCTGTCATACCTTTGCCCTCTGCCACGCATGTAATTTCCAACAATTTTAACCTCCTCCTTACTTCAGTTCCTTCATCTCTAACAGTATTACGCTGGAAGTAATACTATTTTATTAGGTGGAGGATTTTTATCATTTTTTAATTACTTTTAATGAAAATTTGCAGTCTTTGGATTTCCATTCATTTATTGTTGCACTTTTCTCCCTGCCCACCCCTCCCCTCCCAGTATACTCTTCTCTTTGAAAAGTAAAAGAAAAGTTGGAAGTTTAAATGAGATAACGTATACTCTGGTACATGATAACATTAGATAAATTTTGCCTCTCTTAACAGATTATTTTAGCAGTCTAGAGTGATGAGTCAGGTGTATGAAGAGAAAGTTGATTGGGATAAATGTAAAAACTTGAACTTGGTGCTAAATACCCATCAAAACAAGGGTGAAGGATGAGGTTTATCAGTAACATGTGGGAGAAGCATAGACAATTGCTCTCACTGGGCTTGCAAACAGTATGGTGGCAGCAAAAAAAAAAAAAAAAAAAAGGTTTAAGTATAGATATGCTCTACTCAGACTTCCCCAGAGTGTTGTATTTCATTTTGGACATGACAGTTTAAAAGAATATAATTTCTAAAAAAAATAGTAGAAAGCAGTTTTCAGCCTTGTGTGTCTTTTAAACCACTAATCACTCTCTGAGAACCTGGGTGCTTGAGAACAAAAAAAGAAGAGGTGAGTTTCTAGATGATTATATTGACTGATTATATCAGATATCACATATCAGACACCAGTCACTTATTTCAGATATCAATCAGTAATTATGTTACCAAAACTTATTAAATAAACTTTCTAGAGGGCAGACTTACTGCCTCTGAAAACCATCTTGAGGATCAGCTATGAGCCAGTCCTGACTTAACAGTACACCACCAACCCTACCACAACAGGTGCAGCACTTAACTATTAACATTAGAATTAAGGTGACCAAAGAATACAGTGTTGTTGTGTCAAGTTGGAATCAACTGCACCTCAAAAGAAAGAGGTAAACAACTCAATCACAAAATGGGCACAGGAAATGAACAGACATTTCACCAAAGAACACATTCAGATGGTGAACAAACAGATGAAGAAATGTTCAAAATCCCTAGCTGTAAGAGAGATGCAAATCAAACAACTGTGTGATATTATCTCACTCCAGCAACAATAGCAAAGTTCAACAGGGCAGCAGACAACAAATGCTGGTGAGATTGTGGAGAGACTCGAACTCTTAATCACTGCTAGTAGAATGTAAAATCGTACAGCCACCATGGAAGGTGGTCTGACCCATTCTCAAAAAGTTGGAAATAGATATACCGTTTGACCCAGAAATTTAGCTACTAGGAATATACCCTAAAGAAACCAGAATCTACATCCATGCTGATGTATTGACACCGATGTTCATTGCTGCCTTATTTACAATAGCAAAGAGATGGAAGCAACTCACATGCCCATCAACAAATGAATAGAGAGAAAAACAACGGTACATTCACACAATGGAATATTAGGTAGCATTGAAAAACAGTGAACTTGTAAAACACAGTATGGGGGAGCTTTGAGGACATTATGCTAAGTGAAACATCTCAGTCACAAAAGAACAAATACTGTGTAATACCATTATTATAAAATAGGACAGACACCCCACAACAAGATAAAGGTAAATAATCCAATTGAAAAATGGGCACAGGATATAAATAGACACTTCACCAAAGAAGACATTCAGATGGCCAACAAGCATATGAAGAAATGTTCAAAATCCCTAACTCTTAAGAGAGATGCAAATCAAAACAACTATGAGATATCATCTCACCCCAGTCAGAATATCAAAATTTAACAGAACAGCAAGCAACAAATGCTGGCGAGGTTGTGGAGAAACTGGAACCCTTATTCATTGTTGATGGGAATGTAAAATGGTGCAACCACTGCGGAAGGCGTTATGGCGCTTTCTCAAAAAGTTGCAGATAGAGATACCATTTGACCCAGCAATTCCACTACTGGGAATATACCCCAAAGAGACCATAACTGACACCCAAGCAGATATATGCACATCCATATTAATCATGGCTTTGTTCACAATAGCAAGGAGTTGGAAACAACCCAGGTGCCCATCAACAAACGAATGGATAGAGAAGCTATGGTATATTCACACAATGGAATACTATGCTGCATTGAAAAACAAGGAACTCATTCAATATTATTCAAAATGGGTGACCCTGAAGGACATTATGCTGAGTGAAATATCTCAGTTGCAAAAAGACAAATATCGCATGGTGCCACTGCTGTAAAATGGGACTGATATCAGGGTGGGGGTAAGACTGAGAAAAACTGGATAAATTGTGTATACTGCACTGAAACAGATGAGGGACTGAATAATTTAAAAGCAATGTATGATAGGGTATTATGGTTAGCACAAGAGTCCACAATTAAGGTTTCATAGTGGAATGTACTTAGGGCGGTGGGAGGGGTGCAGGGGGATTGTGTACCAGGGAGGGAATCTTTCTTTTACTTTTGAAAGAGAGGAGCGAACTGGGGGGTGGGCAGGAGAGGGCTGGGCGGGTAGAGAATTGCAGCAATGAATGAATGGAAATCCAAATTCTCTGTAAATGTTCATTAAAATTATTAAAGAAAATAACTACATTTAAAAAAATAGGACAGACATAGTGGAGTTGGGGAGAGATTGGAAGGATAGATAATGAGCGTTGCATTAGATCAGATGAGAGGAAGAACTGTCTGAAAGGAATATAAGGTTAGGCATAATATGTATAACAACAGTCTGGAAGAAGGGGTGCTTTGTGGGGAGGGGGAGGGAGGTAGGGAAGAAAGTGTGCAACAGTGAAAAAAATTAAACAAATCCCCAAACATTTGCAGCAACAGTATATTGGCAAAGAACTTTAAGACATTAAAGTTGGATTCAGAGGCAGGAGTAGATTGCCTATCCTTCTCCCACAGAGCAGCTGGGGGTCTTGAACCACATTCCTTTGGGATTACAGGATAGCTTCTTACTACTGGGACACCAGAGCTCTCTGAAAGATTGAAATAGGATAAAAGTACTTTGTACATGTACATAATTTTACTATTCAATGCCTGTTTTGGCTACCAGACTGGGGACAAAAGCAAAACATACACAGTCTGTCAATCTGTCTCATTGTCTCTCTCTTGTCATCAACTAGGAACTGTCTCATAACTCACCTTGCAGAGAGTTTTCAGGGACACATGGGAGGAGATTGCTCATCTTTATCCTGCAGACCAACTTATGGATTCAAACTTCCTGCCTTTGAGTTTGCAAGACAGCTTTTTATTCCCAAAACCACAAGAGCTCCATATACAACAAAACTATTGTTCAATGCCATCAAGTCAACTATTTCTCATTGAGGGTCTTTCTCTTTTTCACTGACACTCTACCTTTCCCAGCATGATATTGATCTCCAAGAACTGGTATTTGTTAAAATTGAATGATCATCTTCAACATCCTCAGCCAGAATATAATGTGGTTTATCAATGAGAATTGAGCTCCAATAAAAAGCTTTAAAACCCCTCCAAATCAGGCAGTGTTCATCCTTAGCAGCCAACAAATGTAAAACCAACATGGAGATGAATATCAGACTAGAATAACTTAATGATGCTTGATGATGGTAGCTGTGAGATGGGGGGAACCCCAAACAAACAAAAACTCATTGCTGTCAAGTGAGAATCATCTCATAGCTGACCTCCAGTGAATTTTCAGAAGATGTAAATCACAAGGGAGGAGGTTGCCTATCTGTCTCTGACGGAGCCAATAGATTAGGACCTTGTGCCTTTGGGTTGGCAGCACAACGCCCTACCCATCAGGGCATCAGAGTTCCCTGTAGCCATGAAGATCCTCCAGACAGAGGACTTTAACTGCCAGTAGGCTTTTCTTCTTGTTGTGCCTATTGAAAACAATACCAGAGATCAGTGTGATAATTCTTTTACATTTTTTCTCAAATGCCAAATAACACAATTTGAAAAAGTTTGGTATCTCTTTCTTTTCTCATCAGTAAAGTATTTTAAAATTTCTACTTTTTTACTTCTAAAAGTCTATAGATTCATGAAATTTCCTCATCATTAAAATATTGAAATTATTTTACCTGGGTGCAGTGGACAATGTTAAATGACATGGTAAGGTGGTAAGGATGTTCAAAATACATTATTAAAGTGTTCTTGCAGAATTTTACAAAGATATTTATACTCTGATCCTACAAGTATTTTGAAATATATATATATATACACACACACACATACATATGTAAAGTACATATAAAACTAAATTGATTATTATTATTTCTGAGTGGTAAGATAGAGGCAATTCTCATTTTCCTATTTTGTTTTCTGATTCTCCACAATTTCTAATTACTTGTATTAATTTTGTAATAGAAAATGGCATGTAAATCTGAGAAAATCCTTGTTTTGTAAATTATCTTAATTCAGCACTCTGTTAAATCTAATATAATGAAGGAAGATCCAACAAGAGACCTGAAACAGCTTCTCCAGGAGTTGAGAAGTGTGATCAACGATGAACCTGCTGTACCTCTGAACAAACCCGAGGAGGATGGGAGAGCGGCATCTCTAGGCCTGTATGTGACTGCATAACACTGACATAACCTTCACAGTGTGAAAACTCCTCTCATGAGTTGTTTAACAATTACTCCCAGGGAAGTTGAGGTTTGAAGAATATCTGATGTTACCAAGGAAAACAAGATGGGTAGAAGTGTTCAGTGAAAGTAAAGCATTTTGACATCTAGAGAAAATAATGCAGTCATTCTCTTCAGAAAGTAGCCAGTACAGGACAGTACCCAAAATAACATGTGTGTGATGGCTTATAATTCACAGTGGACTTTATGTTCACTGTCACAGAAACCCTTTATGACAGACAGGATAAAGTTTATCCTATTTTGGAAATGAGAAAAACAAGTTTTAAAAGTTTCATTGTCTTGCCTGTAATCATGCAGTTCTAGTTTTTAATCTAGAACCTTGGGGAACTGCATAATTCTCCAGGAATAACCCAACAGGAAGGGTCTTGGTTCTCTGCCTGTTCATGTCAATAATTTATACCAAATTAATGAAAGGACAGATCCAAAAAATGGTTCTGCCAGTTCACCAACCCTTCCTTGTACAAACCTGCAGTAAGCAATGAATTGTAATATTTTTTCTTATTATATTTTTTCTTTTGTTGTGCATTAATATTCAAATTGTTATCTTAAACATTTTAATAGGATATTTTCTAATTTTAGTATTAAATAATTATACTGATTTTTTTTGTTCTATGACAAATACTTGGAATAATACTTTCTGAAATTATGCTTACATATAAACATTCTTTAGTTCCTTAAGATGTTTTATTAGTGTTCATTAACCCAAGATGCCAAAGTTTTAGCTGGATTTATCTAATTGTTATTAATGCTAATATTAGCTTTGCTATTAAAATACTGATAGCAACCCAATAACCAGTACAATATTGCATTTTCTGAATCACTTCATGTCGGGAATACGTTATTGGCTACTCCGGCAAAAAAGGTTTTTCTTTTTGTCATAGCTCTATAGCAGGCCTTCTAAACTAGATTGCGCTAAAAATCTAATTTGACATCTGAGGAAATTCAGGCATACATTGACTAGCCCTTTCCTTTGAAGCTAAGAGGCAAAGCCAGAAATAAAAGTGAAAGCCTCTGGCTCCTAGCAGTAATCATTCTACAGGCTTACCGTGGCTTCCCTGATCAGTTTCCATCAATTCAGCCACTAGCTAATGGCTTGAGTTGCATTAGACGGTATTGAACATGAATATATATGACTACTACCTTTAGAAAGTCTGTTAACTTGCCATTAGTCCAACAAAAGGGTGCTAGCAGCCCCTATACTGATGGAAGACAGTGAGGATTCCTGCAGGGATAGCATTCTGCATCATTTACTTGGAAGCCTAAAATCTATTTTTGTGACTTTCTCAAGATATAAAGTCATATTAGCAATTGATTATTATAAAATACAAAAGATCTACATTCTTTATAAAATTAACTGAGAATAGTATTTGTCTCTTAACAGAGATGAGAGAGTAAGAGATTGTATCGCTGAATCAAGCCTGAGAGCAGAAATATGCCATAGGTAAGCATCCTGCTTAATTTCCAAGAAATTATTTATGCTTTTATAATTAATATCTAGAAATTTTAATTTGTTAATTGGAATTATGCCAGATACGTAGATCTCCCATAGACAGATGAGTTTTTACTCCCTTAAAGCACATGTAAAAAGTACTCATCATAAATCTATTAGAAAATATTTGAAATACCACCAGAACTGGTAGAATCATTCAATTGATGAAATGTAAAACCTCAAATTGTTATCTTTAAATTATTGTTGTCATCTGTCATCAAGTTGCCTGTGACTTGCAGTGACCCTATATATAATAGTTATGAACCCTGCCCTAAACAGAGCCAGTCTCACTGATTCTGACATACTTCATTGCATTGCCCCAGTTATCTCAATCCATCTCATCTGGGGTCTCTCCACCCTTCCAAGCATGATGTCCATCATTTTTTTTAAAAAAAAATTATTATTAATTTCAGTGAAAATTTACAGAGACTTTGGATTTCCATTCATTCATTGTTGCACTTTTCTCCCCTCCCAATCCTCCCCCCCCAGTACACTCCCAAAGAAAAATTCTTTCATTATTTTGCAATCCGTCCTCCCAGCTCCACTCTACTATGCAGCCTTTGCTCTGGACTCCCCTCATGACAAAAATACCTAATCACATATCCCTTTTAAACAGTTTTTCCCCTCATCTGTTTCAATGCAGTATACATTATTAAACCCATCTTTCTCAGTCTCCTCCCAACCCCGATGTCAGTCCTGTTTTACAACAATGGCACCATGCAGTATTTATCCTTTTGTGACTGAGATACTTCACTCAGCATAATGTCCTCCAAAGTCACCCATTTTGAATAATATTGCATGAGTTCCTTATTTTTCAATGCAGCATAATATTCCATTGTGTGAATATACCACAGCTTCTCTGTCCATTCATATGTTGATGGGCACCTGGGTTGTTTCCAACTCCTTGCTATTGTGAACAAAACTGCAATAAACATGCATGTGCATATATCTGCTTGGATGTCAGTTATGGTCTCTTTGGGATATATTCCCAGTAGTGGAATTGCTGGGTCAAATGGTATCTCTATTTGCAACTTTTTGAGAAAGCACCATACCGCCTTCCACAGTGGTTGCACCATTTTACATTTCCACCAACACAACCTCATCAGCATTTGTTGCTTGCTGTTCTGTTAAATTTTGCTATTCTGACTGGGATGAGATGATATCTCATAGTTGTTTAGATTTGCATCTCTCTTAGAGCTAGGGATTTTGAATATTTCTTCATGTGTTCGTTAGGCATCTGAATGTCTTCTTTTGTGAAGCATCTGTTCATATCCTGTGCCCATTTTTTTATTGGATTATTTACCTTTATCTTGTTGTGGTGCTCAAGTATTTTACAAATTCTAGATATAAGTCCCTTCTCTGATATATCATTACCAAATACTTTTTCCCAGTCGGTGGCTTCCCTTTTTACCCTGTTGGAATAGTTTATGGATGTGCATAGGGATATGATTCTTAGAAGGTCCCATTCATCTATTTTATCTTCTCCTGGTTGTAGGATATGATGTCCATCTTCAAGCACTGATCCCTCCTGGTTACATGCCCAGGGTATTGTGAGACAGACCTTTAAAATCCTTGCCTCCAAAGAGAAAATTGGTTTTATCCTCTCAGACAGATCTGTTTGTTCTCCTGGCAGTCTGTGGTGTGTTCAAGACCCTTCTCCAGCACCACAGCTCAAAGGCATCAATTCTTCTGTCATCCTTAGTCATTCTCCAGTTTTCTGATGTATCTTTAAATTACATAATCAAAAAATAGAATTCTAGGTGTTGTTTTGTAAACTTTATGATCTTCAAATGCTTTTGCAGCTGAAATGATGTTTTACACATTAGTTCTTGCCACCTTTTTTAATTTTGATCTTCATTTGTATTGGATAATTGGTCTTTCAGGAATGTGAGTTATGGTTATGTAATAACCATGTAACTTGGAAATATCCATCAATGAAATAAAATTATATAAATTAAGCAAGTTGGTTTTGTGTTCCATTGAGTCCGAACCAACCTATAGCTGACCCTTCAGTGGGTTTTCAGAGAAAGAAATCACATGAGAGGATATTGCCCATCTTTCTGTCTTTGGAGCAGCTGGTAGATTTGAACCACATGCCTTTGAGATTACAACACAGATTTTTACCACTAGGCCATGAAAATCTTGATTTGAACATAGATGGAGTTTCCTTCAGTACTACAATGATTCCCAGCTCCATCATCGCTGAGCTTCTAATGCTCAGTTGTCCTGTAAGTAGCGATCAGGATTAAAGTCCAGAGACAAACACACCTGATGACCTGGAGGAATGGTGTGCCCTGCCACAGTCTAAAGAGTTTTGACCATTCTCATCATGGTCATTTGAATCTTGAAAGTCCAGTGAAATACTTGGGAGCCATAGGTTATTAATTTACTTTACTACTATTTATGTGTGGAAATGAGAGTGTAGGAGGGGGTACCTACCACTTTTAAAGCCAGTGTGAAGAGACAATATTGTTCTTGCATATGATGATACTTAACAATGATGGGACTGTGTTAGAGAAAAATTTCAATCATGACTTAGTATTTTCTAAATATATACACACATATATGAGCATGTGCATATGTATTTATAGAAGAACTCTGATTGCCTAGTGGTAAGATTTGTGCTGCAATCCAAAAGACACATAGTTCGAATTCACCAGCTGCTCCACCAGAGAGAATGAGCCATCCCTTCCTGTGCAGTTTACAGCCTCTGAAAACCCAGTGAATGGTCAGCTATGAGTCGGTTCTGACTCCACAGTATACAACAACCCCAAACATAATGAGATTCTGAATTCTATTAATTCTGAATTTTATATGTGACCACATCATTTGGAGGTTGGTTTTGTTTTTTGGGGTTTTTTTGGTCAATTTTCAAGAGAATTGATGGGCATATTTGGTTCATTGAGAAAAACTATTACATTGCTTAAATGAAACTAAAAAGGATCTCAACAGAATTTTAAACAATATAAGCCAGGAAGTATTAAAAGAAGATGGAAAGAATATACTGAGTCACTGTATCGAAAGGAATTGGCAGACACAGAAGAATTTCATGAAACAACGTATGAACAAGAGCCTATGGTGATGAAAGAAGAAGTTCAGGCTGCTTTGAAGGAAATGGCAAAAAAATAAAGCTCCAGGAATAGATGGTATACCAATTGACATA
>NW_006399792.1:20173364-20175503 GCF_000299155.1 Elephantulus edwardii
TGTTGTAAGGAGGGACCGGTCCTTGGAGAGGGAAATCGTGCTTGATAGGGTGGAGGGGAAGGTCCTCAATGAGGTGGATTGATTCAGTGACTGGGGTATTCAGGATGGGTGTATTGGAGATGGTGCGATTAGCACAGGACAGAGCAGAGTTTAGGACTCTTGTACATAGGGTCGCGATGAGTCACAAGCAACTCGACAGCACATAACAACAACAATAACAACAAGAAAACCAATCCATACTCCAAAGTCTGTTGCCCATTGGGTTGATACTGACTCTTAGGACAGAGTAGAATTCTTCCCTAGGATTTCCTAGGCTGTGGACTCCATCTTCATCCCCAGGGGCTGCTGGTGGATTCTTTTTGGCTAACAGCCATCAGGGCTCTTTGAAGTTATTTACTATCTGGAAATTAACCTCATAGGGCATCTCAACAAGAAAAAGGGTAAACAACTCAATACCAAAATGAGCATGGGATATTAGTACTTCACCAAAGAAGACATTCAGATAGCAAACAAACACATGAAGAAATGTTCAAAATCCCTAGCTCTCAGAAAAATGCAAATAAAAATAATTATGAGATATCATCTCACTCCAGTAACAATAACAAAGTTCAACAGAGCAACAAATAATAAATGCTGGTGAGGTTGTAGAGAGATTGGAACCCTTATTCACTGCTGGTGGGAGTATAAAATGGTACAACCACTATGGAAGGCAGGATGGCGATTTCTCAAAAAGTTGGAAATTGAAATACCATTTGACCCAGCAATTCCACTACTGGGAATATACCCCAAAGAGACTGACATCCAAGCAGATATATATATATATATCCATGCTTATTGCTGCATTATTTACAATAACAAAGTGAAGGAAGCAACCCAAGTGCTCATCAACAAACAAACAGAAAAACTATGATATATCTATACAATGGAATACCATGCAGCACTGAAAAACAGGGAACTCATAAAACATACAACCTGGGGAACACTGGAGCGCATCATGCTGAGTGAAATATCTCAGTCACAAAAGGACAAATACTGCATAACACCATGGTTATAAAGCAAGTATGACCTGGGGAGTTGGGAGGAGAATAAAGAGTGCTGAAAAGAATCCTAATTTCATCAGTAACTTTCAATTGCTACAGATTTAAAGCATACACAGTATAAAGAAATGAAGTCCATAACTTGAAATCACATTCTAAAACAAAGATAGTTCTAAGAACTTACTTAAGAGACTCAGGTGAAAAGTGGGGGGTTGGGGAATATAGAGAGGTTAATATTAATTTGTTCCTCAGAAGCCACTTCCTGAAAATCTTAAGCAGCCCTCATTGGCTGTCCTAACTCTATGGTCCTGCAGTTGGCCAGGGAAGAATTTTCCTACTGTGTCACCAGTCTTTTCTTACTCTTGCACTATACTCTACTTAGAGCAGACTGCTGATGGCTAAAAGTTAACTTCATTTTTTTAAGCATCTGTCCATGTGGAAGATCCACTGCTCCATTCTTACTCCTGAATCTGTGGAGTTCAGAGAAACTTTCATTTTATTATGAAGTTAATGTTTACCATCTAGTTAACTAGATAACCACTTCACCTGATAAGATTAAATTCTTTTTCTTACAAACTTTTACTACATTGGTAAAAAAATGTCATTATGCTGTCTTTAATTTCTCCTTTCTCTCTACCAACAGAAGCAGCAACTCGTTACACGATTCCACTGAAGGCAGCAAATCAACTGAAACTCTTAGCAGGTAAAAAAAAAACTTACTAGTCCCAGATTTTCAAAATATCCTTTTTACTGTTGTTATTTATTAATTTAAAAGATTTTCCTACCCACACTAAACAATGTGCTATACCAGATCAAGTGAACAACACAAGTACAAACCCGTTGCCCAAATTATTTACAATGGAAATGTCTGTCTGTTGACTGCTTGGTGGGGGGAAATAAAACAACTTATCTCTAGTTTTCTATTTTCACCAGAAATAAAAAAATTCTAAAAGAATATGGAAATAATTTCCCTTGTTTACTTATTCATTGCTAGATCTTCACCACCAAGCATAATGCTTGCCAAATAGATTTGATAAATATTTGTTTACTAGATGAGTTAAGACAGTTTGTTGTTGTTGTTATTGTTATGTGCCATCGAGTC
>NW_006399792.1:20177103-20181664 GCF_000299155.1 Elephantulus edwardii
CCTCGCAAATTTCATTGTAGTATTTTGCTTTGTCATTCCGAGCAGCCTTTTGGAATCTTCTGTTCAGCTCTTTAGTATCTTTAATTCTTCCTTGTGCTTTGGCTTCTCTACGCTCCAGTGCAATCTTCAGTTAAGACAGTATTATAAATATTCCCTGACTATCTATGTCTTGACAAATATAGAATGAACTTGAACCTTTATGAACTAAGAAATGTTTTTCTTAGACTAAAATTGAATAATGAATGACATTTAAAGGAAGTGAAACATGAAGTCTCATATAAACTTCCAAAATAACAAACAGATATTTTGGAGAAAGTACAGTCAGAGTGTTCCTTGGTGGCAGAGAAGACAAAACTTCATTTCACATACTTTGGGCACATTGCTGGGAGAAGCTATTCCAAGGAGAGGAACATCATGCTTGGCAAGATGAAGAGACAACGGAAGAGAGGAAGACTTTCAACTAGATGAATTGACAGTGACTGCTTCACTGGGCTTGAATATATCTGAAATAATGAGAATGGCACAGGATAGGGCAGGGCTCCGATCTATTGTCAGGGCTCATACCTGTTGTTCATTGGGTTACTATGAGTTGTATTCAACTTGATGACACTTAACAACAACAAATTGAAGAGCAGACTTAGATTTTCTTATCCCAATGTGTAACCTATTAATAACTTTGTATATTTACTTTTGTTCTTATTACCTTCATAATGCTTTAGATTTACTTAATATATCTAATCTATGTGGTAAGAATTATTATTCTCGTATGTAGATTGGGAAACTGAGATTTAAATTGCTTAAGTGTCTTTGCCAATAACACAGAACTTGGAAATGGAGGTCAGATTTGCAGTCAGGCCACTCTGGCTCCTGACCTCCTGCTCATGGTCACATTGTGTATACAAAACTGCCTGGGGAAAGGCACAGTCCTAGACCTGGAGAGAAGACAACCTACTTCAGCGAGGTAACTAAAACTTCACTGTAGAGTTTCTCCATGGCTAGAAAAATACATTGTGCTGCAGAGGGTTTGCTTATGTGTCAGCAGCAGTGCTAAACTGAACTGGTGGTGTGAGCTCTCACAGTATGCAGCAGGCTTCCCTCAGTGAGGACTGCTTCTAAAGAGGAGAGAATGGCAGGCTTGAGCTTGCACATTCACATTGGAAAAAGGATTTTAGCAAAATGGAGTATGAAACATACTAGGAAATAAATGCATGTGCATGTTCTGTGCTATGAAAAACTGGCCATTTTTTAAACTCAGACTTAAATGACATGAGAAAGAAGAGCAGGATTGCTGTTTCATTACATTTCACTAATGGCAGCACTTTAATCATCATCTTAGTTTTTCTTACTCTAGAAGCTTCTGTGCCATGTAAGCTAAATCATGTTCAGAGAGAAAAGGAGATGATAGCAGCCGGTAGCTATGAGAACTACATCTCTGTTTGTGATGTGACTTTTATTTTATTTTGTTGTTACAGGTTACTAAGTAGCATGCTCTGTTAAGGAAGTTTACATATAAAGCCTTTAAAATACCTATTGTTGTTGTTGAGTGCTACTGAGGCCACACGACTCATAACTCAAAACCTAATCCTGTCCTGTGCCATCCTCAGAATCTGTCATGTTCAAACCTTTTATTGCAGTCATTGCATCAGTCCATATCATTGAGGACTGGCCCCTCCTGTCAACATGCCCAAAATATATGAGACCAAATTTCACTATCGTTACCTCTAACAAGCACCCTGGTTGCAATTTCCTCCAAGGCAGATTTAATTATTTCAGTAGTCCATGAGATAGTAAGTACTCAATTAAAAAGCATTAATTCTTCATTGATCTTCCTTATTCATTGTCAAGCTATCAGATGGATATTAAGCAATCAGAAATATTATGGTTTGAGTCGTGTGCACCTTAGTTGTTAAACATCCTTGCTCTTTATTGTAACACATCCGTTTGGATTTTTTTTTATGTCAAGATACTTTATTTTTAAAACACGTCACAACACTAACCTTTGGCCCATTCTGCCTCTAGATGAGCTACAACTGCTTACTCAGCAGCTGGGTGCATTCTTTAGTAGCATGAGTGAAAAGTGAATAAAAATGGATATAAAACAAATATTCAAATAGTTTCTATAGGAACACAGATAAGTGTGACCCCATCGCCTAGTTTTCCATATTGTTGCATCTGTTCCATCCCACCCTACTCATGAAGACATTTCAAAACTAGCAATAATTAAGTTAAATGGTCCCTCCCCAAATCCCTTAATTCAAGCAAAACTTGTAGTTAACAGCTACCGCAATGGTATCTACACATTAAGTGTAGTAAAGTGCTAGTAAGCTGAAGTACAACTTGTTGGATGCCGTTTCATTCCACTTTCCCAAGCACAAGACAAAGGCAGAGTGCTGACATCCTGTTCCTCCACTTTGAGTGGATACTCATAGTTCTTGATTTGCTGCATGAGTTGCCATGTTGGCCCAGACATCATCTAGTAGATAGTTGGCCTCTGGAACCCATTGAAAGTAGTGTCAGCAGCAACAGTGTAAGCATCCATGTTTTCAAACAACATCCAGTCCCCCACATGCACTTCTGGCAGGTTACAGCACTCAACAGTCCAATCCAGGCCATCACATGTTGGTCCCCAGATGCTAGATGAGTAATATTTCTCATCTGGTTTGGGTCTCTTTTGCAGCAGAGGCTTTACATGTGCATGATAGTAAAGGATGCAATTAAATGAGCCATATACCCATCATTCACATACTACATAAAGGTTTATTCACTCGATTCATCTTCATCATCAGAGCCTGTCTGTTCTTTTAATACAAGTTTCCTGGCAATGATATTAACAGCAAGAGTGAAAGCTGATACAACATAGTATCTACCTGGCTCAGCTATGATTTTTACTCCACAATCTGATGGAAATGCTGGATTGATTACCCTGGTGATCTCTTCAAATTTTAGCTTCACATCCTCAGATCCAGGAAAGCTGCCACCAATATCAAGCAGATACATGCTACAGCCAACCTCAGCTCCCATGCCAAAGACACAACGGGCATCAGATATTGCTTGCACAAAGGTCTTAGGGTCGGTACAGCCACTTCCCACAAGGAAGCTGACACCAATTACATCAATGTTGAGTTCTTTAGCCCATTCTCTAAGAAACCTGCTGGTTTTGAGTGTAGCACCAAATTTAACACTAAGGTGACAGACTGCTTTGGAATCATCAGTGGCAATCCGCAAAACCAACTTTGCTTTTGTATGTGTCCTGGCAACTTTCATCTGCTCTACTTCACTATCAAAAGTCATCATCTGAACTCCAGTATTGGCAACATACTTAATTTGCAATATTTACAAGGATTTGCATAGATTATCCTCTCTGGAGCCACCCTAAGACTCTGTACCAACTGTATTTCATACTTGCTAGCACAGTCAAATCCTGTCCCTATGGTAGCCAGGGTCTTCACTATGGCTCTGCTGTCATTACATTTGAGTGCATAAAAGGGAGTGACCCTAGGAAGAGCTTTTAGCCATCTTAGATGCTTCTTCAGGATGTCTCCAAAGTCTGCAACATAAAAGACATCTTTATCATCTGAAGAGGAAACTTCATTAATTCTTTGGTCCAGAATATCCTTGGCAGTAAAACCTTCATCAAGAAAATGGCAGTCAAACTCTCCATTACTAAAGCTGTTCATGGTTTCTCAATGTTTTTTTCCAATATGAATTAAAGAGGAAAACTAAGAGACTGAATTTTAAATTATTTCCTGCTTCTCACAAAGGCCAAGTCTTTTGGGATTTCAAATCCGACTGAGTGGCAGGCTTCTATCCTTGGTGTAGCACTGTCAATGTTCTCAGTGCAGACAGAAGCCATGGACTGCCCTGTGTAGATGCCGCAGCGGGAACTTGGGAAGAATGGATCCACAGGTCCTGGTGCTGTCCCTGCTGCCTCCACCCACCAGAGCACCACCGGCCCATGGCAGCGCTGGAGTTGCTTTGATTTCTTGACTGTTGCTACCATAGATGTTGATTATGGATCTAGGTAAAATAAAATCACTGAAAACTTAAATCTTTTCTCCATTTATAATGATGTTGTCTGTTGGTCCAATGATGAGGTTAGGAATTTTGTGTTCATTTTTAATAAGTCATTAAGATAGCATCTCTTAGAATGTATAAGAAAGTGACCTTGGCATTTATAGCTATTATTTGACAAAAATATTTTCTAGCCAAGATTATTTTTTATTATATTTACATGCACCAAATTTTTCATGGTACCCAAATGCGTAAAGATAACACAGCTTTGGCTCTTCCTCACACGTTGCCGCAAATGATGGCAAATGTGTTTCTAAGCACAGTCTTCAACTTAAAAAGTGTGCAGCAACGTGTTAGAATATTCTAGGCTGTCTGCAGTTTAAAGATGTCTCGTATTTACCATTTTGAGTTTATATTTTAAGCCTTCATTTTTCTTCCTACATTAGCTTGATTCTGTCCTTAAATCTCAGTGCTATGTTTGTAAAATGGAGTGCAGACATCTTTTTAAAAAAATTTTAAAAATATATTTTTAAATAAAACACATTTAGAA
>NW_006399792.1:20188990-20193877 GCF_000299155.1 Elephantulus edwardii
CTTTGTATTTCCATACTTGAAAACTCAACCTCCTTTGCCATTTCTGTTATCTAAATGTGTTCTGTTGTACATAGGGTTTTCAGAGGCCTGCTATTTCAGAAGCGTATGGCCAATCCTTCTTCCTAGTCTGTCTCAATGTGAATGTTCACTTACTATACGTTCATTATGTTACCTGCTTAAAAAAAAAGCTGTAGTGATAACCCTAATGTTTGAACTCAGTAGATTAGATCTTTGTTATCTGGTTTTTTTTTCTCCTTGTTTTCTATCATGTCACCTTGCATCTTCATATGCCTGGCTATTTTTTATTATATGAGTCATTATATGTGAAAAATTATACAGATGGTTAGAGTGATGTTGGTTTTCCCCAGAAAGTATTCATGCTTGCTTCTGGCAGGCAGTTAAGAATACCAACAATCTCAGATCACTTTAGTCCAGTCAATATATAAGATAATTTGAAGCTAGATCTTAGACCTCCAAGGGCAGTTCTATTTCCTGTTCTCTTTCACTTATAAAAGATAACTTTTATCAGCTGTAACTCAAGGACTAGAGATTTTTCATATCACCCTTCCCATTGCATACCTGGGAACATTTCTTGTGAAAGTTCAATTTTTCATATGTGCAATATTTTTTATAGTAATTCCACCCTTTTGCTTTTGTTCTTTAAAATTTTTAGCTGCTCCATCTGCGAAAAATTCACCTACTCGTTCATTCCATTCTTCTCCTAAGAAGTCTCCAGTGCACTCACTCCTAACTAGTTCAGTTGAGGGCTCAGTAGGTTCCACATCACAATTCAGATCCACTAAACCTGTTCATTCTCCTGATAATGTTAAAGGTAAGTACAATATTATATTATGGACTGATATTGTTAAATGCCATTGAATTGGCTCCGGTTCAACCCTGTGTACAACACAACAAAGCTCTGTTCAATCCTGTGCCATCTTCACAATCTTTGTTTGGCTGAAGTTCATTGTTGAAGTCATTGTGCCAATTATTGACTAGATGAGTTAATTTTCTATTTTTATAAACTGCAAGTTCTTTTCCATATTCAGAATTAATGAGAATTTTGCATATTGTTTTTGTATGTAAATCTATCTTGAGATATTAAAGAGGTTAGTCAAGTGTGCATAGAGAGTAGAACCTGATATATCACAAAGACAGAAGAGTTAAGAGTGACATGTCCTTTGTACCCTGTTTATTTAAAGTATTGGCTAAGCATACACACCTTAATAAATATACAGAGATGTTGTATGTCATTTTCATCTCTCCTTTTCTCTCACATGAGTAATGGATTTGTTTTAAATACTGTTGTGTTGTGTGGTTGATTTTTTTTTTTTGCTTGCTTGTTTGTTCAATTTTTTCCTAAAATCATGGCTTTCTCTCATTCTCTGCATTTGTAAATACAGATTTTTCACCATGCACACGTGTCTTATTTATCTAGAGCTATTACAACAGAAATACCACAAATGGATGGCTTAAAGAAGCAGAAATTAGTTTTTTTCACAGCATAGGAGGTCAAAAGTCCAAATTCTGAGTACAGCTGTAAGGGAAGTGTTCTCTATCTACCTGACTCCAGTGTAATGTCTTTGTCCCCTTTCATTGTCGGTGTTCTTGGACAGGTGTTCTTGGACAACTACGTGTGTCTCGGCATCAGCCTTCCCTTAGGCCCAAGAAGTTGTCAGTCTGGGGACCTAGGGACCAAAAGATACATTCCACTCCCAGGTCTTCTTGGACACAGTCAGGTTTCTCTGATTCCTACTCACCTGTTTAATCTCTTTTAAATTTCAAAAGAGATTGAGGATATAACCTAGTCCTGCTAATTGTATCCTGTCTCTTTAACATAACTGCTCCTAATCCTATCTCATTCGCATCATAGAGGTTAAGGTTAAAACATACAGAATAACTAAATTGTAAATTTGAGGATAACTATATAATACTGAGAATCTTGCCTGGCTAAGATGATACATATTTGGAGGGGACACAATTCAAGCTTCATCATTTTTTTAATATAAAATTTTCGTTTTACACTGGTTTACTTACAAAGTTCGTGTACATTGTTTTTCACACTGGGTGTATCACATTTCCTTAACCCACCTCTCCCTCCACCCATTATTGTGCAACCCTCTGATTACCCTCTCTGTAACTGGAGCGAGTCCCCAGAAAAGATCACTGAGCCAATTAGCCAAATTAACAAAGTTTATTCCAAGTTCTAACTCGGGCCCTCATGGACTGACACAGCAGCATCCATGTGAGAGCCTCGAGACAAAGCCAGCGTTTCCTTTTATACCTTTTTTACTTCTTTGTCTAATTAATTGAGCTATGGTTGGCTATTTAGAGCAGCTGGTATAATGGCTTGCATTCGATTTGTTGACCATTGGGGGCGGGGGGTAGGCTGGAGACTTGTTGGGGTCTGATTGGTGAGTAGTTACCTTTAGGTACAGGAATGCAGGGAAGGTTGGGTTTTTTTTATGCCTTTACAAAGAAAAACATTTTGCCTCTATATAAGATAAGGTAGCCACTCAGGCAGAAGGAGGGGGAGCAATGCACTCAGTCAGGAGGAGGAGGGGCAGAGGTAGCTGCTCTTTAGCATAAGCTGAGGTTTGATTCTTACACCCTCCCCATCCTCTCCCCTCTGCTCCCACTTTCCTCCCCCTTAGGTCCTCCTACATGTTTTACTAGCTATGTATTTTCAAAATAAAATGGTCTTATACAGTATTTGTCCTTATGGGACTGAGTTAGTTCACTTAACATAATGTTGTCCAGCCCCTCCCAAGTTAGGGAGTGATCAAGCTTTATAATTTTTTTACTTTCTAAAATTCATGTCCTTGGTATATGAAAACCATATTCATCCTATTATATCATCCCAAAATTCTTAAATCACTTCCCAAGTTCAGAACCTTCTGGGACAAAATTCATCATTGTGAGCCTGGGAAAGCAAGAATACAAGTTATCTGTTTCCAAAGGCCAATTGTGGACCAGCCACAAAGTAGATATCCCAATACAAGTGAAAGAAATAAAAGGCAGCACGTAAACCCAAAGCTTAGCAAAACTAATTTCTCTGAAACCAGACTCTGGGTGTTGGCCACTACCTCTGGATTCTGAGTAGAGGCTCCTCAGTCCTAGGCTTCAGCTCTCCCTCCCAGGCCCTTTGTGATATTCTGTTCCCAAGCTTTGGAAAGCCCCATTCTCCTAGGTCAGATGAATGATTACTCCACTTCTTTAGCACTGCCATGCCCTGTTCTTCTGCCCTTGGATCATGGCTGCCCCACCCCCTAAACTTTGGGCTACACGTTTGTCCCTATTCCCCTGGTATTCATGAACAGCATTCCTATACACCGAGTTGATGAAGATTTGACTCTTTGAAACATGATAGGTTATGGTCCCACCCTTTATGACCCTAGAGACCATGATCCTACCTTTGAGTTCAAGATAGCTCTGCTTCCCATGCTTCTAGTTTATTGGTCTTTAAGCTCCCCTGTCCCTCAGGCCTCTTGTGCCAGCCTGGTCTCTACCTGACTTGGGCAAGTTGACACAAAGCTCTGAGCTTGACTGATAAGTGACCAGAGGTTCCTCACTCTGCCAGTAAGCCTCATCCCACAGACACTGTTGTTGCTCAGCAAGTTGATTCTTAATTGGACTATCCCACACCAGTCTCCTGATTCTGCTGTTAGCATTTTTTGCCACTGCCTCTCATCTTCCGTCATTTCTGTTGTTAGCATTGTTATGTCTCTCTTCTGAGCGCTCACCAAAATTACTGTTTACATCTCTGTAGTCTCTTACCACCTTGTTCACATGAACATTGTCTCATACATGTTTAGAAATTGGCATTGTCTCATACATGTTAAAAAATGTTGCCAGTGTCCAAATTTAATAATGCTGTCCCAAACACTAAATTAATAGAGTGCTTCAGGTTTGCTGAGAAAAGCTGTCATTTATAACACAGAATGTTCATGAAACTTGAAATATTTGTCTTACCTACCAAGAAAATAAATAGCTCTGTCTTGGAGGGATGGAACCACATTTCTTTTTGGAGGCTAGGATTTTGAAGCTCTATCTCACATAACTTGGGCATGTGAGCCTTGGAGAAGGACATCATGCTAGGAAGGGTGGAGGGATAACACAGGAGAGGAAGACCCTAAAAGAGATGGATTGATACAATGACTGGGGCAATAGGGGTAGATGTCTCAGAATCAGTGAGACTGGCTCAGGACAGGCCAGGCTTCAGAGTTGTTGTACACAGGGCTGTGCTATGAGTCACAGGCAACTCAATGGCACATAACAACACATACTATGCAATGTAACATAATTAAATATAAGTAAATAGAACTTGTTTGAAATAAAATCAACTTTGTGTTACAATATTTCAGCAAGAAACATTTATTCTTTATTTTAAAACCTGTATTCAGAAGATTTATGAAAATACATTTTTAATAGACTTTATTATATCTTTTGAATAGACTTGATGTTACATCTAAACAATTTTCTGATAGTTTCACAGTCTCAGCCAATAGAAACAACAGGGAAAACATGTAGAAAACTCCAGAACAGACTGGAAAGTTTACAGACTCTGGTAGAAGATTTACAACTGAAAAATCAAGGTAAAGGATATGGATTTTGAGAGATTGTTTTCTCTTAAAAATAATATTCACCTTTCTTTTCAGTTTTAGCCTCCTAACTCCTGTATACTTATTGAAAAGATTATTGAATTGGCAGTTCTAAAACCTTAATTAAATTTTGGGTCTTTACCATAACTCACCCCTGCATTGATGGTATAAACTATCACTCTTTGATTTCTTCTTCTCAGAGTCAGCCACAGTTTGTTATGATCCACACAGTCAAATGCCTTTGCATAGTCAATGAAACACAGATAGACATTCCTCTGGTATTCTC
>NW_006399792.1:20193977-20197097 GCF_000299155.1 Elephantulus edwardii
TTCCATTGTGTGAATATACCACAGCTTCTCTATCCATTCGTTTGTTGATGGGCACCTGGGTTGTTTCCAACTCCTTGCTATTGTGAACAAAGTGGCGATAAACATGGGTGTGCATATATCTGCTTGGATGTCAGTTATGGTCTCTTTGGGATATATTCCCAACAGTGGAATTGTTGGGTCAAATGGTATCTCTATTTGCGACTTTTTGAGAAAGCACCATACCGCCTTCCACAGTGGTTGCACCATTTTACATGGAGTGCAGACATCTTTGTTCTTAAATCTCAGTGCTATGTTTGTGAAATGGAGTGCAGACATCATTGTTCTTCTGCTTGCAGAGAGCCACCTGCCTTACACACAGGAGACCTGGAGGACCCATCCAGTTGTTTCGTGTTTCCATCTACAGGTGAGTTTTTAGCAGAAGCCCAGAAATTGGTCCTGATTAAAATCCTGTGATGGCTATTTCCTTAATAAAAGCAAAAGGTATGGTCCCCAAAGTAGCCTCTAACACGCATTAGTACTGGCTGTTTCCTGATGCTCTTCTTCCATGCATTCTGCTTTCTTTTCCTTTCCTTGCCCCTCACCAACATCCCAACTAGGGTACTTATTTGTAAAACTTTGGTTCATTGTGAATACTTGCTAGGAGTTTTATTGTTTTGTTTTCAATTATTGTTTTAGCTAAAGTGGACAGAACAAATTTGTCTCCATGCATATATGTTGCTGCTGTTATGTGCCATTGAGTCAGAACCAACTCTTTTCTATCAGATTTTCAGAGGTTGTAAATTGCATGGGTGATTACCCATCTTTCTTCCACAGAGCAGCTGGTGCATTCAAACTGCCTCCCTTTTAGGCTGGCAATGTGACTCTTTACCACAAGGCCATCAGTGTACCATGTGTGTGTCTATATATATTTATTTATGACATTAATTATTATAACTACATATATTATCACTCTGCCCAACATCTCTCTGTGATTCTTATTTCCATTCATTCTTCCATTCTTACCCCTCTTACCTTCTGAATTTTATCTTTGAGCAAATGCTATCTTAAACATTTGTTATTGAGTGTTTATGGGTTTTTTTTTATTCCCTCCCTTTTTTTAATTTATATTTTTATCATTCCATTGTGTTTCATGCATGTAGACTGTGTCCTATACAGTCCTTATTTATATTTCATTTATATTGTTGGGGGTCTTTTTTTCCCTTAGAATCATCTTACCAGCAACTGCTTTCATGAAAGCATGTAAGTCAGCTACTTATTGCCTCAAGCCCTAATATCCTCTTTTAAATAGCCAATTTCTGATGTGCCTATCCCTATCAAACTAGTAAGTACTCTGAGGAACAAGCACCTCCCTTTTGCTGAAGGATCTTCTTTTCAACTTGAAAACTTTGAGCATCTATGTCCATAAATATCGTCCATTCCAGGGCAAACCATCAGGTTGCATCACTCAACCTTAGTTCACACTATGGATCATCTTGTCTTCATCTTTACTGGATTCTGGTCAACTCATTCCCATCCATCTGTGGCTAGGTTTAAATGAGCATCTGCTGCAAGCTCAGGAGTCCATACTTCCCCCTCCTGAGTTCCAGCTTTGTCTCCTCACTCAGCCATAGCCCCCCATATGGGTCCAAGTCAAGTCACCAGGCCAGGGGTCCTTATTATTCCCTGCTCCTTAAGTCAACAACCCTTCGCTGCTTCTCCACACATCTGTCCATTCTAGATGGACAACACTGAAGGAACATGTCCAACCTCAGCCTGTTTCCTCGTTGTTGTATTCCTCCCACTTCTACTCCTGTGGACCCAGGTGATCGCTATGAGTAAGCATACTCCAACATCAAGTCTTGGAAGTGAGGTCTGATGGGTGCCAATTTCACCCTGCCTCAGAAGTCAAGCATCTTGTTCCAGTTATAAGAAGACAGCCTCTTCCTTTCCATTTTTCCTTTTCTTTCTCTCCTTTCCTGTTTGCTCCTCTTTAAAATGTGTATCATGACTGTTTTAAATGTTGACTATCTCCCTAGTCTTGCTGTTCACCTTATTATTGTTGTTTTGTGCAGTCCAGCCAACTACTACTCAGAGCGACCCTGTGAATAACAGCTCTGAATCTAGCCATATTCTGAGCCAACCTCACCATCTCTAACAAACCTGACCCCATTACAAAAGTCACTGTGTCAGTCAATCTCATCCAGAGTCTTCCTCTCCTGCACTTGCCCTCCACCCTTATAAGCATGATGTCTCTCTCCAAGGACTTGCCCTTCCTTGACAGTATGCCTCAAGTATATATGATGGTGTTTCAAAATCCTTGCCTCCAAGAATCAACCTGATTCCACCCTCTCCAGGACAGACCTGTTTGTTCTGTTGGCATTCCATAGTATGTTCAATATTTCCAAGACATTGATTCTTCTTCTGTCATCCTTAATCATTATCAAGCTCTCTGATGAACAGCAAGCCATTGAAAAGACCATGTCCTGGGTCAGGTGCACCTAGTCTCTACACTGACACCATTGCTCTTTAGACCTCTGTAGAGGCTCTTAACAGTAGATTTCCCCAGTGCAACTCATCTCTTGATTTCCTGCCTGCTGTGCTGATTATGGTTCCAAGCAAGAGGAAATCGTTAACAACTTTAGTCTTTTCTCTATCTCTCATTATGCTGCCTGTTGGCCCATTAGTGCTATTGGTGGTGAGGATTTTTTTTTCTTGATATTGAGATGCAATCTATATTGAAGGCCCCAGTTCATAAATGTTTTGAGTCGTCCTCCATTTCAGCAAGCAAGGTTGCCCACCTTATAGATCTATTGTTTGACTGAATGTTGTGCCACAGGGGTAAATTTTGTTTCAGGCTCAACAGAGATGGCCAAGAACCTTGTCATCTTGTTATCCTTGAATATGCAGAATGAACTTCTACATTAGAAACTTTATACTCTCTGTTCCATAGGCATTGCTGGCCCCTTACCTCCTTTGAAGTCTTCACTCATGTTCATAATGAGACTTTTTTTTTCTCACTACCTTTTCTCACTACAGAGCAAGGGAACACTGCATGGTTCAAAATTGGGAAGGGCATATGCCAGGGATGCCCTACCTTTTCAACCTGTATGCAGAAGAGATTATCCGGGAGGCTGGGCTCTA
>NW_006399792.1:20197197-20203825 GCF_000299155.1 Elephantulus edwardii
GATATCTCATAGTTGTTTTGATTTGCATCTCTCTTAGAGCTATTGATTTTTAACATTTCTTCATGTGCTTGCTAGCCATCTGAATGTCTTCTTTGGTGAAGTGTCTGTTCATATCCTGTGCCCATTTTTCTATTGGATTATTTGCTTTTATCTTGTTGTGGTGCTCAAGTATTTTAATAAATTCTGCATATATATCTAATATGTCATTACCAAATACTTTTTCCCAGTCTGTGGCTTCCCTTTTTACCCTGTTGGAGAAATTTTGGGATCTGTATAGGTAAATGCATCTTTTAGGCCTTAACACTGTTGGCTAACACTAAGTTGTTATGTGTGTGCAATTCAGTCAGAGCCTACTCATAACTGCCCTTCCAGCAGGTGTTTGTTTTCACAGCTGGTTTTCAGAGGCTGTAAACTGCCTAGGAAGAAACATGTTTTTCATGTGAATCTTGCCCACACACTGTCTTTCTCATCCCTATCAGGTCTGTGGACAAGCCATTTGTGTTGATGATAGTCAACAGGGACTATGATTTAAATTGTTGTTTTGTACTATCAAGTTGGAACCAACCCATAGCTGACCCTCCAACAGGTTTTCAGAGTCAGTTAATCACACAGGAGGAGATTTCCCATCCTTCTTCTGCAGAGCAGTTGGTGGACTTGAACCACATACCTTCAGGATTGCAGCACAGCTTCTTGCCACTGCCAAAAAAAAAAAATTTAGGTAGCTCTGGTGGCCTAGTGGTGAGGAGGTACACTGCCAACCCAGAGGCATGCAGTCTGAATCTATCAGCTACTTGGCAGGAGAAAGATAGACAGTCTCTTCTCGATAGACAGTCTCTTCTCAAATGATTTACAGCCTTTGAAAACCCACTGGAGGGTCAGCTGTGAGTCGGTTCTGACCTGATGGTACATAACAAAAACATAAAAAAAAATTATGCTACTCAATGTATTACACAATAAAAAGAGAAATTCTTTCTAAATACACCAAGGCAATTCCAATAAGAAATTACTAAAATCTACAAGTGGGCTAGAAGGTCTGGTGACATAGTCAATAGTGTGTTGTGCTTCTAATCAAAAGTCTCCTAGCTCTGTTGGTTCAAACCCACAGCCACTCAAAAGAGGAAAGATGAGCAATCTCCTCCCATCAATAGTCACTGGCTTGGAAACCCGATAGAGGATCTAGGAGTCAGAATCAGCTCAGTAACAAAGAGTGAGTGAGATTTTAGGGAATGAGTTCTACATAGTGTGGATATGAGAAGGCTATTGTATCCTATTTTCTGATATAATGTCTTCATAAATCCAAAAGCCAATTAAGTCACTTAACTTTTTCCTTGCTTTGTTAGAGAAAATTTGTTTTCTAGTATATACAACTTGATTGCTACTCAAATGGCTAAAATTTAAAAGACTATGTTTTCTGTTGTCATTCAGACAAAAAAGGAATAAAGTACTAATACTAGAAACACTTGGAAACACTATGAAAGCTAATGAAAGGAGTCAAACACATACGTTCACATATTTTATAAAATGTCCAGAATAGGCAGAATGTTCATAGAAGTAGAAAGATGTGTATCTGGAAAGAGAGGACAATTGGAGGGGACAATGGGGGCCTGAGAATATTCTGGAGTGACACAGAGGTGATAGGTATCCAACTTTGTAAAGGGTGAATTTTATGTTATGTAAATTATATCACAAAAGTATAAAGATGTTTGGAATATAAAAAGCAAAAAGATACATAAAAACTCAACATGTATAGAGCCTAAAGCCTCAGCAAATAAAATTATACTTCATGGCAAAGGAAATAAGAGATCATTCAAGGGATTTGGGGCATCAAGAAGAGTACCTGAGAAGTCAAGTCTGATAGAAATCTGTAAAACAAACTGAAGCGTGGTGGTTAAAGTTTAACAAATAGAGCTGTAATCATAAGGAAGCTAAGATGTAGGACACAATCTAGGAAGAGGAATGAAAATAGAGTAATTCCAGAGACATTGGAAAGAAATGGCCATGGACATTCTTTGACTGATTGAATTTGAGCAAGAAGATAGAGGAAAGAAAGAATGAGAAGAAGCAGTTTGAAGTTTAAACTTGGTCTACAAAGAACACCTTGGGATTTATCTGGGGATGCCAATAGAGTAATAAAGAAATGTGACAAAAAGAGAAGTACTCTTTAAGCAAACCACACTCCTTCCTTAATGGGTTAAGAAACATCAGTGCAACAGAAAAGGCTAGAGTTTTGCAAGCCTGGTGACAAGTCCCTGGCATCCTGTACATCTGGCCTGGAGCACTAATGCAAAGGGAAAAAAAACAACAAACACACACACAAAAAAACCAAAAACACACCACAAAAAAACAATGGCAAAGCTGTGATGTAAGTCCTCCAGAGAAAGGAGAGTGATAGATACACAAGGGAAGCATATCCTTAGTTTCTCTAATAGGCCTGATTCTCTAAAATCCTACCCTAGCCATTAGGTCTGTTCCTTCAACCTTAAACTGAGGAAGAAGAGATTGATTTATTGACTGAAACTGAGCTCCTATGTTGTCCCCTCCTCACAAAAGTAAGCTCTGGTTGCCTAGTGGTTAAGGAGTTGCCTTGTCAGTCCAAAGGTAGGTAGTTTGTATCCACCCATTACTCCAAATGAGAAAGAGAAGCAATCTTCTTTCATGTAGTTTACAGCCTCGGAAAACCCACTGGAGGGTCAGCTATGAGTCATTTCCAATTCAACAGCACATAACAACAACAACAACCATAATAACATACCTTCTTTGGAGAGATATATTTTCAAATCCTTTACCCATTAAAAAAAATTTTTATAGATCTTGTTAAGAATGTTGTTATGATTGTTGTTATTAGGCACTGTCTAATAAAACTCAGTGACCTTTTGAACAACAGATCTGAACCCTGTCCTGTCCTGTGCCATCCTCATCATCTCTGACACATTCATTGCCTTTGCTGCAGTCACTGTGTCAATCCATCTCATTAAGGTTCTTCCCCTTTCGCTAACCTTTACCTTTCCAAGCATGATATCCTTTTCCAACGAATAGCCTCTCCTAGCAACATGCCCAAAATATGAGATGAACTTTTGTCATCCTTGCCTCCAAGGAGCACTCTGGCTGCACTTTGTATCTGTTTGTTTCCTTGGCAGTCCATGAAATATTCAGTACTCTTCTCCAACACTACAACTCAAGGATGTCATTTCTTCTTCTGTCGTCCTTATTCATTGTCCAGCTATCAGATACACATCAAGTGATGGGAAAGATTATGTCCTGAATCACATTCACTTTGATCTTCAAATTGACATCCTTGCTCATCAGTAATTTGGAGAGATTCCTGACAGTAGATTTGCCCAATGTGATATGTTTCCTGTTCTCCTACCCCTGGTACCAAGGAAAATGAAATCCTTGTTAATTTCATCCTTTTCCCCTCTATCATGATGTTGCCTATCAGTCCAGTGGTGAAGATTTCTGTCTTATTGATGTTGAGATACAATCCAAATTGAAAGCTGTAGTCTTTGAAGAAAAAAAAAAAAAAAGAAAGCTGTAGTCTTTGATTGTCAGCAGTTAAAGAGTTTCAAGTCCTCTTTACTTTCAAGGAGGAGGTAGTGTCATCTGCGTAACTCAGGATGTGTCTTCCTACAATCCTGATGCAATGCTCTTCTTAGGAGTCCAGTTTCTTGAATGATTTATTTATTCAGTATACAGGTATAACCCTGCAGTACACCCTTCCTGATTTTAACACATGTAGTATTTGTCCAGGGCTGCATCTGTTAGGTTAAAACATGTCAATTGGTATCACATCACTTCCTGGGACCTTAATTTTTTGCCAATGTCTTCAGCACAGCTTGAATTTTTTTTTCCTTTATTACCACTGACTCTTGTTCATATGGTGAAACTTTTCAGTGTCAACCAGTTATTTTCATTTTAATGATTCAATATATCCTTTCCATCTTCTTTTGATGCTTTCTGGAAATTCAAGATTTGCCCATGGCATCTCTCAGTTACCCATGGCAACTTGAGACTTAAATTTGTCTTTCAATCTTTTTCACTGTTAGAAATACCAACTGGGTTCTTCCCTTTGTCTTCTTGAGCTTCCCTTTGAAATCTGTTCAACTCTTTAATTTTAGCATTTATCCTCTTTGTTTTGGCTTCTTGATACTCTACTGCAATTTTGAAGAATCTTGATATCCATTTAGGTCACTTATTCTTCTGTCTTTATAATAACCATTTATTCTCTTCGTGGATAGTATCTCATAGCACATCTAGTCTTCAATCATTAGTGCTTAGTGCCTCAAACCTATTCTGGAGATGAGTTTTAAATTCAGGTGGTTCAGATTCAAAGTCATATGTTGGTTCTTGTGGGCTAGTTTTAATCTTCTTGTTGTTGTTATGTGCCGTCGAGTCGCTTGCGACTCCTAGCGACCCTATCTATGTACAACAGCCCTAAACTCTGCTCTGTCCTGTGCCACTTGCACTGTCTCTGACACTCCCATCCTGATTACCCCAGTCACTGAATCAATCCACCTCATAGAGGGCCTTCCTCTCCTGTGCCGTCCCTCCACCCTCCCAAGCATGATGTCCCTCTCCAAGGACCGGTCTCTCCTCACAACATGTTCAAAGTATGTTAGACGGAGCCTCAGAATCCTTGCCTCCAAGGAGCCACCCAGTTTAATGTAGTTTTAATCTTACTCAGCTTTAATTGTTAAGAATATGCAGTGTCTATGTGTACAATTCATTGTCATTAATTACCCTGATTAGCATAAATTCACTGTTGTTGAAGGAACATATGCAACATAGGGGTGGCCAAGTCTGACTTCTGCCAGTTCACACAGGGTATGAACTGTCATCAGTAGTATCCAGAGTACCAAACAAATAGCTACGTGGTCAGACATACCATCCCACATACTCCTTACATATTTCTATCAATCATTGGGTCTAGTGTTCCTTGCAAATTGACTCACAGACTTTGCTCACAGTTGTGGGTAAATTTTATTAGGGAAATAGGTTGAGAAGTGGGGGAGGGAAAGAAAATCCAAGTTTAGTCTAGCAGTCTTAAACCAGATTAACAGCAATACTCAACTCCTCAAATTCAGACAGTTTCTCAGTCAACAAGTGAAAGTCTATGTTCAGTTCAGCAGCACAAATAAATTTCTGGTTTCCTCAGTCATTCAGCAGATTTTATCTCAGAGCAGTTACAAGTCATCTTTTCCTTCAATCATCTAGCAAGTCAACTTTTAACTTTGACTCCATTTCCAAGATTCTCCAGGTTACTCTTTGCCACAGTCTCTTCACAGCAGTGCCAGTCTCTTACTCTCTCTCTGCCGCCATGTATCAGGGTGTGGAAAGCACTTTCTTATATTGGTTCCACAGGTATTAATGATTTGCAAGACCATGTGTCTCCAATTAAGGTAGCTGGAAACAGTGCCCTTAACAGGGCCTAGCACAATGGATATAGAAAAGCCAGTTTTGAAGGTTTCTAACACCACAACTACCTCGAGTTCTTGGATAATCTCTTGAGTTGCTGTTTTATTTTTTATTCCATGCAGATATTTCTTGAAAAAGCATCATGCTCAAGCCTTTGCTCATATTTTAACTGAGTTATCTTTTTGTAGTAGGCTGCAGGAGTTATTTATATATTCTGGATGTTGTAGTTATTGTTGTTTAATTTAGCTGAAAACTCATAGCAACCCTGTGAACCACAGATCTGAACCTTGCTCTATCCTGTGCCATCCTTATTATCTCTGAAACACGTGAGCCCATTGCTGTAGTTACTGTGTCAAACCATTTTATTGTGGGTCTTCCTCTCTATGACTTAGCCTCTACTTTTCCAAGCATGATGGAACTCTGGTGATTTAGTAGTGGGGAATTATACTGTACAATATGGGCAGTCAACTTTTATGCAGTTTACTGCTTTTGAAAACCCACTGGAGGGTCAGCTATGATTGGTCCCGACTTGACAGTACACAGCAGCATGCCTAAAGATGCTTCCTAAAGAAAGTACCTTTATTATGTTACTTGAAGGCATGAAGACTAATGATAAAAGCACAGTAAGTTATTTCGTTCTCAGCCAAAGAATAACTAGCAAAGAAGCCCAGAAAGCTTGAGATATAAGCTATCATATCAGGGGCTGGATAGCAGGAGATAGGTGTTGAATGGAGTAGGTGGAAATAGAAGAGAATGCTGGTGGAACAGGGAAATGGTTGGATCAAAACACTTGTGTCAAGAGCAGGGACAACAATGAAACTATTGGTTATTTCTACAGTTAGGGAAATATCTTTCAGCTGCTCTTTTCATTAAATGCTTGTTTGTCCTTTCTGAATCTGAGCTTTCAGATTAAAATAGAAAAAGAAGAAGAAGAAAGATTGGTAATCCACTTCCGAAATAACAGGCCTTCAAAAACCCTATGTACAGTAGAGCACACATAGACTAGCAGACAGGGTAACTGAGTTGGCCAATTACTCATATGCAAGTTCAAGCTGAAGCTGAGGAAAATTAAACCAACTCCACAGAAGCCAAAATATGACTTGGATTTCATACCAACTGAATTTCAGAATCATCTCAGGAACAGGTTTGAGGCCTTGAACACTAATGAGCGAAGACCAGATGAGTTGTGGGAGGATGTCAAAGATATCATTCAGGA
>NW_006399792.1:20203925-20204483 GCF_000299155.1 Elephantulus edwardii
ACTCAATGGCACATAACAACAACAACAACAACAACTCTTTGATTTAATACCCAAGTCCACTCATTGCCACTTAACTGATTTCACCTCATAATATCAGGTTGCCAAGGGTGGAAACCTTAACACAAATAGACTGCCTCATCTTTATCCTGAGGAGCAGCTATTGTATCCCAATAACCCCCCTGATTAGCAGTCCAACACATAACCCAGATGAGATCTCTCTGTTACAGTACAAAATTGAAAGGGAAAAAAATACAATTATTGGAGAAAATGAAATTGTTAATGTTATAAATGCATCTTTTTTAAATTTATTATTAATTTCAATGAAAATTTATAGAGACTTTGGATTTCCATTCATTCATTGTTGGTTGCACTTTTCTCCCCTCCCAACCCTCCCCGCCCAGTACACTACCCTCTTGGAAAAGTAAAAGAAAAATTCTTTCATTTTTTTACAATCCCTTCCCCGAGGTCCACTCCACTATGCAGCCTTTGCTCTGGACTTCCATCATGACA
This sequence comes from Elephantulus edwardii, assembly GCF_000299155.1. NCBI lineage: Eukaryota > Metazoa > Chordata > Mammalia > Macroscelidea > Macroscelididae > Elephantulus > Elephantulus edwardii. The sequence continues at coordinate 20,204,436 of NW_006399792.1, forward strand.
AAAATACCTAATCACATATCCCTTTTAAACAGTTTTCTCCCTCATCTG
>NW_006399792.1:20209511-20225607 GCF_000299155.1 Elephantulus edwardii
GCAGGAGGGGAAGACCCTCTATGAGATGGATTGATTTGGTGACTGGGGTAATCAGGATGGGTGTGTCAGAGGCGGTGCGGTTGGCGCAGGATAGAGCAGGGTTTAGGGCTGTTGTGCATAAGGGCCGCTATGAGTCGGAAACGACTCGACGGCACACAACAACAACAACAACAACTGAGTTGGAGCCCTCAAGTATGGAAACACAAAAGAGAAGAACAGTTGTAAGCAGACACTAGTGATAGGAACATGGGATGTGAGAACCATGAATGTAGGAAAATTACTCTGGGTATGTTGGAAGGTGGGACCAGTCCTTAGAGAGGGACATCATGCTTGGGAGGGTAGAGGGACAGTATAATAGAGGAAGATCCTTGATGATATGGAGTGATTCAGTGACTGGAGTAATGGGGGTTGGTGTGTCGGAGACTGTGAGATTGACACAGAATAGAGCAGGGTTTAGAGCTGTTGTACATAGGGTCGCTATGAGTTGTAGGCAACTTGACGGCAATAACTACAACAACATAACAAATATATCAAACTAAAAAATAAAAATAAATATGAAAGTATACCAAACTACTGTTAAAGGAAATTCCAAATGCCTAATGGTGATATACAGATATCCTTGTATATCTGTATATTATAAGTGTTTGATTTTATTTACTGTGAGTTTTTTAAGGAAGATTAATTACCATATTGCCCATTTTTCTTCACACTCACATAGAGTTCTGTATACATTTATTTATTTTCAAAATTTAAAAAAAAAACACCTTTTATTGGATGTGCTGTCTAAATGAAATGTCTCATGGACAATCCAAAACAAGTATTTTTGGAGAAAACAAATATATTTTCAGAACCATTTCTCAAAATTTAAGGTACACCCACCTTTTTTACCTAGAAATTTTACTTCTAACAATCCTACTTCTCCAAGAAATGGTTCTAAAAATGCACAGAATCTCTATACGAATCTCTTACTCCATCATTATTGATAAAGGAAAAAACAAACAACAAAAAAATCCACAAAGGAAACTACATTTTCAAATTTTATTTACTAATATTTTGATACATTCATTTAATAAAATACTGTGCCTGAATAACAAAACATGAGCTGAAGTGGAAGGATGTTGACACTTGGTTAAGAGGAAAAGGAGCTCCAGAACAGTTTGCACCACACATTTCCTTTTGTGTAGAGAACAGAGCCCTTGTGCGCATATTAAACCAACTGTTTACAGTAATGACTTTTAGGGGGGCAGTTCAGCAAACTGAGGGAACAGAGAAAAACTGATATTTCTAAAATGTTTGTATTGTTTACAACTAATATGGATACTTCTACAAGGAGAGTTAGGGTGGATGACTTAAACACTCAGCTGCTCACCATAAGGCCAGCTGTTGGAACCCACCACACAGCTTCTCCAGAGAAAGATCTGATAATTGGCTCCCAGAAAGATTGCTGTTGTTATGTGCCATAAAGTAAACTAAGATCCATAGTGACCCCATGTGGAATAGCTCAGAACCTTGCTCTATTCTGTGCCAACCTCACTGTCTCTGACATGCTTATCCTCATTACCTAAGTTATTGTGTCAGTCCATCTAATCTGAGGTTTTCTTCTGTGATGTCCCTTGAAATTTCCAAGCATGATATCTTCCAAAGATTGGTCACTCGTATGCCCAAAGTATGTGAGACAGAATTTCAAAATCCTTGCCTCCAAGGAGCAGCTTGGTTTTACCCTCTCTAGGACAGACTTATTAATTCTCTTGGAAGTCCATGGTATCTTTAATACTTTCTCTAGCATCATATAACTCAAAAACATCAATTCTTCTTCTGTCATCCTTAATCATTGTCCAGCTCTCTGATGCAAAGCAGGTAATTGCGAAGATTGTGGCCTGGATCAGATGCACCTTAGTGTTTAGAATGACATTTCTACTCTGTCATAGGAGTTCAGGATGAGTTGAAATCAATTTGATGATATCTAACAACAACACATCTATAGTAAATATTGTACTCACTTAGAACTGAAGGAATAAAACTTTACTCTTAGGTCTATCTGTTCTTTAATGTTCTCACAGTAAAATTTCAAACCATAATACCAACTTTTAAAAAATATGCTACATTGCCATTTTTAAGAATATCTTGAACTCAAAATGAGTCTATAGTAACAAATTGACTTTTTAAGAAGTACTTAATAGAATTTTAAAACTTAGTGTCTGGAATTAGGGTTTCAGAGTGGAGTATACTTGGGGTGGGGTTTGGGGTGGGGGTGTGCAGGGTGGGGGAATTGTGTAACAATGAAGGAGTTTTTCTTTTGCTTTTCAAGGAAAGGAGAGAACTGGGGTGGGGGTGGGCTGGGTGGGGAGAAAAGTGTACAATGAATGTATGGAATTAAAAAAAATAAAAAAAGAGAGGAAGAACTTTGAGGAAATGGATTGATTAAGTGATGAGGGTAGGTGTTGTCATAGACAATAAGGTTGACACAAGATAGAGCAAGTTTCAGAGCTGTTGTACATGGGCTTGCTATGAGTCACAAGCAACTCAACAGTACATAACAATGCATGAGAATGTATGAAACACAATGTGAATGAAGGATAGTGTGAAACACAATGTATACAAATTTGGAAGGAAGCCAATAAAAAATGATAAAATTTTAAAAAAGAGAAAAAAAACTTAGTAGATTGTGCTATTTTAACTTTGTTGTCTCAATTTTCAGCAATGTCTTCAATGATCAGAAATCAAGAAAAAAGGATACAGAAAGTGAAAGACCAGGAAAAAATGTTACTGAAATGATACATTGCCTATTCTTTGCAGAGGACTGATGCCGAGTTAATTGTGATGTTACTTTTAAAAATTAGTGCCATGTGTGCTATTTTTTCTTTTTATTTCAAAGTTTAATAAAAAATATCCTGTCCTGTATTTCTGTTTTGAACTAAACTGTTCTTTAATGTTCTCACAGTAAAATTTCAAACCATAAAAGCCAGATTTTCCAAGTCTTCATGTTTTATAAAGAAGAGCCCTAGTGACACAGCAGCCACTAGGTTGCTAAACACTGTGACACTAATGTGTCAAATGCAATAATGGTTACCCATGGTGGACAGTGTTTGGTGGAGCTTCCCGATTAAAACAAGCTTGGAAGAAGGAGTGGCATCCACTTCCAAAATAGCTTGCCTCTGGAAACCCTAGGAACATAGAGAAACAATGAAAGTAATACAAGTCTTTAGGTCTTTCGTTCATAGGGTTGCCATGAGTCGTCTATGACTGATGGCACTTAACAACAGTTACACAATATGGTTCAAAATCAGGAAGAGATGTATTCTCTCTCCATACCTTTTCAATCGATATGCAGAACATATCATCTAGGAGGCTAGGCTATATGAGGAGGAATGTGGCATCAGGATTAAAGGAAAATAATCAACAACCTGTGTTATGCAAGTGACACAACCCTGCTTGCTGAAACTGAGGAGGACATGAATCACTTGCTGCAGAAGAAGATAAAGGGCTGCAGCCTTCAATATGAATTGGAGCTCAACATCAAGAAAACAAAGGTTCTTACCACTGGGCCAATTGGCAGCACCATGATAGATGGTGAAGAGACTGATATTGTTAATAGCTTTAGTTTGCTTGGCTCCACAGTCAGCACTCTTAGTACCAGCAGCTAGAAAATCAGGAGACAAATTGCATTGGGAAAGTCGGCTGTCATGGACCTCTCCAGAGTACTGAAGAGCAATGACATCAGTCTAGAGACTAGGGTGTGCCTGATCCAGGCCTTAGTCTTTGCAATTGTGTCCTATCTGTCAGAGAACTGGACAATGACTAGGGAGATAGAAAAAGAATTGATGTTTTGAGCTGTGGTGCTGAAGAAGAGTGTTGAATATACCATGGACTGCCAGGAGAACAAACATGTTTGTCCTTGGTGGAAAGGATTCTGAGGCTTTTTGTCTGCCATACTTTGGGCATGTTAGAAGGAGGGATCAAACCTTGGAGAGGGACATCATACTTGGAAGGGGTGGAGGGACGGAGAAAGAGAGGGATACCATCGATGAGATGGACTGATTCAGTGACTGGGGTAATGAGGGTAGGTGTGTCAGAGACAGTTAAGTTGGCACAGGATAGAGCAGGTTTTAGTGCTGTTATACATAGGATCGCTATGAGTTGCAAGCAAATCAATGGCACATAACAACAACAGTGACACAGTGATTAAAATTGAAATTTGATGGCTTGAACCCACCACTGGCTCGTTGGGAGAAAGATGTGGCAGTCTGCTCCTGTAAAAATCACAGCCTGGGAAATTGTATAGGGCAGTTCTCTCTCCTATAGGGAGTGTGTGGGAATCAGCTCATCAGCAGTGGATTTCTTTAAGATGCTATTAAAAACAATGTGTTGGAATGATTGTGCATTTTCATTATTTTCACTGGTTCAGAGAGTACAAAATGTTACCTTTTTAAAAAAAAACACATAGAAATCTTGTAGGTGAGTAGCCTTTCACATGAGAATTAAATGTGGTCTAGTGCTAAGGACAGAAGAATGAACAAGGACTCCATTTTGTGATCCTGAGTTCACTGTTTATTCAGTGAAGGAAGAAAAACAAAACCTTAAGTCAGAAAATGCCCTCTTTTAACAGACTAAATATGAGGGAGGTGGAAATCAAGTACTCTTCAACAGGTGAGTAATTTTCTAAATAGATTCATTCTGGCTTAATTAGATAGTAGTGAATTAGCATTTTTAAGTTAAGGGGAAATTCACAAGGTTAACTTACAGTTAACCATTTAAAAGTGTACAATTCAGTCGATACTTAGTATATTCATGATATTGTGTAATCAAAATTCATCTCTAGTTTCAAAACTTTGTCATCCTGAAAATATATTTTATATCCTTGAGGTGGTCATACCCATGTCCTCTTCCTCCCTCCCCTGGTAGCCACAAATCTGTTTTCTATAAATTTGCCTAATCTGCTTGCATTTAAAATGTTGTTGTTGTTGTTATGTGCCATTGAGTTGCTTGTGACTCATAGCGACCCTATGTACAACAGCCCTAAACTCTGCTCTGTCCTGTGCCAATCACACCGTCTCTGACACTCCCATCCCGATTATCCCAGTCACTGAATCAATCCACCTCATAGAGGGCCTTCCCCTCCTGCGCCGTCCCTCCACTCTCCCAAGCATGATGTCCCTCTCCAAGGACCGGTCTCTCCTCACTACATGTCCGAAGTATGTTAGATGGAGCCTCAGAATCCTTGCCTCCAAGTAGCCACCCGGTTGTACATAGGGTTTTCAGAGGCCTGCTATTTCAGAAGTGGATGGCCAATCCTCTTCCTAGTCTGTCTTAATGTGAATGAAGTATCAGACAGACCAGCAAGTTAAAGGTATATCCCTTATTGTGGAGTTAACCATTAGTGTCAGTGTTGTCCCTGCCTTTGGCACATGTATCTTTACCCACTTATTTCCCTGCTCCACCATCCACCAGGATACCTATCCACTTCTACCCACTCCCTTCACATCTATTTCGCATTGACCAGCCCTTGATCTAACAGCTTATATATGAAGCTTCCTTGGCTTCTGTGATTTCAAACACATCAGCTGCTCGTAGTTCCTTAAGTTGGAACCAATGTCTCTGAAGTTTAGTCGTAATGTTTCCTGAGCAAAGGTGATGCATCCTGTAGAACTGGTGTGTAGATAGGTTTTCCGCATTTAAAATAGGGGGTTTTTTTTAATGTGAACCAAATAGAATGAGACAAAAAGAAATATAAAAATGTTTCAATTATGACAGAAATACCAGAGATAATGTGTTCAAAGATAAAAATTGTGTTCTACTTTCTTTTTTCTAAAACATTGTAAGTTTTGACTCAAAGCAACCCTAAGAAAACAAACAGATTCATCCTTGAGAGGGTTAAACTGGGCTGTTCCTTGGAGGCAAAGGTTAGGAGGCTTCGTCTGACATACTTTGGTCATGTTGTGAGGAGAGACCGGTCCTTGGAGAAGGACATCATGCTTGGGAGGGTGGAGGGACGGCGCAGGAGGGGAAGGAGGTGTATTGATTCAGTGACTGGGGTAATCGGGATGGGTATGTCAGAGACAGTGAGATTGGCACAGGACAAAGCAGAATTTAGGGCTGTTGTACATAGGGTCGCTATGAGTTGCAAGCGACTCGACAGCACATAGCAACAACAACAGCAAAACATTTTAAGTTTTGACTCAAAGCAACCCATGTAACACAATAGAACTCCCACATACGGTTTTCTAGGCTGTAGGGTTCGCCCTGCAATCTTTTATTGTGATTTAGGTGAAACTTTACAGAGCAACTCAAGTTTTCCATAGAATAGCACATTTTATTTCATGATATGTAATAGCACTCACCCTACTTCTCCCTGTGTTTCCCATTTCCATTTATACTTTCCTAATCTACTACACTGGAAATTAAAAGAAGAGGCAGAAATTAAAAGGGTTGCATTCATAGTTAAAAAGACTATTTCTAGATCCTTCTTGAAATATAATGTTGTGAGCAACATTACACATATAAGGAGGACGTGTTAATACCACTGTTATTCAGATGTATGCACCAATAACCAGAGCCAAAGAGGAGGAAATAGATGATTTCCACCAACTTATGCAGTCAGAATTCAATTAAACTAAGATACATTAATAATACTAGGTGACTGTCCAGTATAAGTTGGGAACAGGGAAGAAGGATCAGTAGTTGGGAACTATTGACTGGGTCACAGAAATGAGGCTGGAGATAGAATGATGGAATTTTGTACAATAATGATTTATTCATTGCAAATACCTTTTATAAGAAACAGAAACGGCAAGTAAACATGGATTTTATCTGATGGACTGACTACACAGGAATCAGATTGAATACATCTATGGGGGAAAAAATCACTGGAGAAGCTCAAAATCAGCTGTGAAAACGAGGCAAGGTGGTGATTGTGGAACAAATCATCAGCTGCTTATATGAAAGTTCAGACTGAAGCTAAAGAAAATGAAATTCCTAAGAACTAAAGTTTGACCTTGAGTCTATCGCAACTGAATTTAAAAACCATCTCAGGAACAAGTTTGAGGCCTTGAACACTAATGAGCGAAGACTAGATGAGATTTGGAGTGTATCAACCATATGACCCAGGGGTAATATGGAGGTGTTTCTGGCAGGCCCCTGCAGCTGAAGACCAGGATAAGAGGTCCTTTCTTGAATGCCTGTCCTGGTGCCACCATGGCAGCAACTGCCATAGGAAAAAAAAGAGCACTGCTCTGAAGCCATTATATATCACACTCTTAGGTCAAAATAAACTATATGCCTGGCACCTCTAGCTTCATCAAAGACAACTAAAATAATTTGGTCCTACTTTGAGATGGAAGGATATTTACCAGCTTTTAAAGAAGCATTGATCTAAAAAATAGAAAACAACAGTTGGTGTCAAGTCAGGTAATGCTTTTTTCCCCTAAAAGCTTTGTTTTATATTTTTCATTTATTTATTGGGAATGGTTTTCAAAGAGCACTCTTGGTTCTGTTTAGGTGTTTTTTGGGGGAAGCCCTCTTTTCCCCCCTCCCCATTGAAGAGGTTGTTGAAAACTTGAGTGCTGATTTTTAGGAAGAAGTTACTGAGAATAGTCAAATGAAGGGTGGAGACCTCCCAGGCCTTCCTGTTATTGCAGAGAAAAGAGCAGAAAGGAGAAGCCTTGAAATCATGGAATGTTGGTCATTTCAATTTTTTATACCAATATAAAATTCTGGTTAATGTATTTACTTCATTGTTAAGTATTCTCTGAGGGTACCTTTGTATGTTGCTTTAGACCTTAGTTCTGTGACTTGGCTGTCAACAGCTTCCCTAAAAAGCACAGGTATGTTACGTTATAATGTCATGGTCCCAGTATGTGTTCCTTCTCTTTCATCTTCTTTTCAGTCTTTACATGTACAGCATTATTTTTCAAAAAGAATTACAGAAATGAAAAAAAAGAAGCATTGATCAGTTGCTAACTTAGTACTACATTAGCAAAAATACAGTGACGTTCCTCAGATATTTTTGTGGTCAGAGGAGAAAATATGGTTCTACTAGGAACCTTGCAAAGAGAGAGTGACATATCCCTTCAGCAAGTATCTATTGAAGAAATCCTAGAAGAGCAAAGGGTAGAACATCTTCCATCTCTTTGCTGTTGTGAACACAGCAATAAACAGGGTGTGCATATATGTGCTTTAGTGGCAGCTCTGGTTTCTTTAGGATATATGTGCAGTAATGGAATCTCTGGATCAAGTAGTATTTCTATTTCCAACTTTTTGAGAAAACACCATACTGCCTTCGTAGTGGTTGTACCATTTTACACTCCCACCAGCAGTGAATAAGGGTTCCAATTTCTCCACAACCTCGCCAGCATTTGTTGTTTGCAGCTCTGCTGAACATTGCTATTGTTACTGGGGTGAGATGATATCTCATAGTTGTTTTAATTTATATCTCTCTTAGAGCTAGGGATTTTTAACATTTTTCCAACAAATGAACAGAAGCTACGCTGTATTAACACAATGGAATACTATGCAACACTGAAAACCAAGGAACTCATAAAATACTATACAAAATGGGTGACCCTGGAGAACATTATTCTGAGTGAAATATCTCCATCACAAAAGGACAAATACTACATAATGCCACTGTTATAAAACAGGACTGATAACGGAGTTGGGGGGAAACTAAGAGTAGAGGGGATAAATAATGAACACTGCATTGGGATAGCTGAAGGAAAGAACTGTTTAAATGGAATATATGATTAGGCATTATTTGCATGACAACAGTTCAGACTAAGAAGCAGGAGTGGCATCCACTTCCTAAAGAACATGCCTCTAGAAACTCTACGAACTTTGATAAATGTCGGTAGTTGTAGAGGGCTTTAGGCCTTTTTTCATAGGGTCGCTATGAATCATGCTTGACTCGAAGGCAGCAACAGCAAAGTGGACTAGAGTGGGGAGAAAGGAAATTATGCAACAATGCGTTGTGTTTTTTTTAAGCCAACTGAGTGGAGGAGGAAAATGTAAATAAATGAGTGGAAATGCAAGTTTTCTGTAAACTTTTGTTAAAATCACAATAAAAAGTGATTTAATAAAAAGAGTGGAACAGTAAACCACACTGGAAGCAGAGAAGCCAAAATTCCAGGCAGTTGAGGATTGCAGCCTCTCCATTCCTGGAGCGGATACTCAGGATGAGTATTAAGTCTTTTATTTAGTTGGAACAGGAGCTGTCACTGAAATGAAAGTGACATCCTGGTCACCTTCGGCCAGAGACAGAATTTTGAAAAGGCATTTTTATTTTTAGTTCTTTTATTTATCCAACATGAAAGAATAATGTGGCTTTTTTTTGGTCAATGTGCTATATGAGGTAACCTGGGGTTTGCTATGATGCTGAACCTTGTGCCATAGGGATATCAAATACCAGAATGGTTTCCCATTGTGGACAGTGGTTGGTGGAGCTCCCAGTTGTAAAACAGGCTGGGAAGCAGGAGTGGCATCCACCTCCTAAACCACACAGATGGAGATTGCCCATCTTTCTCCCAAGCAGTTGGTGGCCTTCCTGTTTGGAGAAAAACAAACAAAATATCCATGAAGAATGCAAAAGGTCATAAAAAGATGGATGTCAAGAGACTCTGAATATTGCACTAGAGAGCCAAGAAGCCAAAGCAAAGGGAAGAAATCAAAAAGTTAAGAAACACCACTGTTCTAGAATAGGACAGGTATGTGAGAGTTAGGGAGAGAATGGGAAAAGAGTAGATAAATAATGAACACTGCATTAATAAAACATGAAGGAATGAGCAAGCTTTGGTGGTAGCCTAGTGGCAAGAAGCCGCACTGCAATCCCAGAGGTGAATTTTTCAAATCCACCAGATGCTCTGCTGGAGAAGGAGGGACAATCTCCTCCTGTACCAGTCAGATCAAATTTGACAGTACACACACACACACACACACACAATATTAATTAATTAAAAAATTTTAAAAAACAAAGGGATGAACTGTCTGAAAGGAATATATGATTAGGCATTAACAACAATCTGGATCAAGGGGTGCATTGTGGGTCGGGCTAGCATGTGCAACAATTTTTTAAAAAAATATATTTTTAAATTTTTTTTAAAGTTGAGCTAAATGGGAGATTTCAAATAGCAGTTCAGGAAGACGAAGCAAAGTATTATACTGAAATATACAAAGAGGTGGAGTTGGAAAATCAAAAAGGACAGATTCACTCAACATTTCTTAAACTGAAGGAACTGAAGAACAAATTCAAGCTTCAAGTTGCAATACATAAGGATGCTATGGGCAGTATATTTAATGATCTAGGAAGCATCAAAAGAAGATGCAAGGAGTACACAGTCACTATACCAAAAAGGATTGGCCAACACTGAAAAATCTCATGGAACAATATATTATCAAGAGGCAATGGTAGTGGAGGAAGTTCAAGCTGCTCTGAAAGAATTCGAAAAAACAAGGCCACAGAAGTTGATGGAACAGCAACAAACAGATGCTGCCCTGGATGCACTCACTAGGTTGTGCCAAGAAATCTACTGAGGACAGCTAACTGGCCAACTGACTAGAAGAGATTCATATTTATTCCAAAAAAAAAAGTTCCCAAAAAAGAGGATCTGACAGAATGTGAAAACTATCGAACAATATCACTACTATCACATGAAAGCAAGATGCTGCTGAAGATAATCCAAAAATATCTGGGACAGTACATCAACAGAGAACTGCCAGATGTGCAAGCTGAGTTTAGTAGAAGCTGTGGCACTAGGGACATTATAGCTAATGTTAGATAGATCTTGTCTGAAAGCAGAGAGTTCCAGAGGAATGTCTATTTTTCATCAACTCTTCAAAGGCATTTGACTGTGTGGATCACAACAAATTGTGGCTAACCTTGAGAAGGATGGAATCCCAGAACACTTAATTGTGCTTATGCGAAACTGATACTTGGACCAGAAAGCAGTCATCAGAAAAAGAGCAAGGCAAAACTGCATGGTTCGAAATCAGGAAAGGTGTATGTCAGGGGTGTTCCTGTCTCCATACTTTTTAAGTTTATATGCAGAAGAGAACATTCGAGAGGCTAGACTTTATGAGGAGGAATGTGACATCAGGAATGGAGGAAGACTCATCATCATCTGTTACGCAAATGACACAACCTTGCTTGCTGAAGACCTGAGGCATTTGCTGCAAAAGGTCAAGCCTTCAATATGGATTGAAGCTCAAACATCAAGAAAGCTAAGATTCTTACCAATGGACCAAGGGGCAGCATCATGATAGATGGAGAATAGATAGAGATTGTTAACAGTTTCAGCTTACTTGGTTCCGCAGTCAACACTCTTGGCACCAACAGTCTGGAAATCAAACAGCAAATTGCATTAGCAAAATCTGCTGTCAGGGACCTCCCCAGAGTGCTGAAGAGCAACAAAGTTAGTCTAGAAACTAAGGTGCACCTGATCCAAGCCATGGTCTTCACAATTGCTTGCTATGCATCAGAGAGCTAGCCAGTGACTAAGGATAATAGAAGAAGAATAGATGGCTTTGAGTTGCAGTGTTAGCAAAGAGTGTTGAACATACCATGGACTACCAAGAGGGCAAACAAGTCTGTCCTAGCAAGGGTAAAACTAAGCTGCTCCTTGGAGGCAAGGATTTTGAAGCTCTGTCTCACATACTTTGGACATGTTGCCACAAGGGGCTAATCCTTGGAGGACATCACGCTTGTAAGAGTATAGGGACAGCACAGGAGAGGAAGACCCTGCAATGAGATGGATTGGCACAGTAACTGGGGTTCTTGTGGTAAGAAAGTCAAAGACAATAAGATTGGTTCAGGATGGGGCAGGGTTCAAAGCTCTCCTACATAGGGTCACTAAGAGTCACAGCTGACTTGACAGCTCATAAGAACAAAATCCTTCTTGCCTTCTGAACTTTGTTCCTGGACAGACGTTGCCATTTTGATCTCATATAGTTGATTGTTCTGGTGGTCTAGTGGTAAGAAGCTGCACTGCAATCCCAAAGGCTCCCAGTTCAAATCCACCAGCTGCTCTGTAGGAGAAACACCCTACTCACATGCAGTTTACTCCCTCTGACAACCCACTGGAGAGGTCAACTCTGAGTCCATTCTGAAAGCACACAACAAGAAGGATTATATAATCCCCTGGTATTATTGTTCCTTTCATAAAAACAACAAACAACAAGTCATTGCCTTCTAACTGAAACTGACTCACAGCTGACCCTCCAGTGGGTTTTCAGGGGCTGTAAATCACCTAGGAAGAGATTGCCTATCTTTCTTTCTTGGAGCTTTTGGGTTTTTCCACCAGCCTTCCCTGTTCACCTCATAGGCCTGTCCAGTGACTGAAGATTGACTCATGAAGGTGACTTCAGTTCTGCACTTGAAGGGTGACTAAAGGCCATAGTCAGTCTCAGGATTGCCACCAGTCTGTGCAACCAGTTAGCCTGATATTTCTGTTTAAATGCTTTTGCATTTTGTCCCACATTTTTCTCCCACTCTATTCAGGGCCATCTATCTCTTTAAGCGTAGTTGGGAGTGGGAGTGGTACCACATAGTTCTTCTGGAGCTCATAGTCATCGAGTGCTCCAGTCAGTCCTTTGGACTAATTGTTTCCTAACAACTTTGACTTTCTCACTCTTTGCTCTGAGTCAGGAGAGAGCAAAATACCAGCCCTTAGGGGGTCACTCAAGCTTTTAAGACCTCAGTTGCTACTCATCAAGTGGTGTAGGTTGGTGTCATCCATAGCATATTGCATTGCTACCCAGAACCCGAGAGGTTTTTTTTGGAGGTTTTGGTTTTTTTTTTTCAGTTTCAGCTGTGAGGGAGAAAGATAGACAGTCTCTTCCCATTCAGATGATTAGCCATGTTATCCCAGTGGATGGGGGCCAGGAATCAGACAGACTCCACAGCACTGCGTTTGAGTTGTTGAATTCACAGGCAGGACCAGGAATCAGACAGACTCCACAGCACTGCGTTTGAGTTGTTGAATTCACAGGCAGAATGTAGGGCTTTTTCCTTGTGGACCATGATGTGTCAATTACCCTAATGTCTGTCTCATGAGAAAGTCTAGACTATAATCCTGACCCCTGACGCCCAGTGACTTACTCCCTCAGGGTATTTATGGCTAAGAAGTTTTCACAACTTTGCCCCTAGTATGCACTTATGATAGTTCTGGATATATTTGCACTGTGATCAATTTTCATAGGACAGAATTGTCACCAAGCAATAAAGGGCTCAGCTGGGGCGATTTTCCCCGGCCTCGTTCCCTTCCCATCTAGGTGTGGCCACGTGACCAGTTCTCACTAATGAACATGGGATTTCAAATGTGGCATTTTTCAGGTCCAAAGTGTTATTTAATAAGCATTTATGTTTTCCCTTCACTTTATTTGTCCTTTATGACCTGTTTGCAAAGGACATAGGAATCTTATTTTGAGCAAAAAGATCCCAAGTGACTAAATCTCAGCAAGGACTAGCCACCAGGATTATAACCTAAGATTTGTTGCATGAGAAGGAAATAAACTTCTGTTGTTATAGCCTTCTTACAGGTATGATGACATGAAGTCTGTTATAGCAGCCAGCATAGCCCTACCCAGTCATATCATAAACTAAGCAGAGTGCCTATTTCCTCACAAGGAAATATGTTTCTGCTGTAATGGCAACAAGAAAGATGGTAGCAATCCAATCAGATCTGATTTTTAACTAGTAACTTTGAAAAACGTAAATTTTAACTTTATATGTAGCAAATCAATGGACTCTACTGTGTTTTGGCCATTGAATTTTTTTTCAGTAGGTACTGAGAAGCAATGATGCCAGTCTGGAGACTAAGGTGTGCCTGATACAGGCCATGGTCTTTGGCATTACTTGCTATGCTTCAGAGAGCTGGACAATGACTAGGAATGATAGAAGGAGAGTTGCTGCCTTTGAGTTTTGGTGCTGGAGAAGAGTACTGAATATACTGTGGACTGCTAGGAGAACAAACATGTTCATCCTGGAGAGGGTGAAGTTAGGCTGCTCCTTGGAGGCAAGGATTCTGAGGCTTCGTCTGGCATACTTTGAGCATGTTGCAAGGAGGGACCAGTCCTTGGAGAAGGACATCATGCTTGGGAGGGTGGAGGAACAGTGCAGGAGAGGAAGACCCTCAATGGGATGGACTGATTCCATCACTGGGGTAATGGAGAAAGGCATGTCAGAGACAATGAGATTGACAATCGATAGAGCAGGGTTTAGGGCTGTTGTACATAGGGTCGCTATGAGTTGCAAGCAACTCGACAACTCAACGGCACACAACACAACAACAATATGTTTATCATTACTGTTGTTGTTATGTGCCGTCGAGTTGCCTGTGATCCATAGTGACCTTATGTACAGCAGCTCTGAAGCCTGCTCTATCCTGAGCCAGTCTCACTAATTCCAACACACCAACCCCCATTGCCACAGTTACTGTATCAATCCATCTCATCCAGGGTCTTCCTCTTCTACGTTGTCCCTCCACCCTTTTGAGCATGATAGCCTTTTCCAAGGACTGGTCCCTCCTGGCCACATGCCCAAAGCATGTGAGTTGGAGCTTCAAAATCCTAGCCTCCAAAGAGAAACTTGGTTTCACCCTTTGCAAGACAGACTTATTTGCTTTCCTGGTGGTCCATGGTATGTTCATGACTCTTCTCCAGCACAATTTGATGGCATTGATTCTTCTTCTGTCATCCTTAGTCATTGTCCAGCCCTCTGATACATAGCAAGTAATTGCAAAGACCATGATCTGGATTAGGCGCACCTTGGTCTCTAGATTGACATCATTGCTTTTCAGCACTCTGGAGAGGTCCCTGACAGAAGATTTTCCCAATGCAGTTCATCTTTTGATTTCCTGACAACTGGTGCCAAGAGTGTTGATTGTGGAGCCAAACAAGCTGTAATTGTTAACAATCTCAATCTCTTCTCTATCTATCATGGTGCTGCTAATTGGCCCAGTGGTGAGAATCTTTGTTTTCTTTCCTTTCTTTTTTTTTTTTTTTTTTGTGGTGAATTAGTTGCATTTTATTGGTTTGAGAATCTTTGTTTTCTTGATGTTGAGCTTCAATCCATACTGAAGGCTGCAATCCTTGACCTTCTAGAGCAAGTGCTTCAGGTCCTCCTCAGTTCAGCAAACAAGGTTGTGTCATCTGCATAACAAAAGTTGTTGATGAATCTTCCTCCAGTCCTGATGCCACATTCTTCCTCATAAAGGCCAGTCTCCTAAATGATCTATTCTGCATATAGATAGAAAAGGTATGGAGACAGGCTGCATCTCTAACACACTCCTTTCCTGATTTTGAAGTGTGCAGTGTTTTCCTGCACTGTTCTGAGAACTGCTTCCTGGTCCAGGTAAAGGTTTCGCATAAGCACAATCTAGTGTTCTGGGATTCTCATTTTCCTCAGGGTTAGCCACAATTTGCTGTCATCCACACAGTCAACTGCCTTCGTGTAGTCAATGATAGTCACAGATAGACATTCCTCTGGTACTCTGCTTTCTGCCCAGATCCATTTGGCATTGGCAATAACGTATCTAGTGCCACAACCTTTTCTATTTCTGGTATTTCTCTGTCAATGTACTTATCATTACTACTAATAGAATTTTAAATATATTTTTATTGTAATTTGTTTTACCATATTTCCTCATAGGAATACATGAGCATTTTTCATAGCAGCCCATGTTGACTGTTACATGTATATAACAATCTGTACATGTGACAAATGCCTTGCATATTAATTATGCAAATGAAATGCCCTGTAAAATTAGTTTTGAAGTATGTAAAATTTACATAAGAATTTAATGTTAAGGCGCGCTCTGGTGGCCTAATGGCAGGAAACTGCACTGCAATCCCAGAGGTGTGTGGTTCAAATCCACCAGATGCTCTGCTGAGAAGGAAGAAAAATCGCCTCCTGTACCAGTCAGATCCAATTTGCCGGTACACACATAAAATAAATAAATAAATACATAAATGTTGTTGTTGTTGTTGTTGTTGTTATGTGCCGTCGAGTCTCCTGCGACTCATAGCGACCCTATGTACAACAGCCCTAAACTCCGCTCTGTCCTGTGCCAATCGCACTGTCTCTGATACTCCCATCCCAATGATCCCAGTC
>NW_006399792.1:20227205-20251387 GCF_000299155.1 Elephantulus edwardii
TCAACTCTTTAGTATCTTGAATTCTTCCCTGTGCTTTGACTTCTTTGCGCTCCAGTGCAATTTTCAGAGTCTCTTCTGACATCTATTTTGGTCTTTTGTTCCTCTTCTGTCTTGCAATGACCGTTTGCACTCTTCCTGGATGATACCCTTGATATCCTCCCACAACTCATCTGGCCTTCGTTCATTAATGTTCAAAGCCTCAAATCTGTTCCTGAGATGGTTCTGAAATTCAGGTGGAATAGACTCAAGGTCATATTTTGGTTGCCTTGGATTTGGTTTAATTTTCCTCAGCTTTAGCTTGATCTAAAGGGAAATACATAAATACGTAAATAAATAAATAAAGAAGGCAGCCAGCTGATTTCTCAAAAAAAAAAGAATTTAAAGTTAAAATGCCATTGTAATTTTCACATTAAATCCTTATGTATGCACTTCTGATCCTAATTTCAAGAGGTCTGGTGGCATAGACCATAGCATGTTGCAGTACGAACCAAAAGGTCCCGCATCTCTGCTGGTTCAAATCCAGCAGCTCCAAGAAAGAAAGGAGGCCCATCTCCTCTTGTTAAGATCCAGTACTGGGTCCGTGTGAGTTGAGACTGACTCCACGGCAGTTTTTAAAGAGAATGGTAGTGCTCGCTGCCTAGCTGAAAGGTTGGCACTGCCCTGATGCATCCCTGAAGGCAGGCCGGCTGATCATGCTTCCCACCATGAGAGTCTGGGGCACTCTGCAAATGTGAGGTCACTCTGAGTTGTAGTCAACTTCATGGCAGCTGACACACTTTCAACTGAGTTTATGCTCTTTTGCCAGGATTAGACCATATATTGTTGGTAGGAGATACACTTATTAAAAGTTGTTTTAACACATGAGAATTCCCTTTTCAAGTACAGGCACAAAGATAAAGTTTGTGAAAAGTGTGCTCTGAGCCTTTCTCCAAAGGCAGGACAGACTCTTCATCTGTCTTCTACTGTACCTCTCGATGTTTGCTTTTCTGTTAGTAAAGGAGGAAAATAGTGGTATTTTGTTTTCCTTCTGAGCTGTTACGATAGTAACATTTAGGCAAATAATCCAAACATTTCATGAAGATATTATTACTCAGGTTTTATTATTTGTTCAGTTCTAATAACTTATTAGTTTGACTGTTTTATTTCTTCTCAAACAAAGATAGTTCTGTATCATTGTCCTGTATCAATGTTGTCAATCCAAGATGGCTATTGGCATGATAGGAGAGGAAAGAGGGTAAAAGATGGAATCTGCTGCCACAGGACACGTATCTGATCATCAGCTCTTTCCTGGTGTCATGGGGCAGGCAGGGAGGATAGGTTGTCCTATGAAGGCCTCACATATAAATGGTAGGCATTCTGGCATCCAGGCTGTAATGGTACCTCCCAGCCCTTTAAGAAGTATGTCCCAGATACCTTGGTTAGGCCACCCCAGTCCCGTTCCTGTCCTTTTTCTCACAGAGTATTCCAGATGACTAACTCATTTCTGTATCAGCCTTACAGCATTAAGACAAAACCAACCATACCACAGTTCTCCTGTGTATAGAATACTCTAATGGGAAAATATCAAACCCATGCACGTAATGCGCACAGCACACATAGAAAACTCATGCGTGGGATGGGTACAGTTTGAAAAAACTTAGCACATACATTACTTGTATAAAAGTATAGTTCTTGATGCTTTCAAAACCATATCTACCAGATAAAATCTAACAGAAAAAAAAGGGGAGACTTAAAGTATTACCTCACATATAAAATGTACAAGTAGTGAAGAGTGATTCTCCAGCTGTACATCAGGATATTCCGATATCTTTGGTTGGAGGAGACATTATACTCCCCTGATTTATGATTCATTCAGCAGTTCAAACTCGAGCTCTGTGCACTGGGTTAGTGTCTGTGCTCCAAAACCCGCTCTGCACCCTGAAGCTCACCCCAGCCACAGCTGAGGACCAAGCCTAGAGTATGGTGACAGCACAAATCTATCACTCAATGCCATGGGGCAAAGTCCACCATCTACATATATTTTTGCACATTAAACAAAATGTGAAACAGCTTTAACAACAACATAGGAGTCACGCTTTATTTTATTCCATAGTGTTCCACAACTGTAGCCTGCTTCCCCTTCTGCATTCTCCCATCCCTTACAACCCCGATCAGTGAATCCCCCACGACTCCTGAAGCACTCTATCCTCCTGGCCCGTCTCTAGGAATCTGTTGCCACATTCTTCCCAGCGGGCAACCTCCCCATTTTCTACCACTACAAACTTCCACTGCACTGCTGTATTGACGGGCAGGGAGACGGAGTGAGACCAGAGTCCATCCTGGCCACACTGGAGTGGGATGTAAGTGTCCCATTTCCCCAGGCGTTCATGGTCTCCAGTTACTGCAATGAACTGCTCTTGAGTACGTGTGATGTAGTGGACCTGGAACCTGACGCTAACCTGCTGAGATTCTGGACACATCATTGCTGCCTTTTTTGTCTGCACATCAAATGCCTGACCTCTTGCCTCCACAAGAACATTTCTGCCACAGTCCATGCCCTGGTTGGAGCTTAACCTTAGAGCCTCAAGATTACCACCCAAACCAACATCGCCCCAGGACGAGTGCCTGGACACCATTTCCCAGTCCTCTTGGTCAGTCAGGTCAGAACCATCCACCTGTGGAAGGCTGACGTCTTTAGTCCTGTCCTGTAGCAGGTTACTAGAAGGCAACTTTGTGGCAAATGCAGCTGCTTTAGCAGGTGTCTCTTGTCCTTTCTGGAATCGCCACACTCCCATAGGACTTTCATTCTTGGAAACTCCAGCGTAGCCTTGAGAATGACTGGTTTCAGAAGCAGCTTCTGTGCCTGGCAGCTGTGCAGAAGGAGCTTGCTCCCCAGGGCTCTGAGACTTTCGCGTGGTTTCCTGAGTGCTGCCTGGGTCCCTGGTCTCTGAAATCAGACATCCATTGCTCTCTTGAGGATGTTCTAAGAAACACAAGAAAAGCCATAGTAGTGTTTAATCAGATTGCCTGAGGGAGGAAAAAGCCCTGAAAATAGGCTTATTTACTGAAGACCTATCTAGTTGATAAAATCTTTATTAAAACCAAGTACTTTATGATCTTGTAGGTTCTCAACATTGTAAAAATATAAGTATGTCTGCCCAGCAATAAAAGACACACCCAGGAGTGTTAAAAGCAATGCACGAAAGTGTGAATGGTGTGGTAAAGGGCAGAGGTGAAGCAGTCCCAGGCTCCCTGGCAGGCTCCCTGGCAGGCAACCAGAGCCGGCCCATCTGCCTGTCTCTGATCAGAAGCACAAGTGGTGTGCAGTCTGTGGGTCAAAGGGCTGCATGGCCACACTGCAACCTAGAAGAGTACATTTGGAGTTTCAGGACACTGGCGTAGGACATCTCACGCCTGCAGACTAAGAGCAGTTGTCTTTATGGGGGGATAGAGTAGATAGTAAAGGGAGGTGGGAGAGGAGGGGGCTGGCTCCTCACTGGCGAGCCTGTTTGCATCAGTAACCTCTTTCTGCATCCCTTTCAACTATGTACACCTTTCCCCCCTTTTAATAGTCTCAAAAGTATACAATGTAGGGTCGCAAAAGACTCAGTTTCCTTCTTTGTGACCTCTTGGATAATTCAAATCGCTTCCTGGAGGTTCAAAAGTCTCTAGCACCTTCCAGTCAGCACCAGAGGGAGGTATCTGTTGTTGGAGGGATTTATTTGGGGATATGAGGTCAGTCTGATTGTAACGGTAAGGTTGGAAGAGAAAGACGAGCACTTATCACTCTGAATCACCAACCGAAGTCCTCTGAATTTTCAATCTAAACATGAGGCAGACCTTAAGATAAATAAGTACCGTGCTCAGCCCAGACTGAGCTCAGGGACGACACACGTGAGCCCCACTCCGCTGAAAATAAAGTTCACAGATGTCATTTCCACCAGTAGGCTGGAATCCAGCCTGGGTCACTTGCCAAAGGAGGGTACCACCGGAAGGTAGGGAGTTTTGCCAGTGCTAACGTACAGAGGAAAATGAAGGGAATGAATCATAGACGTCTCCCCCCCCCCCCCCCCCACTCACAGTCGTTGGGCTTCCATTAAGGACCAACACAGGCGGGTGCTTCCCTTCCCAAGGGATCAGACTGCTCCCCGAAGTTCGGTAGGATGCGGATGGGAGGGAGCTTTTGGGGAGAGCGGGTGGTTTTGGAAAAGGTGCCAGCGCAGAACCCAGGGATTCCTCCCCTTTTTCCTGGCCAGTATCTAACCTGAACTTTGCCGTCCTGGCCGAAGGATCTAGATAACTCCCAGATCTGTTCTTCCCAAGCCCAGCTATTCCCATCGGATTAGTTATGGACGGAGATGGAGGAAATGCGCTGTGCAGTCCGAGGGGATCCGTCATTCCTGCGGAGGAGCCCGGGTCCGCAGAAGGAGCAGAGGCCCCACGATGTGTACTTAGCGAGCGCCTCCCGAGAGGGCAAAGGCCTGCCTGGCGCGTGCGCACCAGCCTGGGAAGGTCTCCGGGGACCTAGGGGTCTGCGGACCCAGAAGCTCGTCTGCAGCGTTAGGGTCACCAGGAAGGCTCGGGTGGACTTCTCCACCCCCACCTCCCCTTCCTGGATAAACTTCAGAACTCCAGAGCAGAGCGGTTCTGGAAAAAAGGGGAAGAGGAATACCTGGTTTGGTGGGCAGCCCGCGCGCAGAAAGTCCAGGGCTCTGTCCCCCGCCGCCACCCAGATCACCACCGCGAGAGCCGCCCCGCAGCAGCCAAACGAAAAGCGCCCCGGCCAGGCCGCCTCCGACCAGGAGGGCGGACCAGACGGCGCCCATGGCTGTGAGGCTGCTGCTGGCGGAGAAGGCGGCGGCGAGACGAGGGCTCGGGTCACGCACGCAGAGCCACACCTACCCCGCGCTCCAGCCTTTTACGGTTCGTGGAGCCCAGCCCTCTGCAACGAAAGCTCAACTTTCTCAGCCCCTTCCCAGGCCCGCCCAGGGATGCGGCCTTGGCTCGTCCAACACTTTCCACTCGGGGTTCCGCCAGTCTCCTGGGTCTAAGGATGCCGGGGTCCCGTTACTCGGTGCACCCCGTGCGCATAAAGTGTCCAAGCGCGCCTCTGCTGAGCGCAGACGCAGCTGTGTATCGCCACCCATCCTTCTCACTCCAACCTCCGGCGCCTTGCCTCTGTACGCCGAGACAGTGAGGCCAAGCCTTCCAGGAACTAGGACTCAGGAAAGGCCGCTCAATTTGCATCGGGGACTCGCGGGGCAAGACTGGAGGAGGCAAGCCGGACCACCTAACCAGTGCTGGAAACACAGAGACTGTGTGGAGGTGTGCTGATCGATCCATCAGTTCACTTAGCTTCCCCTTGCATGTCAAGTCAAAATCGACCCATAGCTGACCCTCTGGCGAGTTTTCAGAGGCAGTTCATCGGACTCTCCAGCGGACCGGGGTGGTTTCGAACCTTGTGTCTTTGAGTTTGCAGCGCAGCTTCTTGCCACTAGGACACCAGTGCTCCTTTAACTTCCCCTATCCATCCCTGTTGTTTTTTTCTCTTAAATATTTTTTTTATTATACTCAGGAGCAACAGTGTCTCTCTGGAGACTAAGGTGCGCCTGATACAGGCCATGGTCTTTGCAATCGCTTGTTATGCATCAGAGAGTTGGACAATGACTAGGGAGGACAGAAGGAGAGTGGATGCCTTTAAGCTGTGGTGCTGGAGAAGAGTACTGAATGTACCAAGGACTGCCAGGAAAACAAACAGATTTATCTTGGAGAGGATTAAACCAAGCTACTCCTTGGAGGCAAGGATTCTGGGGCTTCGTCTGACATACTTTGGACATGTTGCCAGGAGGGACGGGTCCTTAGAGAGGGACATCATGCTTGGGAGGGTTGAGGGACAAGGCAGGAGGGGAAGACCCTCTATGAGATGGATTGATTCGGTGACTGGGGTAATCAGGATGGGTGTGTCAGAGGTGGTGCTGTTGGCGCAGGATAGAGCAGGGTTTAGGGCTGTTGTGCATAGGGTCTCTATGAGTCAGAAACGACTTGACGGCACATAACAACAACAACAACTAGTTTATTTACAAATTTTGAGTACATTGTTTTCCAGAACAGATCCTTACAATTTCCCTCACCTCCCCACTCATCAAATTGTACAAACCCATGATTAATCCCCTACCCTGCACATTAAAAAAAGTATTTTCATGATATTTAAAAAATAATTGCTATACATTTTGTGGTTTTCTTTTTATTTTTTTAATTTATTATTAATTTCAATGAAAATTTACAGAGGCTTTGGATTTCCATTCATTCACTGTAGCACTTTTCTCCCCTCCCAACCCTCCCCCCTAGTACACTACCCTCTTGGAAAAGTAAAAGAAAAATTCTTTCATTGTTTTTAAACAACAGGACTTGGAATAAGGATATTGTAAACACAACATCGTCATTGCTTCTTCCTGGACACCTTTTCGGGCTTGTGACTGTTGCACCTGCCTCGACCTTGTTTTGGGAAAGGTTTTTTCCAGAGAAGTATATTCACAAAATGCAACCCTTTGTTAAATTCCTGCTCACCAGATAAATAAATCCCTTAGTGGCACAAAGGATTGTGCTAGAGGAAATGTTGTAAACCCACCCAGAGGTGCTGCGGCAGGCAGACATGTGGGTCTGCTTCCTGCCTATTCAGTTCGTGGTGACCGCCCCATCAGGCTTCTGAGGCTGTCAATCTTTCTCCCACTCAGCAGTTCGTTGGTGGATCCCAACCGCTGGCCTTCTACTTAGTGTAACACATAACAAAACTGTGTTACAACCCTATAAAGCTGTTGTACTTTGTACACATGATGTCACCAAGCATCAGCATCGATTAATCAGCAACTAACAACAATGCCAGGTGTTTTAGGTATTTCATGTGATCCTCAAAAACCAGTGAGCTCTTAATACACACTGTTTCTAAACACTCGCCTCTGCAGATCCCATGGTTTAACACACCCACGGAGGGAGAGCTGGTGGCTTAGCCCACAGGGAGTTGTGCTGCAACCCGAAGGCTGCGAAGGCTGCATGTCCCCAGCAGTTTAAATGCACTATCAGCTCCTCTGGAGAAACATGGCAGTCTCCTCCTTGCCAGTGATTTACACCTTCAGAATCCCCAAAGAGTGTCAGCTATGAGCAGTTCCGACTCCACAATAACTGACTGACTGGCCTTTTAAGTGTATCTCTGAAGTCCTGGCTTTTCCTCTTACTCCACACTCCTATATCCAACTACCTTGCCAATAATTACCAAAATCTCCAGAAGGACAAACAGAAGGCAAGCACTGACTCACAAGGCTGAGTGTCTGGGGCACCGTCGGGATTTCAGGCCCCTTGCAAACCAGCAGCTCTACCAGAGAGAGATGGACAGTCTCTTGACGTGAGATTTACAGCCTCCGTAAACCCAGTCAGCAGGGTCAGTCAGCTGTAGTTGATCCTGGTGGCTTTTTTGTTGTTGTTGTTCGTTCATGGTGGTGCTGATCACTACTGCCTTGTGATCCGAGTGACTAATACCAAAACCAAACTACTTGCTTCCCAATCAGTTCTGATTAATAACAATCCTGTGTGTATCAAATTATTCCAGAGACTGGACTCCATGAAGAAGAATGTGGCCAATAACCTTTGTTATGTGGATGACATAACCTTGCTTGCTAAAAGTGAGGAGGACTTGAAGTGCTTGATGCAGAAGATCAAACACTACAGCCTTCAATGGATTGCATTTCAAAGTCAAGAGAACAAAAATTCTCACCAAAGGATCTATGGGCAACATCATGATAGATGGAGAAAAGATTGAAGTTGTCAACAACTCTCCTGCTTGGATCCATAATCAATACACTTGGTACCAGCAGCAGTTAGGAGATCATGAGATGTACTGCACTGGGAAAGTCTGTAATCAGAGACCTCTCCAAATTATTGAGGAACAATGGTGTCATTTTGAGGACTAAGGAGTACCTGATACAGGCCATGCCTTTTCCATCACTTGCTATGCACCTGAGAGCAGAATAGTGAATAAGGGTGATAGAAGAATTGATACCTTTGAACTCTGGTGTTGGAGAGTGCTGAAGATCCCATGTACTGCTAAAAGAATTAACAGATATGTCTGGGAGAGGATGCAGCCAGCATATTCCTTGAAGGCAAAGAGGATAAAGATTTATCTGACATACTTTGAGCATGTTGCTAGGAGAGATTATTTTCTGGAGAAGGGACATTGTGCTTGAGAGGGTGGAGGGATGGCGAAGGAGAAGACGACCCTCAACGAGGTCCAGCCCTGGCGAGGCCAGCAGGCCACACCGTGCTCTGGCGTCCAGACCTGGAACCAGCCTTCCCCCCGGATGGGAGTCAGCGCGCGGAGTCTCCCCCCGCCCCCCCCCCCCCTGCCGGGCGGATGCGGCCGCCCCTTTAAGCGGAGCGCGGACTACATCTCCCAGAGGCCCCCCGGGCACCTCAACCAGGTGGGCTGACACAGTGACTGTAGCAATAGGCTTGAGTGTGTCAGAGATTGTGAGGATGGCACAAGCTAGCACAAGGTTCAGATCTGTGTTCATAGGGTCACTATGGGTCATATTCAACTTGACAGCCCCTAACAACAACATGTGTATCAGAGTAGAACTGTGCTTCATAGATGTCATGGATTGAATTGTGCCCTTCCTCGCCCCAGTATGTGCTGGTGTGATAGACTCTTGTAATTGTTACGTGCAGCTGAGTTGAGTATGAATTCTTCTCCAACACCACAGGCTCAAAGGCGTCAATGCTTCTTCTGTCATCCTTAGGCCTGTCCAGCTCGAGATGCATAGCAAGTGATTGAAAAGACCATGGCCATGTCCTGAATCACTTTAGTCCTCAAGTTGACATCACTGCTCCTCAATAATTTAGAGAGGTCCCCAACTGCAGACTTTCCCAATGCAATATGTCTCCTGACTTTGTGACTGCTGGTAACAAGGGTGGTATTGTGGATCCAAGTAAGATGAAATTGTTTGCAATTTCAATCTTTTCTTCATCTATCATGATGTTTATTGAGATATAAAAGTCTAGAGGTGAGAATTTTCCGTTTATTTGACTCGAGAACCAATCCACATTGAAGGCTGTATTCTTTGATCTTCTGCATCATGTACCCAAGTCCACCTCACTTTCAGCAAGCAAGCAAGGTTGTGCCATCTGCATTATGCAGGTTGTTGATGAGTCTTCCTCTGATCCTGATACCATTTTGCTCTTCATTGAGTTCAGTTTCTCAAATAATTTGCTCAGCATACAGAATGAATAGATATGGAGACAGTATATACAACCCCGACATGCTCCTTTCTTAATTTAAAACCATATGCACAAGAGAGGAAGACCCTCAGTGAGGTGGATGGATTCAGTGACGGGTAATCGGGATGGGTGTGTCAGAGACAATAAGATCAGCACAGGATAGAGCAGGGTTTAGGGCTGTTGTGCATAGGGTCGCTATGAGTCACAGGTCACATAACAATAACAACAACAATGTTCCCTTGCTCTGTTCACCTCTTGGGCTAGGTATAGGTTTCACATGACCACAATTAAGTGCTCCGGGTTTCTCACTCTTCCCAATGTGAGCCACAACTTGTTACGATCCACATAGACTTTGCATAGTTCATAAAGCACAAACAGATATTCTTCTGGTATTCTTTACTTTCAGGCAGGATCCATCTGATATCAGCAATGAGATCCCTGGACCGCTTCTAAATCCTGCATGAACTCTTGGCAGTTCCTTATCAATGTACTGTTATAAATGTTTTTGAATGATCTTCAGCAGTATCTTGCTTATATGTGATATTATTTGATAATTTCCAATCAGTTGACCAGACAGCTATCCTCCAGATTTCCTGGCATATACTGCTGGAAGCAAGACAGGCCATGCACTTCTTAAACTGCAGGCCACTGAAAACCCTATGAACAGTATAGGAACATGGATAATTAGCGTATTAGAGGAAGAGCCCAGATTGTAAGTCAATCAAAGTGGAGAAACAGAGGCAAACATCCTTTAATAATTGAAACATGGACTGTACGTATTATGAATGTTGGAAGTTGTGGAAAAAGAAATGGAATGCATGAACATCGGCATTCTAGGCATTAGTGATATGAGATGGGCTAGCTTTGGCCACGTTGAATCAGACAGCATGGTGTCCTATGCTGGCAGTGAGAAACAGGAAGAATGGTGTTGCCTATCTTGTAGTGTAGTTAGTGGTCAGGAACTGAGCTGCCAAACCAAAGGCACACGAGTCCACCAACTGCTTTGCAGGAGAAAACTGGCAATCTCTTCTCGTGATTTACGGCCTCTGAAAACCAGCTGGAGGGTCAGCTATGGGTGGGTTCCGCCTCGATGGGACTTAACAGCAACAACAGTGATATAATGTGAAAGCTGTACGATGATCTCCCATGATCTGATAAGCAAGGTACTTATGAAAGGATTAAGGCCATAATGAAGCATCATTTGGTTTCACCACAGCCCTGTGGTAAGGTGAGTCTCCTTAGAGTATGTCCTGTGACAGTTTTCATCTCACAAGAGACAAGAGTGGAGGAAGTGAAGGGACAGAGGACCTCGGCCCCATGAGGAGCTGTCCAGAGTGGAATGCCTCCCTCTGGACTCAAGCCACTGGGTAGGAAGCTCTTGGCCCTGGGGAGGGCCAGGGCACATGGACGTCTCCTAGGAACACCCAGTCTACAGATGCTGGAGGAAACAAGAACTCTCCTCCAGAACAGACAGAGAATCTTCCCAGCATTAAATAAGTATCACAGTAGGTTTTTTGAGGGGTAAGTTTTGGAAGAAAATGACCAGGCCTTTCTTCCAAGGCACTTCTAAGTAGATTTAAATTTGCAGCTTTTCCATTAACAGCCAACAATGCAAGGAAAACAAGCCGTCTACAGCTTTGTGGAGCCTGATGCAGAGTGATCGCCTGTGACACCGTAGAACTGCCCCAGAGGGCTTTCAAGGCTGGAAGTGTTGATAAGAGAAGACCGCTTCCTTTTTCTCCTCAGAGGCTGCTGGTAGGGACAAACTGCCGATCTTTCCGTTAACAGCTCAACACTTAGCCCACTGCACAACCAGACTTCTTCATGGGAAGCGAAGGAGATGGGAAATAGCCACCGAGAAGAGACTGCCAATAGAGAGACCTCTTCATCGTTGAGGCACATTGATTGTTTAGCCACAGGCTCTTCTATTTCTCCCTTCTTTGACATTCCCAGTGCCCTCACCTCCTTCAGACAGACACACCTGCCGTGTTTAGAAAACAACCGTTTCTAAGTCATCTCTGTACCTCCATGCTCTCTGGCCTCTGATCACTCGACAACCATTATTAATTTAATCCTCTTAAAATGCAGTCCTGGTCCTGAGCATTGTGTTTCCTCTGCTAGCAGATTAAATTCAACCCTTATTTTAGCCTCCAAGGTCTCCTGTAACACAGCCCCAAATGCCTCTCTCACTATTTCTCTGCACTAGACCATTATCCATTGATCAAAACATTTCTAAAAAGCCACTTCATTCTATTAAGCTATTTCCCACCCCCAAGTCTCCCTCCCCACCTCCTATCCCTTGCACCGAGAATCTTTTCTTTGAATGCTGGATACTTAACTGTATTTGCACCCAATTTCTTTGGATGTAGTTTATTTTTCAATACAGAGAGAGACAAGTTGGCCTAGTGGACTGAAAGCAAAGCTACCAAGCCAAAGGTGGGTGACTCTAATCTGTGGCCCTAAGGCCTGTTTTTCATTGTTTTTGTTCAAACATTCTTCTAGGTTGTATAGTCCTGGTGTGTCCACTCGCCGTACAGAGGTAACTTGTGGTTGCTGTGAAGCTGAACACTGTGACACTGATGTGTCAAATGCGTTAATGGTTGGTTACCCACTGTGGACAGTGTTGGGTAGAGCTCCCCAATTAAAACAAGCTTGGAAACAGGAGTTTCCATAATAGCTTGCCTCGGGAAACCCTATGAACATGGAGAAAGGATGAAAGTCACACAAGTGTTGAGGACTTTGGTTCATAGGGTCGCTATGAGTTGCCTGAGACTAGACGGCACTGAACAACAAGAACAACTGTTTCTTTTATCCCTACACAGATCATAAGTTCCTGGAGGACTGGAGCTTGTTCATTCTTTCTTTGTATTCCCCATCATGCCAAGCCCATCATTTGATTGTGGTTGTGTATACTGTCAAGTCGGAATCAACTCATCACTGACTCTCCAGTGACTTTTCAGAGGCTGTAAATAGCACAGGAGGTGGTTGTCTATATTCCTCCTGTGGAGTACCCGGGGAATTAGAACAACACGTCTCTGGGATGGCAGCGCTATTCCTTACCGCACGCAGCTCCAACGACCAGCTGCTCCACAGGAAAGGTTGGGCAATCTCTTCCTGTGCGACTTACTGCCTCTGTAAACCCACTGGAGGGTCAGCTGTGTGTCGATTCTGACTTGACAGCACCCAACAACAACATCAAAGTCACCAGAGCTCCCTAATTGTCATCTAATAGGCAGTTTTGGGTTTGTTGCTTGTTTGTTTTTTTAAAAAAACCAAACAAAAAACCCAAAACCCTGCCCTTGTTTAATGAATGCCTACTAAATGCTGACAGGAGCTCTTGTGGCGTGGTCCACAGGGAATTGCACTGCTAACCCAAAAGTGGCATCTCTCTGGTGATTGCACAGGAGAAAGTTGGACAATCTCCTCCCTGGTGATTTATAATCTCAAAAAACCCATTGGAGGGGGAGCTATGAGTTGGTTCCAACTCAACAGCAATGAGTTTGTGTTTTTGAGTGAATACGTACATGCTGGCACTAGGTTGAATGCTTTGTAAAGACTATCTCATGTTAGACCCTAAGAGAAGTTAACTAACCTTCCCAAGGTCATCCAGATAATGTGAAACTGACTCAGGATTTGAGCCTGGCCTTCTGACCTAAGATCCACGCTCTGGACCTCTGCCTGGACTAAATTCGAATAGCTGTTACGCCATATTCAGATTTCAAAGCACATTTTTGAGAAATAAATGTGCAAATTTTGATGGGTGTCTCCAGAGAACCCTGCTAGTTAGTAGTATTTCAGTGTTTATGGTGAATTGAGATGTGCCCTTGGTTTGTAATTCCCTTCGCGCCAAGCCCTCACCTCCTTAGGGAAACGTACTTATCGCCACCAGGCACCTGTCCATTGCTGTCAAACTCTGGCTCCTGTTACTTCATATAGCATTAGCCACAAATAACACCCTTCTGCAAAGCTGTCACATGGGTAGCTACGCAGTCTCAGGTTTCACAGAGACATTTTCTAACCGCACAGTCTGCAAACCTCTGACTCATCTTAGTTCCAGAATAGACTCAAGCCTGAGATCTCTTAGGTGAAATAATGAAAACTTTTGGAAAGGAAAATATATTTTTTTTAAAACCCAGACCACTACTTTATACTATATAAAATAAAGGACTCCAAGTGGAATAAAGTCATAAATATCTGTGGTAAAACTAGTAAAAAGAAAGCAACACCTAAGAAACATCATTGTATCATTGCCAGAACATAAGCCAGAAGACAAAACAAACAAAAGATGTCATTAACATAAGGTTATATGGTTAGTGACAACTATCACAAGCAAGTTAGCAGGTAGATTCAGACTGGAAAAAGACATTGGTATTGTCTAAAACTGACAAGAGACTGATATGTAGATATATATGATTAGCTCTTACAAATTAACAATAAAATGACATGAAATCCAATATAAATGTAGACAAGGGATATTAGAGGTTTAAACCAGGCTGCTCCTTGGAGTCAAGGATTCTGAAGCTTCATGTGAGATACTTTGGACATGTTGTAAGGAGGGACCGGTCCTTGGAGAGAGACGTCATGCTTGGGAGGGTGGAGGGACAGTGAAAGAGAGGAGGACCCTCGATGAGATGGATTGATCCAGTGACTGAGGTAAAGAGGGTAGGTGTATCAGAGACAATAAGATTGGCACAGGATAGAGCAAGGTTTAGAGTTGTTGTACATAGGGTCACTATGAGTAGCAGGCAACTCGACAGCAAATAACAATTGTCAAGTAAGAACCAACTCATAGCTGACCCTCCAGTGGGTTTTCAGAAGCTGTAATCACATGAGAGTAGATTTTCCACCTTTTGCCCATGGAGTGGCTGCTGAGTTCAAACCATGTGCTTTGGGTTGGCTGTGTAACTCCTGACCACTCGGGCACCAGAGCTCCCTCTGGCACGTGATAGATACACACAAGTCATTTTTGGTTGAATAAATGAAGTAGATGAAGAAATACATAGATTCACTGGTAATCAGATAAATATAAATTAAAGCAATGCTATCACATCGTTTTAGTGAAGAGTATTGAATATCCCAGGAACTGTCAAACGAACAAATAAATCTGTCTTGGAGGAAGAGCAACCAGAGTGCTTCTTAGAGGCAAGGATGGTGGCACTTTGTCTCACAAACATGTTGTCAGAGGGTCAGTCCTTGGAAAAGCACATCACTGTTGTGTCGAGAGACATACACCGCAGGATTACAGATGAGGTATTTTATTAGATGCTCAGCAGGGGGTCCCAGCAACAAGGCAGGATTCCCCTCTTTCTTAGCTTTAGTTGGAGCTTTTAAACCCTTGCTCCCTCTAGATGCTGGGCTACTTGGGCTCAGGCTACAATATTCCGCTGCTGACATATGTTCAAGGGTACAGTGACATAGTGAAGGATGCAGTGCAAAACGTCTATATCTTGGGCTCATAAACAGGAGCAATTACTATTTTGGGAAACTGGTCAAGACAAAACTTTAGGACTCGGGGAAGAAATTTTCTACATACAGGGTTTGGTTACTTAAATGGAGTGAGTGCTACATAAAATGAAGTCTATTTGGTTTCTCAGTCATGTTGGGGAAAGTAGAGGGTCAGTACAAGAGAAGACGGTCCTCAACAAGATGAACTGATGCGGTAACGGCGACAGTGGGCTTGAGCATGGGGACAGATTGTGAGGCTGCTACAGAATAGGGCAAGCTTGGTTTCTGTTGTTGACAAGGTTGTTATGAGTCATAGTTAACGCAACAGCACCTAACAACAACATTACACTATTTATATCCACCAGAAAGACAGAAATGGAAAACGTGGTGCTTCTGGCAGGAGAACAATTTAGAAAATAATCTGGAGGAGTTTCGTGAATATAATCATGCATTTACTCCACAACTCAAGAATTCCGTTCCTGAATGTATATAAGCCCAGAGAGAAGTTTGCACAGACTCTAAAGGCACAAACAGTGTTATCTGAGACAATGGCAAGTTTGAAGTCGGTGGGCTAAGAAGAATGTGGCAGATGCATATGAAGTTCTATGCAGCGGTTACAGCAATGAGAAAGTTACATCTTACACATCATGTCCTATATACATAATGTGGACTAAAAGGCAAGAAACAAGATTTATGGTATAATTTATAATACATAAACGGAAATACATGCATATTGAGCACTACTGAAGTTTCAAAAACACATGCATATTTATGGACAATTGTTAATTACACTAAAAAAATGTCTTTGGTGGGCTAAGAAGTCAATTAAAATATGGTGCAACCACTATGGAAGGCTGTATGGGGCTTTCTCAAAAAGTTGCAAGTAGAAATACCATTTGACCCAGCAATTCCACTACTGGGAATATACCCTAAAGAAACCAGAACTGCCACCCAAGAAGATATATGCACACCCATGTTTGTTTTGGCTTTGTTCACAATAGCAAAGAGGTGGAAACAATGTAAGTGCCCATCAACAAATGAATGGACAGAGACATTCTGGTATAGTCACACAATGGAATACTGTGCTGCATTGAAAAACAAAGAACTCATGAAATATTATACAAAATGGGTAACCCTGGAGGACATTATGCTGAGTGAAATATCTCAGTCACAAAAGGAGAAATACTCATAGTTCCACTATTGTAACATGGGACTGACATCGGGCTTGGGGAGAGACTGAGAAAGATGGAATAAATTATGTATACTGCATTGAAACAGATGAGAGAGAGAACTGTTTAAAAGGTATTTATGATTAGGTATTATTGTCATGACAGGAGTCCAGAACAAAGGCTGCATAGTGAAGTGGACTTGGGGGGAGGGATTGTTTAACAATGAAAGAATTTTTCTTTTGGTTTTCAAAGAGAAGAGCGAACTGGGGGGGGGGGGGAGGCGGGGGGGGCAGGGAGAAAAGTGCAACAATGAATGAATGAATGGAAATTCAAAGTCTCTGTAAATTTTTATCAAAATTAATAATTTTTTTAAAACTAAAGCGGAATGGGTAAATAAATACTTGTAGAAGGCTCTTACACAGATCAGTGAGGACAATAAGCCTCTCAAAGGTTGCCCTGCAGACTGAGCAGATGCAAGTTACAATGTTGTAGGTCTGGGCTGAGGTCTGGACTCTGCTTTGCTAACAAGCCGTGTGAGACTGATGTTGCTGGGCTGTGTGCCTTGCTCAAAGGAGCAAGGAAACTAGACCAGAGGTTTTTCTCAAATCTTGCAGGTTTAAAAAGGAAAGGAGGACTTGAGGAAGGAAGAGAGAAACAGGAAGTAGTTCAAGTAGTTCAAAATTATGTCACGGGGCATCTGGAGCAGGATCAGCAGGTTTGACACCCGTAAGGGGATAGTCAGCAGGCACTATCCTCCGAGCTCCCCCTGCTTCTCCCATCAGTCATGCAGGCATGCCAACGCTTCACCCGGGAGGAAAGAGTCCTAACGAGTCTAATCAGGAGTGAAAGACTCCACGTTCCCACCAGGTGCAAACATTACTGGAAAGATTGTAGGTTGGGTTTGTTCTTGGAGCAGTCTCTCCACTGGAGTCGTCAGCACTCCCAGCATGCCCATCGTCTCATAGTTTCCATTTCACCCTCCACTGATTGCCTTTACAGCACTATCACACTACTCATATCTACTCTGATTAATTCTTCATAGCATGTTTCCCCTCCAAGCACAAAAGCTCATGAGGGGAAGAAATGTTCAGGTTTATCCTCGTAGGACAGGGTTCAGAGTTATTGTGCATGAGGTCACTATGAGTCTCAGGTGACTGAACAGCACATAACAATAACAAGATATTGGGTATCCTTCTCCAAAGTCACAATCCTATGAAGAAACCTGCTCGGTTCTCTTGCAGCTGAAAGCAGGTTGGACTCATGGATCCAGTAGCCCATTGGCTCCATGAGCCTTGTATTGAGATCATGCTTCCTGTGGGCGGCTCCCAGTCAATGGCTGGGCATGGCAAAAGGATCAAGAAAAGTCTGTTCTGGTTTCATGGTAAAGATTTGCACTGTCAATTCAAAGACACACAGTTCAAATCTTCCAGCTACTCCGCAGAAGAAAAATCAACACTCTCCTCCCGTGTGATCTATTGGCTCTGAAAACCTGCTGGAGGGTCAGCTATGAGCCGGTTCTGACTCAGTGGTACTCAACAACAACAGTAGTAAGGGCTGCTTTGGCTTAAGAATTTCTCAATGCATTGACAGAACCTTTATTTGAACTATCTGGCAGTCTGAGCCTACTTTTTGTTATATCTATATTCTTAAGGTTATATCTGTCTGAGGGGTGCTCTGGTGGCATGGTCTGAGGGAGAGTTACTACCAGCTCAAAGGCCACACCTCTTTCTTCTTTCTGGTATTGGAATCCACCAGTGTTTCCTTAGGGGAAAGTCAAACAATCTCTCCCTCAGCTATTTATATTCTGGGAAACCTAATGGAGAATCTGCTATGAATGTGATCCGACATAATGAGAAAGAGAGAGGGAGAGAGAGAGAAACTGTATGAGGATCCCTGGTGAAAGAACAGCTAAGCACTCAGATGTTAATGGAAAGATTTGCTGTTCGAATCCACCAACTGCTCCTCAAGAGAAAGATGTAGCAGTTTAACTTACATAAAAGCTACAACTCTTTATCCAGAAACAGTTGTCAATAAATTCGTAAAAATAAAATTTCATTGGTACTTAAAAAAAAAAAAATAAAAGCTACAACTGTATATTCACACAATGGAATACTATGCTGCACTGAAAAACAAGGAACTCATGCAATATTATTCAAAATGGGTGACCCTGGAGGACATTATGCTGAGTGAAATATCTCAGTCACACAGGGACAAATACTGCATGGTGCCACTGTTGTAGAATGGGACTGACATCAGAGTTGGGGTAAGACTGAGAAAAACTGGATAAATTATGTGTGCTGTATTGAAACAAATGAGGGAAAGAACAGATAAAAGGCCAATATATGATTGGGTATTATGGTTTTCACAAGAGTCCAGAATGAAGGTTGCATAGTGAAGTGTACTGGGGTGGTGTGTGCGTGGGGGGTGGGCGGGGCAGGGATTGTATACCAATGAAGGAATTTTTCTTTTCAAAGAGAAGAGTGAAGTGAAGGGGGGATGCAGGGAGAAAAGTGCAACAATGAATGAATGGAAATCCAAAATCTCTGTAAATTCATGAAAATTAATAAAATAAAAAAAATTTTTAAAGCTACAACTGTGGAAACCTTAAGGAGCAGTTCTATAGAGGGGGTCCTAGAGCCAGGAGGAGTTAGTGTTGACTTGGCAGCAGTGGGTACTACATCTGTATGATGAAAATACTATACAATGCTACACTGCCTACACTCCTTGGACTCTGAAGGCTGGACTTAGATGTGCTGCTCCAGCCTGTTCCTTTAGTCGTCAAGACAGCGTTAGCTTTGAGTGCAGCCAATGCAAAGGAAGGCTTTCTCAACAGTCCAGGAAGCTCTGCCTCTGGTCCAGTGGCCCCAGTGTGCTGTGAGCGCCTGAGGCACCAGGGCTGCAGGCTGGAGCCAGAAATGAGGACAGAGGCTGGCCCGAGGGCTCTACAGCCAAGCCACGAACCCTGTGGCACACAATGCTCTTCCTTTTGAGAAACAGATCCCGGTTGGTTGCTGGGAACTAGTAAACACAGCAGCCTGAGCATGAGACATTGGGTAAGCCTGTGATAGGTACCCTTCATGAACTGGAGGTTATCTGATCCACCACGCCATAAAGTCAAGTAGTAATAATAGCTAACATTTAGCGTGCAGGCATGATGTACCAGGCTCAGTTCTAAGCACTTGTAATATCTCTTTTAAGCCTCACCACAATCCTGGGAGACAGTCCAGTCACATAGCTAATAAGTGGCAGAGCTTGGTTTGAATTCAAGAGCTCTGGCTCCAAGGTCCACATGTTTAATTGCCAAGTCATATTGTCTCTAATGATCAGATAAACGTTTTCTGTGTAGGATTGAACTTGAACAGAAAGTGAGGACACAATAATTGCACTGGGGTCCCTACTTCTACCATACTTTGGACATATTAGTAAGAGAGGCTATTCCTTGGAAAAGGACGTCATGCTTGGAACAGTGGAGGGGCAGCACAAGTGAGGGAAATCCCCAATGAGATGGATTGATTGTGACTCCAACAGTGGGCTCAAATGTGTTAGAAAGGATGAGGATGGCACAGGAGAGGACAGGGTTCAGGTCCGTTGTTCACAGGGTCGCTAAGAGTCATACTCAACTAAATGGCATCTAACACCACCACCACCAGCCATACTACTTCCTCAATCTATACCTCAGACCCAAGGGAGAGTCCTCTAGGTCCACGTAAAACTAAAGCCTAGCAGAAATATCCCACACAACGTATTCACATTGGATTGTGGACTGCTGAAACATTGGCTATGGCTGAAGAGTAACAGAGAAGGAGGATTTCCCAATAGAAAGAATTTTAAGCAATCTGTCCTGTTGAATATGTTGAAAGAAGAAATACTCTTGCGTGCTGACATCCTCAGTATATGAGCCATAGCTGGTGAGTAAAGTAGTCGGTGAGAGGCTTGGAATTAACATCACTATATCACTGTAGGGATGGCAACAAGATGACTAGGCAGAAGTCAGACAGTAGATTCCTCAGAGTGGGGAGGGAGGGGTGGTGGGAGAGAGAGAGAGAGAATTTAGTCCTTTGTGACTGTGCACCAGAAAGCCTCCGGTATGGGGAAAGCTCCCAGTAATCCAGAACAAAGGCCGACCTGCCCTGTAAGTAACAGTCAACTTCTTTCTCCAGTGTTACCCAGTGGGCTCCAGAGCAAACTGGGCCTGGTGACAGAAACATGGGCTGTGCGTGACATGAGCTCAGCATGCGGGATTCCCCCACACCACAACTGACCTGGCTACTGCTTCTGTTGAATGTTTGTTTCCAGCAACTGAAACCCAACTAGGGCTTCTGCTATGAATCAGGCTTGCACACGACAAAGCCAGGAACAATGTGGCAAAGAAGAAGGTGGATTCTGTCCTGGCCACCACCAACTGCTCAGAACCTGAATGCCAGAATGTCACCCCAGCTCTCCTGATGGAGCCTGATGCCTCTTGCACGAGTTTGCAAAAGGAGCAGCTCTCTCTGTGGCGTTCTCTTAGCCTTCCAAATCTCATATTCTCATTCGATGAGTTAAAACATCAGCAAAGCCTGGGAAATGTAGCTGTAGTTTTATAGCCTCCATAGAAGAGGTTCTTAAGATTGGGAAAGGTGTACGCCAGGGATGCATCCTATCTCCCTACCTTTTCAACCTGTATGCAGAACAGATTATCCGGGAGGCAGGGCTCTAGGAGGAGAAATGTGAGGTCAAGATTGGTGGAAAATCTATCAATAATCTGCGTTATGCAGATGACACAACCCTGCTTGCTGAAACTGAGGAGGACCTGAAGCGCTTGCTGCAGAGGGTCAAGGACTGCAGCCTCCAATATGGATTGAGGTTCAATGTCAAGAAGACAAAGATTCTCATCACTGGCAGCATCAGGATGGATGGTGAAGAGATTGAGATTGTTCACAGCTGCAGTTTGCTTGGCTCCACAGTCAACACTCTTGGCACCAGCAGCCAGGATATTAGAAGACGTATTGCCATGGGAAAGTCTGCTGTTAGGGACCTCTCCAAAGTACTGAGGAGCAATGGTGTCTCTTTGGTGACTAAGGTGCACCTGATACAGGCCATGGTCTTTGCTATCACTTGCTATGCATCAGAGAGTTGGACACTGACTAAGGAGGATAGAAGGAGAATTGATGCCTTTGAGCTGTGGTGCTGGAGAAGAGTATTGAGAGTACCATGGACTGCTAGGAAAACACAGATTTGTCCTGGAAAGGGTTAAACCGGGTGGCTCCTTGGAGGCAAGGATTCTGAGGCTCCGTCTAACATACTTTGGACATGTTGTGAGGAGAGACCAGTCCTTGGAGAGGGACATCATGCTTGGGAGGGTGGAGGGACAGCACAGGAGAGGAAGGCCCTCTATGAGGTGGATTGATTCAGTGATCGGGATAATTGGGATGGGAGTGTCAGAGACAGTGCGATTGGCACAGGACAGAGCAGAGTTTAGGGCTGTTGTACATAGGGTCGCTATGAGTCGCAGGCGACTCGACGGCACATAACAACAACATTGTTGTTGTTGTCGGGTGCTGCGGAGTTGGAATAAATCCATAGCTGACTCTCTAGCAGGTTTTCAGAGGCAGTTAATTGCACAGGAGGAGATTGCCCGTCCTTCTTTCATGGAGCAACTGAGTGAGATTTGAATTGTGTACCTTCAGGATTGCAACGTAGATTCTTGCCATCAAGCAACCAGACAGATCTCATCATAAATATATGACTATGCAAGTACGGCAAGTTGGGCAGCCCACTCTCACTGAGATTTGCAGCCATGGAAACCCAGTAGAGGGTTGCTATGAGTTTGAACCAACTGAAGTGCAGTGAGTTAGAGCTTATAGCCTATTACCTCATCCCCTCTTGTGCCATTTACTGCCTCTGAAGGCCTCCTGGAGGGTCAGCTATGAGTAGGTTCTGTCATAATGACAATATGAATTTTGAGAGATACTGTGCACATATACACACCCTCACAGAGGAGCTCTCACGCTCATATCCTTTTTATAGTATGTTGTTGTTGTTGTTGTTATGTGCCATTGCGTTGTCTGCAACTCATAGCGACCCTACAAACAACAGCCCTAAATCCTGCTCTACCCTGTGTCAATCCCACTGTCTCTGACACACCTACCCCGATTACCCTGGTCACTGATTCAATCCACCTCATAGAGGGTCATACTGACCTGCCCTGTCCCTCCACCCTCCCAAGCATGATGTCCCTCTCCAAGGATTTGTCCTGCCTTGCAATATGTTCAATGTATGTCAGACGAAGCTGCAGAATCCTTGCCTCCAAGGAGCAGCCTGATTTCACCCTCTCCAGGACAAACTTCTTTGTTCTCTTAGCAATTCAATACTCCTCTCCATAAAATATATGGGTTCTATGCTAGCATTGTTGTTAGGTGTTGTTTAGTCAGCTCTGACCCACAGCAATCCTATGTATAACAGGACAAAACCCTTTCCACAATCTCAGAATCTCTTTTGAGCTTCAACCTCCCGTGGTAGTCACATCAATCTATCTCTTTGAAGACTTCTCTCTTGTGCTGATGCCCCACTTTCCAAGTATAATGTCTTTTCCAGGGATTGGCTTCTCCTGGCAGTATTCACAAAGTATGTGAGACACATTTTTACCATCTTTGCCCCCAAGAAGCATTCTCGTTTCACTTCTTTTAAGACACACTTTGTTGTTCTTTTGGCATCTATGATATATCCCATGTGTGGAGGCAGGGCCATCTCCTCCCATGCAGTTAACTTCCTCTGTTCCCACTCAGCGGCACACAGCAATAATAATTATGTATATACTGGTGGTCAAATTTGCAGAACTATCAGTCTAACTTTTTTTTTCTTTCAGGGTGAGAAAAAGTTGTATTTAGAATTAGCCAGCTGGACTCAGGGTAGATGATCCCAGTTTTGTTGGCAACATCCAAAGCATCATAATCAGGAGCAAGTTGAACCTAGGTCGTCTTCTCTCCATCAGGCCTAAGCAAAGTGTTGACCTTAGCCACATCAATGTTGTAGAGCTTCTTCACAGCTTGTTTAATTTGGTATTTGTTGGCCTTGACATCCACAATGAACAGAAGTATGTTGTTATCTTCTATCTTCTTCATGGCTGGCTCAGTGGTCAGGGGAAAGTTGATGATGGCACAGTGGTCAAGCTTGTTTCTCCTGGGGACGCTCTTCCTCTGGAGTCTCAGCATCTTAGGCCGCCGGAAGGTGGGGGACGTGAGGATATTCTCTTTGTTGTGGCTGTGGATGCCTTTCAGGACTGCCTTCTTGGACTTTAACAGTTTTGCTTTGGTTTCAGTTTGGGGAGGGTTAGGGGCTTCCTTCTTCACTCTCGGCACCATCTTTGTAGAAAAGCTAGCCTAACTTATTAATGACTGAGATGGGATCATGGTAGACTCAGAGCATGAACGGTATCAACTAAAGGTCTTGAAGATAAATCTAAGAAAGGATAAATCTTTGCACTGATTCCTTTTGATTGTATTATCATATGGGAGTGATGGTTGTAGTAATTTCAGGAAGGTTTTCTGCAATTGCGGAAGAATTATTGGCATATAAAGGTGTATAATGATTATGGACATTCAAGATTAGTGATCTGAGCCACTATCCCAAAGGGGTACCTGGACTCCTTATCGTCAGGCACTGGGACTCCTAATGAAGAGACTGAAAATACCATATAATCATATTCTCTTCTTACCGAAGCATTGACTGGGGCCACCAGGAAAATGCCTTACCTGACATTCTGAAATGGAGTGGGCAGAATTCACACTGGGGAAAGGGAGGGGGCAGTGGTGTTGTACCTACTTTTAAATGCGGCTGTGGTTGTGGTCCTGGCTGGTGGTGTCCAGTGGCCAGCATTGGTGGGTACTGCCATACTGCCCACCATGTTTGTGGCCAGGGCAATTTTAAGAATGTGTTCACAGATTAGATCTGAGTTATGTGTTTTCTGGTAGAGTAGTCCCCAAATCAGGTTCTCTGGCCCTCAAAACAGTCTGTGGAAACCAACACTCTTTTCATAAACTCCTGTCTGGTTAGATTATCCATAATGTATTCCAGTGTTGCCAAGTGTTAGAGAAAGTTCTGGAAGGACACATTCAATGAATGGCTATTAATGACAGTATATGGTGTGTTGTTTTTTTTTAAAGTGTTCCCTTTTTTGTTTATATTTTCTAATTTTCCTTACATAATCATTAACATTTCTATAATAGCTTTTTAAAAAAATGGTATCTTGTCCATCTCATTGAAGAATGAAATTGGTATTTGTATTGGGATTGCATTGAAGGTGTATATTGCCTTTGGTAGTATTGCCATTTTCACAACATT
>NW_006399792.1:20252510-20254372 GCF_000299155.1 Elephantulus edwardii
GAAGGGTGCAACAATGAATGAATGGAATCCCAAAATCTCTGTAGATGTTCATTGAAATGAAAAATAAACAACCTAAATTTAAAAAAAATTAAAAAAAATGGTATCTTGAATTTCCATTAAACTATCTGCTCTTATGAGCATGTGTTACAGGTACAAATTTATTCGTAAGATTAACACGCCTCATGTGGAAGATTTAAAAAAAAAAACAAACAGGCCTCAAAAAGGGAGGAAAGCCTCAATAAGCTCCATTCAAAATGAAAGAAAAATAATATTGCAATAAGAGAAGAGGTCGCCATTCAAAACCAAGGAAAATAAAACTCTGGAAAAAATTAAACAGAACAATTTTCATTTTTGTTATTGTTTTACGAACAATTTCTCTACCTATGGCATATTTATAGGGCACTCTGGTGGCCTAGTGGTAAGAAAGTGCACTACAATCCTGAAGGCACGTGGTTCAAATCTACCAGCTGCGTCATGATAGAAGGATGGACATTTTCCTCCCGTGCAATTTACTG
The DNA here is from genome assembly GCF_000299155.1 of Elephantulus edwardii. NCBI lineage: Eukaryota > Metazoa > Chordata > Mammalia > Macroscelidea > Macroscelididae > Elephantulus > Elephantulus edwardii. The sequence goes on from NW_006399792.1 coordinate 20,253,026, forward strand.
TCTCTGAAACCCCACCAGAGGGTCAGCTATGGTTCTGACTCACCAGTACGCAAAAACAACAGCAACTTCATGGTGTGCTTATAATAATATAAAGTTTATAATTTTCACAAATTGGTATAAGATATTAAGTGAAAAATATTATTGGAAAAGATTTACAAGCAGTAAGTACTAAATGTATGACACGGTGAAGCCAAAGTGGTCTGTCCATGGTAGAGCACTCCTCACCAATTTCGCCTGCTGTGCAAAATGAGAAAGTAGTCAAGTAGGTAGCGGATGAAACGATGTTTAATTTTCTAAATGTTCCTCTCTTCTTTTAACAGTATCTGCTGGGGTTTTTTTAGAACTTTCATTACATGCTTTGCCAAAATCTATCTTCTCAAGGAACTAGGGAGGAAAAAAAGTGAGAAAACCCCGATTAGATCAACAAACAAAAACTGCACAGCCTTCTCTGCCTTACCGCCACCCACACCCAATTCCTCACACTGACAGACTTCTGCATGCTACACAAAATCAAATCAACATTGGTTGGTCTTTCAAATATAATTGTACGACATGAGAAATGCCCAGAAACAGTTCACACTTGTTTCCAAGTTTGTTTCAGCCCAAGTCAACATAGTCTGTACTGGTCATCCTCATTGCTGAAACCTGGGACCTATCTGTGAGGCAGAGAGTGTGAAGCAATGGGTAATGCATAAAAGTAAAGAGAGAATGCACACGCAGTAGAGACTGGAATGCAAGAGAAGACTACTGGGGATGAGATAGATTGACTCAGTGGCCAGGGTAATGGGAGTAGGTGTGTCAGAGGCAAATTGGCTCAGGATAGTGTTAAGAGCTGTTGTACATAGGGTCCCTTAGAGTCACAAAGTGACTTGATGGCACATAACAACAACATGTGGTCTCAAGTGAGTCCAGACTGATGAGGAAGGCACAGGCCAGGACAGGGTTCAGGCCTGTTGTTGATAGGGTTGCTAAGAGTCATACTTGACCCAACAGCACCTGACTACAACATGCTCATGTGACAAATGCTCATGTGTTCACAAATATGAACATAAACACAAACTTTACAGTGCATTATGAGAGAAAGAATATGCATGTTCCCACCTATATTTGAATAAATACACATGCAAGCACTACAATACTGAAGACACGCGGTTTGAGGCCACCAGCTGCTCAGTGGGAGAAAGATAGTCAATCTCTGGTTCAATCTACTGCCTCTGAAAACCCACTGGATGGTCAGCTATGGGTCAGTTCTAACTCCATGGCAAACAACAACATAATAGCAGATTCTCTCCTCTCATTTAGCAAATATAAGTAAAAGATACAGGGTTTCTGATTCACTGTTGGTGG
>NW_006399792.1:20255430-20276572 GCF_000299155.1 Elephantulus edwardii
AATAATAATAAAAAAAAAAGATACAGGGTTTAAGAAATAAAGGGACAGAATATTCAGAGTCTTGTGTTACCGGTGATCTCAGAGGCCCAGTTTCAGCCAGGTTATTTATCATCCCTCTTTTGTTAATGCCGATGAGAAAAATGGAGCCAGTGTGTCAGTCATGCTTGCCTTTTGCCATGAATCGAACTACATGGGCTTCGACAAAATGGATAAAACCAAGCAGGGGGAAACTTTTTTTAAAAAAAGGTTTATTTTGCCACTGAAAACATTAATGAGAAGCTTGTGTGTGTGCGTGCACACACACACACACACGTACATGTTTGTATTTATGTATAAATCTGGTGGCATCGTCTGTAGAGGGTTGCATTGCTAACCCAAAGGCTGATCCGCCATTGGATTTTCCATGGCTATGATTTTCATGAGAAGAAATTGTCCACCTTTCTCACATGGAGGCACTGGTGGGTTCGAACTTCCTGTCTTTGGATGAGCTGCACAACTCTTTACCAATAAGCCACAAGTTCCACACATTTGTTATTGTTATAAGCCTTGTTGTGTTGTTGTTGTTGTTGTGTACCATCAGGTCAGAACCACCCATAGCTGACCCTCTGGTGGGCTTTCAAGAAGAGTTGATCGCACAGGAGGAGACTGCCCATTTTTTCCAACAAGATAGCTGGTGGACTCAAACCGCGTGCCTTCGAGATTGCAGTGCAACTTCTTGCCAGTAGACCACAAGAGCATACTTTTTAAAATCTGACAAGCCTTTCCTCCCTCTTGAATGCAGTCCTCTCTCTAACTCTGCCTGCACCCCAACCACTGGACTCGCTTGCCTATTGTATGGTTCAACTTGGCGAGTAGTCTATATGTATTGGTCAACAGTTCTTGTTTGCCAGTTAAATAAAAGCTACGGTTAGTTTCTACAAGTCTTGGAAGAAAAAAAATCCAATCTGCCAGTTGCAGAAATTTCTGACCAGCAGCACATAGAGGTCACAGGGCAAATATATTGTTAGCTGTCAGACTGGCCATGGATGCCTATCTGATTTACTGCTGTGGTAACAGGACTATTCTTGGTCCAGACTGCAGCCTTCCTGTTCAACGATCCTCTCACAAAACCCCACCTCATCCTAAAAGAGGGAAAATGTCAAGGAAAAGGAGAGAGAAGAGACTGACTGGTCCCATAGAAAGCAAGTTTTTACTCCAATCTCTCATCATTATCAAGTTTAATCATAGTCTGTCACAATTATAAATCCACCTCCTTCTCTCCCTGAGCCAAACCACAACTTTGTCCTTAGACACAGAGGCAAAGGACTCAAAACCTTGAAAATATATACTTTCTGTTATAGAATTTGCATGTCCTGAACATTGTTGTTGTTGTTATAGTGTGCCACCGAGTCAGAAAGAGCCCACAGCTGACCCTCCAGTGGTGTTTAGAGGCCTGAGACCCCTTTAAAGTCATACTCAAGTAAGGTGGGTTGAACACAGGGAGGTAACACTTCCCAACAACAGCAGACATAAACAGGCAGAATAAAAAAGTAAATCCCACAGCCCAGGGGGGCCCTCGTTTGGAAGAACGCACACTTTTTTTGCCCCGGGACCTTGTTGTGTATGTTTGCCAGAAAACATTCTGAGAGGTCAGAGTGCAAACTCCTTCCTGGGAACAACAGTGAGCTACAGAGCCCCTCCAGCAGGTCGCCCCCAAAGGACCCTTTACTCACGCTTGGCATCCTGTAGCCGTTCCTTATAATGAAATCCTTAAAGGCAGCCATGCTATGACAATTCTGAAATAGCTCCTTCAAAAAGAGGTAAAAACCAGGTCAGTGGTCAGAAGTTTAGTTTCATAAGTCAAACCCAAGCCCATTACCATGAGTTGATTTCAACTCCCAGGGACCAGATAAGACAGAACAGAACTGCCCATGGGGTTTCCAAGGCTGGGCTCTTTACAGAAGCTGATTGGCCCACCCAGGAGCTGCTGGCTTCCAGTCACTGACCTTTTTGGTTATCAGCTGAGCACTTTAACCACTGTACCTGAAGGGTTCCTGGTATCATACCTGCCTTAATTTGTCTCTTTATCAAGTACCTCATTTCAAAACCACTTCCTTCTTCTTTGGGAATGTATTTAGAAATAAAGTTCACAAGTTGATAAACAGGCAAGTTTTCAATAGATATCCAGCTTTTCCTACCTTTTTCTATAGCCTCTTATTGAGGATAAATAATAAATTTAAGCTATTAAATTAGACAATTCTAGACTTAAGAAATCTGGGATCAAACCTTCTTGAGAATAGATAGATCCACAATTTATAGATTTTCTCTGCATGATCATTAAAAAAGGGCTTGCCCCATTTCCAAGATCTGAAAAATCATTCCTTAGGAGTCTACTTTCTGTTTATTTGGATTTGAATTTTAAAATACATGCTATGCATTTATTACACAACTACAGTGTTTTAAGACTTTTCACTTTCCAAATCAACCAAGAATAGTCAAACCTTCTAAATTTCCACTTAGATAATAATGACAGCAGAGCAATGCCACTCTTACCAACCCGTCCCTTACCAGCACACCTGCCTCGTGAACTGGAGTGCCATGACTGACTGGCACTAACTTCAATGCAATGTCGTTACGTGCCATTGAGTCATCTCCAACTCATAGAAATCCTATCAACAACAGATCTGAACCTTGTCCTATCCTGCAACATCCTCATGATCTCGGATATACTCAAGTCTGTTGTTACAGTCCCTGCTCCAATTCATCTGGTTGAGGGTCTTCCTCTTTTTCTCTGACCCTCCACCTTTCCCAGCATGACGTATTTTTCCAAGGATGACCCTCCCACCAACAATTTGACCAACAAACAGATTCATCCTGGAAAGGGCTAAACCCGGTGGCTCCTTGGAGGCAAAGATTCTGAGGCTCCATCTAACATACTTTGGACATGTTGTGAGGAGAGACTGGTCCTTGGAGAAGGACATCATGCTTGGGAGGGTGAAGGGACAGAGCAGGAGGGGAAGACCCTCTATGAGGTGGATTGATTCAGTGACTGGGGTAATCAAGATGTGAGTGTCAGAAACAGTGTGATTGGCACAGGACAGAGCAGAGTATAGGGCTGTTGTACATAGGGTCGCTATGAGTCACAAGGGACTCGATGGCACATAACAACAACAACAACATGTGAGATGAAGTTTGCAGCATAGTTGTACTTTCTTTTATTTTTTTTGTGGATGAAGAGAAAGGCAATACAATAAGAGTTTATTTAAACATTGTAGTAAATTAATTGACTCAATTACAATTAATGTTCTAAAACAAAATGGTCATGAACAATTGAATGCAATGATTTGCAAACTTTCACTCAAATTTTTTAACAAGTTAAAATTTTAAAAAAACCATCCTTTGGGACAAGTTCTACCCTGTCACAAGACTCAATGGCTTTTAACAACAGAGATAATGGGATAATTAATTCATTAATTTCTGGGGAGGAGTTTAGATTACTTTCTTTTTGTTGTTGTTGTCACAGGCATACAACCCAAATGCCCATCAAAAAACGAATGGATAGATAAGCTCTGGTATGTTCACACAATGGAATATTATGCAGCACTGAAAAACAAAGAACTCATGAAATATTATACAAAATGGGTGACCATGGAAGACATCATAATGAGTGAAATATCTCAGTCACAAAGGGACAAATACTGCATAATGCCACTGTTATAAAACAGAACTGACATGGGAGTTGTGGGGAAACAAAGAAAAGAGAGGATAAATAATGTGAACAGAATTGAAACAGACAAAGAGAGAAAAACTGTATAAAAGGAATATATGATTATGTTATTTGGCATGACAAGAGTCCAGAATAAGAGGTACATAGTAAAGTGGTCTGGGAATGGGGAGCACTGTTAAACAACAAAATAACTTTTTTTTAAAAAGTGAACTTGGAAAAAAAAGTTAACTGAGGGGAGCACGACAGGGAGGAAAATGTGCAACAATGAATGAATGGAAATCCAAGTTCTTTATAAACTTTCATTAAAATAAAAAAAAATATGGTTGTACTTTTTAAACAGCAGATTTGTTTGTCCTTTCAGCAGACCATGAGATGTTCAGTGCTCTTCATTTGTACTGTATTCAGTACTCTTTATGACAATTGCTCTGCTGTCATTATTATCTTATTAGTGGGAATCTATGAGTTTTGACTATTCTTGGTTGATTTGCTTTGGAAAGTGAAAACAGCACACCAACACCACAGTTCAAAGATACTGATTATTTTTCTGTTATCTTCAATCATTGTTCAATTTTCAGATGCATAGGAAGCAACTGAAAAGACTATGGGTTGGATCAGGTACACTTTAGTCTTTAAACTGGCATCCTTGTTCTTTAGCACAGGGGAGAGGTCCTTGACAGTGGATTTCCTTGATGAAACATGTCTTTTGCTGCTGTTTCCATGGGTGTTGATTGTAGATCCAGGTAAAATGTAAGTGCAATAGGCACCCCAATTTACAAGAAGCTTTTTTGCGTCTGAACCTTCTGATGAATGATCTTCTACTGTAATAATTATAGCAATGATTCTCCCAAAAGTTGAATACTACACTTCTTTTTCATTAGCTGAGTGTAATAATTTTGGAAATAAATGGATTTAGTTCTTAAAGTATTTTTTTGTAAATTTTTTAAATGTTTCACAATATATCTTTAAAAATACATTTACAATATAACATTTAAACATCTTAAAGCAAAATAGTGTTGTCCAGATGGTTTCACCAGGGAATTCTACCAAACATATGCTATTTATATTCTTGCAAAAGACAGAGAAACAAAAAATCACTCCCTAATTCATTCTATGATGTGAAATACCCTGATACCAGACCCAGAGCCAAAACAAGAAAAATTATAGGTCAATAACTTTTATAAGTATAGATGCAAAATTCTCAACAAAATACTAGTAAACAATGTGTTGCTTGCTGTGTTGATTGCCGTCAAGTCAAGCACAACATAGTAACCCTATGAACAAAAGGCCTGAAGCCTTTCTAGAACTATTGTCAGCTATCAAAGTTTATAGAATTTCCAGAGGCATGTAATTTAAGAAGTAGATGCCTCTCCTGCTTCCAAAGTAAACAACAGCATATTAAAATAGTCATATACCATGACAAAATGAAACTTATTCCAGAAATGCAAGGAAAATAATGAACACTTTGACAGTACAAAAAAAAATCCTTTTATAAAATCCAACACCTTTTCTTGGTGAAAAAAAATCTTACAAGAGATTGAAAAAGAAAGGAAATTCTTCTATAGAATTTGATGTGTATGTGAAAAGTCAGCAGCCAGTGCTATACTTCACAGAGAAAGACAGAGAGCTTTTCTCCTTGAAATTGGAACAAGACTAAGATCTTGACAAGGTTCAAGAACAAGACAAGATTCTCACCACTTGTTTTCAGTATTTATTAGAAGTCATAGCTAGAACATAAGAAAAAAATCAGAGGAGGAGAACAACCTAAATGGTATCCAGTTTGGAAAAGAAGAAGTAAAATCATCTTTATTTGTGGATGGCACGCTTTTATATTGAGGTTGGTAACAAGTTCATCTTGCTTGGCTCCATAATCAACACTCTAGGCAGTGGCACTCAGGAAATCAAAAGACAATTTGCACTGGGAAAATCTGGGGTCTAGAGACCTCTCCAGAGTGCTGAGAAGCAACCATGTCAGTCTAGAGATTAAGGTGTGCCCGATCTAGGCCATGGTCTTTGCAACTACTTGCTATTTATCAGAGAACTGCACAATAGCCAAGGATAACAGAAGAAGAGCCAATGTCTTTTGAGTTGTGGTGCTGGAGAAGAATATTGAACATACCATGAACCACCAAGATAACAAACAGATCTGTCTTAGAGAGAATGAAACCAACTTTCTCCTTGGAGGCTAGGATTTTAAAGCTCTGTCTCACATACTTCGGGCACGTGGCCAGGAGGGACTGATTCTTGGAGAAGGATACCATGCTCAGAAGAGTGGAGGGACAGCACAGGAGAGGAAGACCCCAGATGAGATGGATTGACACAGTAAATGGGGTCATTGCAGTAGGTGTGTCAGAGTCAATGAGACTGGTTCAGGATAGGACAGGTTTCAGAGTTGTACATAGAGTCACTACGGGTCACAGGCAACTTGATAGCACATAACAACAACAACAATGATCTCATACATAGAAAATCCCATTAAGGCTTCAGACCAGCTCTAGTAAAGGATTAAAAAAGTTGTAGGGTACACAGTCAACGTGGACCAGGAGGCAGTCGTCAAAAGAGAGCAAGGAAACACTGCATGGTTCAAAACAAAAACTTAGCTGGGCTCTATACACCAGCAATAAAAGATCAGAAAGAGAAATATAGGGAAACAATTCTACTAGCAATAGCATCTGAAAGAATGGAATACTTAGCTATAAATCTAATCAGAAATGTAAAGGACTTACACAAAAAAAACTTTGTAAGACACTGTTAACAGTGATTAAATAAGACTTAAATAAATTAAAAGATGTACCATGTTCATGGATTGGAATATTTGATATTGTTAAGATGTTAAGATATTCAATGTAATCTATAAATTCAACACAATCTTGGTCAAAATTCCAAGAGCATTCATTCAGAAATTCATTCAGGAAAAGCCAATTTTCAACTTTATATGGAATGACAAGAGGCTACAAATTGCTATAGGAATGCTGCAAGAGAAAAACAAAGTAGGAGGATTCACAGCGGCTGATTTTTAAATGCATTATGCCACTACAGTAATCAAAATATCCAAGGAGTGGTATAATAGTAAACACATAAACCCAAAGGGATAGAATTGAAAATCCAAGAATAACTGTATACACCTATGATCAAATGATTCTATTTTACAAATATGCTAACTCTACTCGATAGATAAAGAAAAGACTCTTCAATAAATATATTATAGTAAATAATAATATATAAAAAATAATAATAATAAATCTATTTCCAGTGGGGACCTGAAAAGAAGGATAATAGTATCCATAGATCAATAGTGATTAATTTTCTAAAACATAGTGTACATGAGTGATTGTATGAAACACAATGCGAATGAAGGAACATGAAGGAATGTGTGAAATGCAATCTATATGAGCAATACAATGTTTATTAATTTTTTAAAAAAATTTTGTAGGCAAAACAATATAAAGAGAAAGAACATAAATAATGTTGTTGTTGTAGTTGTTATGTGCCATCGAGTCATTTGCAACTCATCGCAACCCTATGTACAATAGCCCTAAACTCTGTCATATCCTGTGCCAATCTCACCATCTCGGACACACCAATCCCCATTACCCCAGTCACTGAATCAATCCATCACATCGAGGATACTATATTTTCACATACACAAAACTAAAATAGGATATATGCCTAACACCACACATTAAAAAAAAATTCAAAATGGAGAAAGGGCCTAAACATGCAAACTAAAACAATAAAATTCTTAAAAGAAAATGTAAGAGTCATGCTTGAGCCTAGATTTGACAGTGTCTTTTCCAATACAGAGAGAACTCTGGTGGCCGAGTGGGCAGGGGGTTGTGCTTTTAACCCAAAGGTGAATTTATCAGCAGCTCCACAGGAAAAAGATGGGCAATCTCCTCCCTTGTCCTTTAGAGTCTCTGAAAACCTGCTGAAAAGTCAGCTATGAAATGGTTCTGATTCAACCACAATGAGTATTATCCAAGATGATTTGAAAAACACAGAAGTAGAAAGACAAAGAGCACTCATAAAAATGTAAAACTTTTTTTCATTAAAAGAAACAACATACAGTCATAAAATGGGCAAAGGACTTGAATAGACATTTTACCAAAGAAAACATTCAAATAGCCATCGAACACATGATGCTTATTGTCATTAGCCATCAAAGAGATGCAAAACTAAATCATGAAGAGCTATTCTTTCACTTCCATTAGCATGACTATTATTTTTTAAAAGATATTAAGAAACACTGGCAAGGATGTGGGGAAACTGGGACAACAGCAGAGTTGTTCTTCAAAAACTATGAGTAAAAAGACCATGTGTTTAGCTGCCTTCAAGTTAACTATGACTCACAGCAACGCTACAGAAAAAAACCCCAGAAACCCTGCCCTAACCGGTACCATTCCCACAGTCTCATATCCAAGGGCATATTCAAGCCCTTGCTGGGGTCACTTTATCAATCCATCTCACAGGGGTTTCCTATCTTTTACAGACCCTCTACTTTTCCTGGCACGATTTCTCTTTTTTTTTTTTTAAATTTATTTCATTATTTTTTGTGTGTGTACCGTCAAATCAGATCTGACTGGTACAGGAGGAGATTGTTCCTCCTTCTCCAGCAGAGCATCTGGTGGATTCGAACTGTGCATCTCTGAGATTGCAGTTGCAGCTTCTTGCCACTAGGCCACCAGAGCTCGCCACGATTTCTCTTTTCACTGGTCTTTGAAGATCTACAAATATGCGATCAAGTTGACAACAACAACTCAAAAGAGTGAATAGAAATGTTGTGAGGTGGTAGGGAGCTCTGGTGGCCTAGTGGCAAGACACTGCACTGCAATCCCAAACACACGTGGTTTGAGGCCACAAACAGCTCCACCGGAGAAGGACAGGTAATCCCACTGGAGGGTCAGCTATGGGTTGGTTCCAACTTGAAGATACACAACAAACAACAAAGTTTTAGTTAATGGGTTCATTACATGCTAATAGGGAGCTGTGGTGACGTAATGGTAAGAAGCTACGCTGCAAACCCAAAGGCAAGCAGTTCAAATCCACCAGCTACTCCAAGGGAGAAAGAAGGACAATCTTATTCTGTGCCATAAACTACCTGAAAACCCACTGAAGGGTCTGCTGTGGGTTGGTTCTGACTCTACTGTACACAACAACGACAACATATGTTAATCGCTATCTTATGACCAGATACTTTCAAATATCTCTGAGAAAGAAAAACAATTCATGAAGGGGGAAGGAGAGTGAACAGGTACAAAGAAGGATGTGTGTCACTGAATAGTATATGTCAAGTTGTTGAATGGGTATATTTTGCTACATGTATTTTACAAAACTACACAAAGGCATTTGACTGTCTGGATCATAACAAGCTGTGGCTGTCTCTGAGGAGAATGGGAATCCCAGAACACTTGATTGTGCTTAAGCAAAGCCTACAGTTGGACCAGGAGGCAGTCATCAAAACAAAATCAGGAAGGGTGCACACCAGGGATGTGTCCTATCTCCATACCTTTTTAAGCTATATGTGGAAAAGATCGTCTGGGAGGCTGGGCTCTATGAGGACAAATGTGACATCAGGATTGGAGGAAGACTCAATAACAACCTGTCTTATGCAGATGATACAAACTCTGCTTGCTGAAACTGAGGAGGACCTGAAGCACTTGCTACAGAAGGTCAAGGACCTTAAACATGAAGCACTTGCTACAGAAGGTCAAGGCCTTAAACATAGACTGAAGCTCAATATCAAGAAAACAAAGATTCTCACCATCGGACCATTGACAGTATCGTGATAGATGGTAGAGATTGAGTTTGTTAACAGCTTTAGTTTACTTGGTGCCACAATCAACACTCTTGGAACCAGCAACCAAGAAATCAAAAAACAAAGTGCATTGTAAAAGTCTACCATCAGATACATCTCTAGAATACTGAAGAGCAATGATGTCATTCTGAAGACTAAGATGTACCTGATATAGGCCATGGTCTTTGCAATCGCTTGTTATGCATCAGAGAGTTGGACAATGACTAGGGAGGACAGAAGGAGAATTGATGCTTCTGAGCTATGGTGCTGGAGAAGAGTATTGAATATACCATGGACTGCTAGCAGAACAGGTTCACCTTAGAGAGAGTGAAACCAGTCTGCTCCTTGGAGGCAAGGATTCTCAAGCTCCGTCTGACATACTTTGGTCATGCTGCAAGGAGGAACCAGTCCTTGGAGAGGGGCATCATGCTTGGGAGGGTGGAGGGATAGTGCAGGAGAGGAAGACTCCCGATGAAATGGATTGACTCACTGTCCAGGGGAGAGCAAGTGTGTCAGTGATAATAAGGTTGGCATAGGATAAAGCAGGGTCCAGAGCTCTTGTTCACAGGGTTGCGATGAGTCGCAGGTGACTTAACGGCACACAACAACAACATTTCCCAGAAAAAGAAAATATAATAAATCATAAAAATATTAAATTAAATTGAACTGTAAAAGAAGGGTTTTAATTCAGATACTGATATCATACTGAATAAAATTTATATCAACGTAACTCTTTCAATTGAAAAATAGTTTGTAAATTTTTTCTGTTTTAGTAATTAATTTCTTGGGAATACTTTGCTACTTTTGTTAAAAGTATGACTTGAATAGTTTTATGACACGCATTAAATCCACAGAAATTTAGGCAGCTCCAAAAAACATTCATCAAGAAACTCTGGTACCTGTTTTTATTGCAATCTGATGCTTATATAAATGTGATATGCCCGTAATTTTTATAACACCTACACATGAAAAATTTCCTAGCCATGACTGGAAAGGTATAAACCACTACCCTTCCTGTCTTAAGTTTACATTCTAATAGGTGCAACTGAAGAGTGATTACAGAATAAACGGTAACTCAATGTTGTCTAGGCATTTGATTATTAACAGTGTTTTTATATTTGTTCTCTCGTCAATGTGCATACTCAATAAATATCTTTATCAGAGTCCTTTGTTAGGATTGCATCATTATTTCCAAATTTCTCGGACTCTGATGAGTATTGTCTTTCCATTAGATAGCTGCACAGAAGACATAAGGAAGCACAGAGTTTAGGTGCGGTAAAATGAAAGCACATTCATTCTTTGCTTTGCAATATCAGTGCTTAACCTTTGTCTGTTTACTCTCAGGCAGATTCTGCAATTCTGAGAACTGAATTTCACAAAAGAAGCTTCCTAGTTACTGTTCTGAATTGTCTGACATTCATTCCCTGCTTTTAGAAAACAACTTCACATTTAGTTATCCAAAGAGAACTCCATTCTTGATATTAACGTTGTCCTGCTGGGTCACACTGCCATTTATGCCAGGCCAGGTGTTCTAACAACAGTACATGTAGCTGTCCCATCTTTAGAGACACTGTGTCTACCATTGTTGTTGTTCTATGCATTGTTGGGTCAGAACCTCCAGCGGATTTTCAGAGGCAGTAAATCACATAGAAGAGGAAAGCCCATTGTTTTCCCCCACAGAGCAACTAGTGGATTCAAACTGTATGTGTTTTGGTTGGTAGTACGACTACTTACGAGTAAACCAACAGAACTCCCTGTGTCTGCCATATAAACAGACAATTGGAAATCTTGTTTATTACATATTCCCCATATAATGATCTACACGTTCGAACAGAGGAGCTATGGTAGCCTACTAGTAAGAAGTTGTGTTGCAACTCCAAAGGCAAGTGGTTCAAATCCACCAGCTGCTCTGTGGGAGAAGGATAGGCGATTTCCGCCAAAGTGATTTACTGTCTCTGAAAAACCACTGAAGGGTCAGCTATGAGTGGGTTCAGACTTGATGACACACAAAAACAATACCACAGTCAAATGTTTTTGCATATTCAATAACAAGCAAGTAAAAAAAAAATTCTAGTATTCTTTGCTTTCAGCCAAGATCCATCTATTTTCAGCAATAATATCCTTCATTCCACAGCCTCATCTAAATCCAACTTGAATTTCTGTAAAACCCCTGTTGATATACTGTCCCAGTAATTTTTAATAATCTTCAGCAAGACTTTACTTGCATGTTATAATAATGATATTATTTAATAATTTTAACACTCTGTTGAATCACTTTTTTTTTTAATGGGGACAAAATAAGGATCTCTCCAAATATTGGCCAAATATGTCTTCCAAATTTCTTGGCATAGGCTGGTGAGGACATCTATGGCTGCATCTGTTGGTGAAACACTTCAACTGGTATTCCATTAATTCTTGGGGGATTAATTTTTTCCCAATGCTTTTAATGCTGATTAAACTTTTTCCTTCTTTACCACTGGTGCTTGATCCTGTGCTATTTCCTGAAATGGTACAGTATCAACCAATTCGTTTTGGTATAGTGATTCTATGTATTCCTTCCATCATCTTCTGACGCTTCCTTTATCATTCAAAATTTTGCCCATATAACAGAATTGAGAACCCAGAAATAGATCTATCTACAGTTAACTGATATTCAACAAGGATATAAAACCTATCAAATGGGGAAAGGACAAACTCGTCAATAAATGATGTTAGCAAAACTAGACTGCTACCTTCAGAAAGCTGAAACAGGATCCACGTCTCACACCACACACAAAAATCAACTCAAGGTGGTTCAGAGACCTGAGAATAAAGCCCCAAATCATAAAGTACATAAGAGACAAACTGAGACTATATGGTATAAAGAGACTGCCAAACACAGCCAGAAAGGCACAATCTGGAGAGGATAAAATTGATGAATGAACCTTCTAAATATTACATTTCTGTGCTCATCAAAAATTTTTCCCACCAGGGTGAAAAGAAAACCTACTGACTAGGAACAAACATTTGGCAATACCATCTCAGACAAGCATCTCATAAAGAAAGTTTGAAGAATTCTCTTGGGCCTCCAGAAGAAAAGGACTGACAATCCAATTACAAAATGAGCAAGAGACATGGAAAGACTTTTTGCAGAGGAGGGTCAACAGACACATGAAGAAATGCTCAGTTACTAGAAACAGGAGAGATGCAAAGCAAAACCACAATGAGATACCATCTAACCCCTGCAGCAGTGACAAAGTTTAACAGGACAACAAGTAATAAATGTTGAAGAGGACGGGCGAGATAGGAACTAATACATTGTTGGTGGAATTGTAAAATGGTAAAGCCACTATGGAAAGCAGTTTGGTATTTTCTCAAAAAGCTTGAACCTAAAAATTCCATATGACCCAGCTATTCCACTGCTTAGAATATACCCGGAGAAAATGAGAACTGAGGCACAAATGGAGACTTGTACACCAATGTTCATAGCAGTGTAACTCATCATCACAAGAACATGGAAACAGCCCAACCACAATGGAAAGGCTTGAGAAATTATGGTATATCCACACAATGTAATACTATGCAGCACACAGGAGAAATGATTTTGTAAACTGCTTCCTAACTTAGGAGGAACTGGAGAGCATTATGCTAAGTGAACTAACTCAGTCTCATAAATACAAATACTGTATAAGACTATTATTGTAGAATGAGTACGGGGATCCAAGGTGGGGAGGGGAAAGCAGAAGGGAGAGGATGGGCATGGGGGGAGGATTAATCACAGGGCCACACAACTTGATGGGTGGAGCGGGAGGGTAAAGGAAAGGGGAAAGATCTGAAGTGGAAAAGAATATATACGAAGTTTGTAAGTACTCCAGTAATTAAAGATAAAAACCAAAACAAAAATACCGTTGCCCATAGAACTCTTCAGTTTTGCCACTCGAGGTTTAAATTTGTTCTTAAGTCCTTTTAGCTTGAGAAATGTCAAGCTTGTTCTTCCCTTTCTGGTTTTCTAGCTCCCACTTTTTGCACATTTCATTAGAATACTTTGCTTTGTTTCTCAAGTTGCCCACTGAAGTCTTCTGCTGATCTCTCTCACTGCACGAGTTTTCCTCTTGTTTTGGCATGTTTCTGTCTCGTTCGGCATTCATTTTGATCTTTTCTTTCTTCCCTGTGTTTGTAATGAGCTTTTGCTTTCTTCAGAGAAGATGTTCTTGATGTCATCCCATGAATCATCTGTCTTAGAGAAACTGAAACCAGGTTGATCCTTGGAGGCAAGGATAATGAAACTTAATCTCACATTCTTCGGGGATGTTGTCAGGTGGGGCCAGTCCTTGGAAAAAAACATCTTGCTGGGAAAGGTGGAGGGTCAGAGAAAGAAAGAAAGACCCCTAACAAGATGGATTGACATGGGTGATTGTAACAATTGGCTAGAGCATAGCAGAGATGGTGATGACTCAGGAGAGGACAAGGATGTGATCTGTAGTTCAAAGGTCACTATGAGTCACAGCCAACTTGAAGGCACATAACAACAACTTCATGATTTGGTTTTTTCCATTGCTGAATACAAAGTTTAATTTCAAGACTCTGGGGAGCCTCTGTACCACTCCAGAGAGTCCTGGGGTGGTGCACAGTCTGCCTATGCTTGATGATTATGTTATTACTTATAAAGATTGATGGTTCAAACCCATCCAGTGTGGTGCAAAAGAAAGCAATCTGCCTTTTTCAAATTACCCAGTGGAGCACAGATCTACACTAGCACAGGAGAAATCCACTCAGTTGGCAATGGGTTTGGTCATATTCCAGAGCTCTCTGGCTACTAATAGTCCCTACTCAGTGGTTGTGGTTCCAAGTAATTGACCTAATTCTCCAGCTCATCCCTTCAATATGAGGGCAAGGAGTTGCACTGGGATAATCTCAGTCAGATGAACCCATTTTAGCACATAAACATACCGTTTCCTCCTTCTCCTTTCTCAGCTTCTCTTCTTGAACTTTACGTGTGATCTCGGGGTCAACCAGGGGTTCATCTGCTCTTTGCCTTTTCCACAACTTGGTGTCCAGATACCACGCTCCATATCTCATCTTTACCCACGGTTGTTTCTGAGGTTGCTAGAGGAAATAACAATTCACAATGTCATTAGTTCTTTTCATGCCTGTAAACCTAAAATTCAGCTCATGAAAGTAATATCATTATTTTCAATCTATGGTTGAAAAAGTTTTTTTATGAAGTTTAACTAACATTAGTTCTGATTTGCAAAGGTAATATGAGAAGTTTAAGAAAATAATGAGCAGTTAAGAGTTAGGCCTTTGGATTTAAACAAAACATAGGCCAAAAGCAGATTTCACTTAGTAGCCATGATTCTATGAAAAAAAACAAACAAAACTAGCTGTATAATTCTCCATCATTAAAATAAGAATAATTATCTATCCCACAGCATTATTGGTAAGATTAAAGGTGAACATGCATATATGCAAACCTCTACAACTAATACAAAAATCACATATTCACCCAAGGGTATTAATATCAACCAATGTTGTTGTTGTTTTTATGTGCCATCGAGTGGCTTGCGACTCATAGTGACCCTATGTACTCTAAACCCTGCTCTGTCCTGGGCCAATCTCACTGTCTCCGACACACTCATCCTGATTGCCCCAGTCACTGAATCAATCCATCTCCCAGAGGGCCTTCCCCTCCTGCGCCGTCCCTCCACCCTCCCAAGCATGATGTCTTTCTCCAAGGACCGGTCTCTCCTTACACCATGACCAAAGTATGTCAGACGAAGTCTCAGAATCCTTGCCTCCAAGGAGCAGCCCGGTTTAACCCTCTCCAGGCTGAATCTGTTTGTTTTCTTAGCAGTCCATGGTACCCTCAGCACTCTTCTCCAACACCAAAGCTCAAAAGCATCAATTCTCCTTCTATCCTCCCTGGTCATTGTTCAGCTCTCTGATGCATAACAAAGATTGCAAAGATCATGGCCTGTACCAGACACACCTTAGTCTCCAGAGACACACCATTGCTCTTAAGTACTTTAGAGAGGTCCCTAACAGCAGACTTTCCCATCACAATATGTCTTTTAATTTCCTGGCTGCTGGTGCCAAGAGTGTTGATTGTGGAGTCAAGCAGACTAAAGCTGTGAACAATCTCAATCTCTTCACCATCCATCCTGATGCTGCCAATTGATCCAGTGGTGAGAATCTTTGTCTTCTTGACATTGAGCCTCAATCCATATTGAAGGCTGCAGTCCTTGACTCTCTGCAGCAAGTTCTTCAGGTCCTCCTCAGTTTCAGCAAGCAGGGTTGTGTCATCTGCATAATGCAGATTGTTGATAGATCTTCCACCAATCCTGATGTCGCATTTCTCCTCATAGAACCCAGCCTCCTGGATGATCTGTTCTGCATACAGGTTGAAAAGGTATGGAGACAGGACACATCCTTGGTGTATGCCCTTCCCAATTTTGAACCATGCAGTGTTTCCTTGCTCTGTTCTGACAACTGCATCTTGGTCCAAGTATAAGTTTCACATTAGCATGATCAAGTGTTCTGGGATTCCCATTCTTCTCAGAGTCAGCCACAGTTTGTTATGGTCCACACAGTCAAATGCCTTTGCATAATCAATGAAGCACAGATATACATTCCTCTGGTACTTCCTGCTTTCAGCCAATATCTATCTAACATTAGCTATAATATCCCTAGTACCACGACCCTTTCTAAACCCAGCCTGGACTTCTGGCAATTCTCTGCTGATGTGCTGATCCAGGCGTTTTGGGATAATCTTCAGCAGAATCTTGCTTGCATGTGAAATCAATGATATTGTTCTATAGTTTCCACACTCTGTTGGGTCACCCTTCTTTGGAATAGGAACAAATATAGATCTCTTCCAGTCAGTTGGCCAAGTGGTTGTTCTCCAGATTTCTTGGCACAACTTGGTGAGCATGTCCAGGGCAGCATCTGTCAGCTGAAATATGTCAATTGGCATACCATCTATTCCTGGGGCCTAATTTTTTGCTATTTCCTTCAAAGCAGCCTGAACTCCTTCCTTCATCACCATAGGCTCTTGCTCATATGTTGTTTAATTAAATTCTTCTGTGTCTGCCAATTCCTTTCGATACAATGATTCCGTATATTCTTTCCATCTTCTTTTGATACCTCCTGGATCATTTAATATTCTTCCTAAAGCATCCTTGATTATAGCAACTCGAGGTTTGAATTTATTCTTCAGTTCCTTGAGCTTAAGAAATGCTGAGCAAGTTCGACCCTTTTGGTTTTCTGACTCCAACTCCTTACACATTTCATTGTAATATTTTACTTTGTCATCCCGCGCTGCCTTTTGAAATCTTCTGTTCAGCTCTTTAGTATCTTGAATTCTTCCTTGTGCTTTGGCTTCTCTGTGCTCCAGTGCAATCTTCAGAGTTTCTTCTGACATCAATTTTGGTCTTTTCTTCATCTTCTATCTTTGTAAAGAACGTTTGCACTTTTCCTGGATGATACCTTTGACATCCTCCCACAACTCATCTGGTCTTGGCTCATTAGTGTTCAAAGCCTCAAACCTGTTTTTGAGATGGTTCTGAAATTCAGGTGGGATAGACTCAAAGTTGTATTTTGGTTTCCACGGATTTGGTTTTATTTTCCTCAGCTTCAGCTGTAATCAATCCAAATAGGAAATTAGTAGACTCACTATGAGCACAACACTGTGTTCAGCCTCATCCATGGTTTTGACTAAAATGCTATTCCACAGCTCTCAAAAAAACTCACTTATGTTGGGGTAGAACCAACTCATAGCGGACCCTCCAACTGGTTTTCAGAGGCTATAATTTTCATGTGTTGTTGATTGCCATCGAGTCGAACATGATTCATAGTGACCCTATGAACAAAAGACCTGAAGCCTTTCGATAACGATCATCATTTCTCAAAGTTCCTAGAGTCTCCAGAGGCATGTTGTTTAGGATGCCACTCCTGTTTCCAAGTAAATTGCGTAAGAAGAGGAGGAGGAGACTACTCATCTTTCTCCCATAGGCAGCTGATGGATTTGAATCATCTGCCTTTTGGTTGGAAGAGCCACTGCTTACAGACTAGGTTACTAGACTATTTGAATACCAATTGCTTTAATGGACGAGAGAAAAACTAGAAAATACTCCTTTTTATCCCCTCCCATTCTTCTACAGGACAACAAAGATGTAAAGCAATCTCTTGCTGGTTCATAGTGGTGCAATATCCACCCATTGTCTCATTAAAAAGGGGGGCGTCTAACTTTTGGGTAAGGGAAGGAAACATGAAAGTAAAAAGACTCTGCCCATTTCTCCTCTTAACCAAACTTGAACTACGTAATAATATGTGTGGATACACTTGTCTAAAACAGAGACAGGTAACCAGGACAGCCACCCCCTCCCAGACCTGGAGTGAGTGCTGAGATGCCGCCACTCCATGCATACTGACCATCCACACTGTTTTGGCCTTGGCGCCTTTGCCTTCATTTTCTGTCACATGCTCTTCCCTGACATCCACTCTCTTCTTTCATTCACCTTTTCAGCGGTATCTTTGCACAATTTAAAACCCTGTAACCCCATAAAATTATGTCTTCCTTTCATAGCTCAATTTTTCTTGGTAGCATTTATCACTATTTGATACACTATGTAGTTTTCTATGTCTTCTCATATTATAAAATGCAACCATCAGGAGGTAAAGACTTTTGTTTGTTTCGTTCCTCACTATGTTGATGTTGTTGTTAAGTGCCAACAATTTGCTTGTGACTCCTAGGGACCCTAAGTACAACAACTCTGAACCCTGCTCTATCTTGAGCCAACCTCATCGTCTCTGATACATCTACCTGCGTTACTTCAGTCACTGAGTCAATCCATCTCAAAGAGCGTCTTCCATTCTTGTGCTGTCCCTCCACCCTTCCAAGCATGATGTCCCTCTCTCCAAGGACTGGTCCCTCCTTACAACATGCTCAAAGTATGTCAGATGAAATGTCAAAATCCTTGCCTCCAAGGAACAACCTGGTTTCACTTTCCCAGGACAAACCTGTTTGTTCTTCTAACAGCCCATGGTATATATTCAATACTCTTCTCCAGCACCACAGCTCAAAAACATCAATTCTCCTTCTATCAAACTTAGTCATTGTCCAGCTCTCTGATGTAAATCATGCAATTGCGAAGATCATGGCCTGGATCAGGTGTACATAGTCTCTGACTGACATCATTACTCCTCAGTACTGTGGAGAGGTCCCTAACAGCAGACTTTTCCAATGCAGCTCATCTTTTATTTCCTGACTGCTGGTACCAAGAGTGTTGATTGTGGAACAAGGAAGCTGACATGTTAATGGTCTCAATCTCTTCACTATCTATCATGTATGTATATATCCATCTGGTATCTAGGACCATAATAAGTGTTCAATAAATGTTTGTTGAGTTGAATCTGAGTTCTTAATCTTATGTCCCTGAGTGGCACAAATAGTTTGTGCCTGTCCACTAACTGAGAAGTCACTTGTTCAAACCTACCCAGTGGCAGGAACTGGAAGAAATGCTTGGTTGTTTGATTTGTATATATTACAGAGAAGGAAACCCTATTGGTCTCAGGTCTGCTCTGCAATACATGGGGTTGCCTTGAGTAAGAATTAACTTAATGGAAACAAGTTATGTTTTGTTTTTCTTGGCACTATTGAAATTTTGTCCTTCACAATTCTTGATGGTGAAGGACAATTCTTTGTTGTGAGGACCTGTCATGTGCAACTGTAGGATGTTTAGCAGCTTTCCTACTCTTTACTCATCGATCAAGAAATAAAAGATGTTAAATATTGTAGAGCATGTGGTGAGATAGGAACTCTCATACACTGTTGGTGGGATTGTAAAATGGTACAACCACTATTGAAGGCAGTTTGGCGCTTCCTCAGAAAGCTGAACATAGAAATTCCGTATAACCCAGCTATTCCGCTGCTTGGAATATACTCCAAGAAAATGAGAACTGAGGCACAAATGGAGACCTGTACACCAATGTTCCTAGTAGAGTTATTCATCATCACAAGAACATTGAAATACCTGCTATCCAACCACAATTGAAAGGAATGAGAAATTATGGTACATTCACACAATGGAATACACGTAGCACACATGAGCAATGATTTTGTAAATGACTACCTAACTTGGGAGGGACTGGAGAGCAATATGCTAAGGGAACTAACTCAGTCCCACAAGGATAAATATTGTATAAGATTATTATTGTAGAAATAGATAACTAGTAAGACATGTATACAGATCTAAGGGGGAGAAGGTGGAAGCAGAGAGGTGAGGATGGGTGGGGGGGTGGAGGGATGGCTCACACAATCTGATCGGTTGAAGGAGGGGTGGGTTAATGAGATGGGAAAGATACAGTGCGAATAATAATGTATACAAACTTTGTAAGTAAACCAGTATAAAAGAAAATCTTTTCTATTAAAAAAAGAAATCAAAGATGTATTGCATTGGGGAAATGTGCTGCTAAGGACCTCTTTAAGTGCTAAAGAGCAAGGATGTCAGTTTAGAATAAGGGGCACCTGGCCCAAGACATGGTATTATCCATTGCTTCATATGGCTATGAAAGTTAATACAATGAATAAAGAAGACCAAAGAAGAATTGTTGCTTTTGAATTGTGGTGCTGGAGAAGAGTACTGAAAATCCCGTGGGCTGCCAAAAGAACAAACAAATCTATCTTGGTTGAAATGCAGCCTTGGTGCTCTTTAGAAGCAAAGTGGTGAAGCTTCATCTAACATACTTTGAGCCTGCTGTCAGGAGGGGCCAGTCCTTAAAAAAGACACCATGCTGAGAAAAGTAGAGGATAGGCAGAAGAAAGATCCCCCAACAACAAAATGGATTGACATTGTGACTGTAAAATGGGGTAGAACATGTTGGAAATTGTGAGATGGCACAACATAGGCAAAGGTTTGATAGGTGAGGATTCACAGGATTGCTATAAGCCATAGACAATGGCACCTAACAACAGCTCACCAGATGCCAGTAACATTGCTCGTGCCCTAGTTGTGACAACAAAACAAATTTACACATTGACAAATTTACCCTGGAGGGCAAAACCAGCCCTAAGAATAACGGAATTAAAGGAAGAAGAGAAAGAAAGGAAGAGGGGGGTGGGCAGGGAGGAGAGTAGATAGGTATGGTGTACAAGGTGATCCACACAAGGACGGTATGGAAGAAATGAGTTCTGGAACAAGTTACACTGTTGTGTCACCTGCGATCTTTAAAACAATATCTTCTGTGAAACTTTCACTGCTCACTCTCACCCCTGTTGCCCATATTTGGTGCAGTAGATTACATTTCTTTATGTCCTGTACACTCTGACTTCATTTCATTATGTTGTTGTTGTTGTTGTTATGTGCCGTCGAGTCCTTTGTGAGTCATAGCGACCCTATGCACAACAGCCCTAAACCCTGCTCTATCCTGCGCCAACCGCACTGCCCCTGACACACCCATCCCGATTACCCCAGTCACCAAAGCAATCCATCTCATAGAGGGTCTTCCCCTCCTGCACCGTCCCTCCACCCTCCCAAGCATGATGTCCCTCTCCAAGGACCCGTCCCCTCCTGGCAACATGTCCAAAATATGTCAGACAAAGCCCCAGAATCCTTGCCTTCAAGGAGTAGCTTGGTTTAATCCTCTCCAAGATGAATCTGTTTGTTTTC
>NW_006399792.1:20279263-20293173 GCF_000299155.1 Elephantulus edwardii
AGTTAAGCATTAGTTACAGTGTTGACCCCACCCTTAGCCCAGAGCCTTGACCCACTTACTTCCCAGCTCTACCCTCCACCAGGATAACCCTTCCCATCTGCCAGGTCCCTTCAGAAAATATCTTCCATTGTCCAACCCATAATCTGACAGCTTTATAAACTCTGATGGCCTAGTGGATAAGGAGTTGTGAGGCCAACCAAAAGGCAAGTGGTTTGAATCAACCAGCTGCTTTAAGAGAGAAAGATGGGTAATCTCCTTTTCCACTAGACGGTCAGCTATGAGTCAGCTGTGCCTCGATAGCAGTGAGTTGTTTTTGTGTAAATATATGGGGGAAAATTATATGTTCATATAATTACAAATCACAATTATAAGTTACAGAAATAGAATGATGCTGTTTTAGAAACATAATTGTCTAGAATATTTTAATATATACTATAATTAATACATAATTTATTAATATTTTGTTATTACTGACATTATACTTAATAAGGCTTGTTAACTTCACTAAACTGTGTTATTTAAGGGTAGAAAACAGTTCTTTACTTGTGTATTCTCAGTTCCCAGTACTTTTTGACAGCCAGTAGGAAATATTCATCAATATTTGTTCAGTAAATGTCAAAACAACAAAGAATGAATGTGCTGAGCAAAATGAAGTATGTTACAACTGAGAAACAGAGCAGAAGAAAGCGTTATTAACAAGGGATCTGAAAGACAAAAAAAATTCTATGACTGACATGTGAAATATAAGCATTTAGACAGAATAAAGAAGGGTGTTTCAGTAGTGAGAATAATATGTGCAAAGTCCAGGCAATGAGAAAACTCGCACGTTTTTAAGAACCATAAATGACAGAGACTAGCAGGCCTGGGAATCACCATCCACCCACTCTAAATGAGTTGTTCCAACAAACAGCAGCCTTTAATTGTGTTTCCGAAGTTTCAAATCATTACAGGAGGAGGAGACTGCCCAACTTCCTCCCTTTGGGTAGTGGGTGAATTCGAACCATTGATTTTTGGATTAGCAACACAAGTAATTCACCAGAGTGACCTGAGAGTACGTGAAGTGAAGAAATAAAGGTGAGGACTTTCACTTCTGACAGAAGGATAAGATTTACCTTCCCGCCTGTAGCAACAACAGAATTAGAAAACAAATAAGAAATAATGGTTTGCAAGACATTGAACATTAGGTAGCAAATGATGGTGGTCCTTCAGGGATGAGAAACAAACAAGATATGTCATATAATCACCCCAGCCCTCTACCTGGAGAGAACTTCGAGGCCTTGGTGCTGGGAGAGGAACTCAGGGGCCCACTGGGCTCTCAGAATTAAGGAGGTAGCGCTGAGAGTTTAGGAGATCAATGAAGCTGAAGTTCACAGCACTGAATACTGGAGAGGTAGGAGTTTCATAGAGAACTGCAGAGCTTACAAAGGATCTCCCTCAAATATTTATCAGAAAGCTGACCAGTGTTTGCATGAGAAGAAACTACCCAGGACAAGGAAAACAATGATCTGAGTGTACAAGAGGCAGTAGTCCTAGTGCTCACACAGGACTGGGAACAGTACCCGGCATGAACACCAAAAGAACCACAGGATTCTGGCTGAGGACACAGGCTCTGTCCAAGGACACAGGCTCTGTCCAAGCTGTGGTGAGTTATTAAAACTAGACTGAGCATCTTTAGGTTCCTCTAACCAACCTTAAAAGCAAGAACCAACAGCATTGAATTATTTCCACATAACTTGACTGCACCCCAGAAATAAGTGGACCAAGAATAGAAATAATAATAACTTATTTTTAATATCAGCACCAAACTAGGTAGTATCCATAATGTATGGAATCTACTCAAAGATTACCAAGCAAGTAGAGGAAGAAAAGCATTACCCACAGCAAAGACATAAATCCAAAATGCACACAGGTGTGTATATAAACGAAGTACAATGTTTACAAATTCTGTATGCAAAACCAAAGTAAAAGAAAAGTAACTTTTAAAAAATAAAAATAAAAATCCCTGATACAGATGTTAGGATTAGCCAACAAGGGTATTAAAGCAATAATTATATTTCAGATGTAAACAATGCAGATGATTAAGGAAAGACACAGAAGACAAATAAAAATACTAAAACCAAACTTCTAGAGATGAAAATGACTGACATTTAGAAATGTGATCAAAAGCACTTGAGGAAAAAAGCGCATTAGATATTGCAGGGGGGGAAGATTAGGAACTTTAAGGACAAAGCAATTGTGGAACAACTTCAAGTAGTTTAGAGTTCCCAGTAGGGCAGTGAGGCAGAAAAAATATTTTAGAAAATGACAGCCAATTTTCTTCCCGTGGTTGATGGAAATCATAAAACTCAAAGTTTGAAGAAGCTCAATAAATCCCAAGCACCAGAAACTCAAAGAAATTTATCCGAGACACATAAGATCAAATTGCCTTAAGTCCGTGACAAACAGAGAAATCTTAAAAGCAGCCAAGGGAAAAATAAATTCTGTTCTTAAAAACAAAAACAAGGATGGCATGAGATTTGTTGTCAGAAACAATGTAAGCAAGATAGTGGAGCAACATCTTTGCAGTGCTAAAGTAAAAAAAAAAAAATTAATAAAAAAAAATGGTGAGCCCATAATTCCAAGGCTACAGAAATATCTTTTAAACATGAAGACAGAGACATTTTTTAGATAAAGAAAATCTAGAAGAGTTTATCACCAGTAAATTAACACTACAAAAAATGTTAAAGGGCAGAAAAAGCATTTTCTCCAGGCAGAAAGAAAATTATACCATGTGGAAATAGAATTTGAACTTTTACATAGTTGACCCTCCACTGTCAGTCAAAAGTTCAATTTTGGCAATAACTACCGTGGCTTACAAAGCAGCATTTGTGCAACTATTGGTCACAAGGAATTGAGCAATTTAATTCAGTCTAGATTCAGGACTAGCAGGTAAGAGGCCTCAAATGTAATGAACATGAATTTGCCTGTCTTATTGTCGCATGGCATTGAGCCAACTCCAGCTCATAACTCTGGTGAATTCGTACACAACAGATGGAAACTGGGCCCAATCCTGGACCATACTCACAACCTCCACGCTGCTTAAGACCATTGTAACAGAAATTGTGTGATCCTAGCTCCTTAAAGGTCTTTCTCTCTTTTGCTGAAACTCTACCTTTCCAAACATGATGCCAGAAACATTTTAAAATTTAAACAAAGGACAAAGCAAAGCATTATAATGGAATGTGCAAAGAGATGGAATTGGATTGGAGAATAAAAAGGGAAGAACTCACTCTGCATTTCTCAAGCTGAAAGAACTGAAAAACAAATTCAAGCCTAGTATCACAATATTGAAAGATGCTATGGACACTATATTGAATGACCAATATATTCAATATTTCAATATATTGAAAGCATCAAAAGAAGATGGAGGGAATACTTGGAGTCTGTGTACCAGAAAGAATTGATTGATACTGAAAAATTTCAAGAAGTACCTTATTACCAATGGTAATAAAGGAGGAAGTAGAAGCCGCATTGAAGGCATTGGCAAAAAATAAGGCCCCAGGAACTGATGGGATACCATTTGACTTGTTTCAGTTAATAGATGCAGACTTGGATGCACTCACAAATCTATGCCAGGAAATTTGGAGGACGACTGTCTGGCCAACAGACTGGGGAAGGTCCATATTTGTACCACTTCCCAAGAAAGGTGATCCATCTGAATGTGGAAATTATTGAACAATATCACTGATATGAAATGCAAGCAAAATACTGCTGAAGATCATTCAAAAATGGCTGGAACAGTACATAGATAAGGAATTGCCAGAAGTTCAAGCAGGATTTAGGAGAGGTCATGGCACCAGGGATATCATTGCTGATGCCATATGTATCCTGATAGAAAGTAAGGAATACCAGAATATTTATTTGTGCTTTATTGACTATGCAAAGGCATTTGACTGTGTGGATCATGACAAGTTGTGGCATTGAGATGAATGGGAATCCCAGAGCACTTAATTGTGCTCATGTGAAACCTATACCTGGATCAGGAGGCTGTTGTGCAAACAGAGCAGGGGAGCTCTGTTTGGAATTGGGAAGGGAGGGTGTCAGCATTGTATTCTCGCTCCATACCTGTTCAATCTATATGCTACGCAAATTATCTGAGAGGCTGGACTCTATGAGGACGAATGTGGCATCACAATTGGAGGAAGACTCATTAATAACCTGCATTATGCAGATGACACAACCTTGCTTGCTGAAATTGAGGCAGATTTGAAGCACTTGTTGCAGAAGATCAAGGAATGCAGCCTTCAGTATGGATTGTATCTCAATATCAAGAAAATAAAGATTCTTACTACTGGACCAATAGGCTGTGTCATGATGGATGGAAAGGAGATTGAAACTGTCAACAGCTTCATCTCATTTGGATCCACAAGTAACATACTTGGTATGAGCAATCATAAAATAAGGAGACGCACTGGGAAAATCTGCAGCTAGGGACCTTTCCAAAGTAATGAGTAGTCGTGATGTCAGTTTGAGGACTAAGTTGCATCTGATAGTCTTTCCGATTCCTAGCTAAGCATCTGAGACCTGGACAATGAATAAGGATGACAGGAAAAGAATTGACGCCTTTGAGCTGTGGTGTTGGAGAAGAACACTGAACATCCCTTGGACAGCCAAGAGAACAAACAGATATGTCTTGGAGAGGGTGCAGCTGGAGTGCTCTTTGGAGGCAAGAATCCTGAGGCTTCATCTCACATACTTTGGACATGTTGCTAGGAAGTGCTATTCCTTGAAGAGGTACATGATGTTGGGAAGGGTGGAGGGTAGGTGGGGGAGAGGAAGCGGAAGACCCTCAACCAGATAAATTGACATGATGACTGCTGCAGTGGGATCTGTGTGTCAAGAATTGTGAGGATGGCACAGGAGAGAACAGGGTTCAGATCTTTTGTTCATAAAGTCACTATGAGTCGTGCTCCACTCGATGGCACCTAACAACACTAAACAACAACAACAAAATGCCAGAAGCATTTTAAAACTGAAATCCACCATTCTCCCTTCAATTCAACTCATGGCCGACCTCCACCGGGTTTCCAAGGCAGTAAAGCTTGATGGGGGAAGACTGCAGCATCTTTCTGCTGCACAGTAACTCGGTTTATTCAAACCACCTACGTTTTAGTTAGTAGCACAATGTGTAGAACAGTGGATTATGTATGTACTGTGCTGCTTGTGAAAGGGCAGCAGCCTGAAGCCACCAGCCACTCTGTGACAATCTCCTTTTCAAGATCCGAAGCCTTGGGAACCCAGCCATTCAACAGCAGTCACGTTTTCTGGTGTTTGCTTTTTGTCTTAGCAGTATATTGTGATGTACTCTTTAGAAAGATGAGAAGCAAATGAAAAATGTGCAATGCAGTTTTCAGAACTCTTATAAACTTAAACTCAACAAATGCATTGCTCTTGCGTTGGAAAAGGCTCACAGCCGACTATCCAGTGGGTTTTTCAGAGGCTATAACTGCATGGAGGAAAATGCTCATCTTTGTCACAGGAAACAGCTGGTGGATTGGAACTTTGAGACTTTGGGTTGGCAAAGCAACTCCCTACCATTAGGCCGTCAGAGCTCCCTAAATCTTAGAAAACAGACTCAAAGGTAGAAAATATAATGCACATCAAAAGAAGTCAGATAGTTGTATTCAACTATAAATTGAATTTTCACTTTTTATTAATTTAAAAGGGTATTTGTACAACACTGTCAACACCCTTGGTACCAGCAGTCAGGAAATCAGAAAACGTATTGCACTGTACAAGTCTGCAGTCAGAGACCTCTCCAAAATACTGAAGAGCAATGATGTAAATTTGAAGACTAAGGTGTATCTGATTCAGGCCATGGTCTACTCAATCACCTGCTATACATCAGAGAGCTGGACAATGAGTAAAGATAACAGAAGAAGAATTGATGTCTTTGAGTTGTGGTGCTAGAGAAGAGTACTGAATATCCCAAAGACTGCCATAAAACCAAATAGATATGTTCTGGAAGGAAAGGTTGTGGCCAAAACATTATTTGGAGGCAAGGATGATCAAGCTTTGTCTTTCATACTTGGACATGTAACTAGGTGAGGCCATTCCTTGGAAAGGGACATCATACTTGCAAAGATAGGGGATTGGCAAAGGAGAGGCAGACCCTCAAACAAGATGGATTGACACGATGATTTCAGCAATGGGCTCTAGTGTCTCAGAGATGATGAGGATGGCACAGGAGAGGGCTAGTTAAAAATGGTAGTTCATAGGGTTGCTATGCTCAATTCAATAGCACCTAATAATAACAACTATGGATATTTCTATAATATTAGAAATACAGAATCAAAGAGTACACATTAAAGGCATGAGTAACTAGAGTTATGTTTTATTTTCCCATTTCTGGGAAAGGAATTTCCTCCTGTTAGGCACTCAGGTCTGCTGTCTGATTTACACTATGTGATTGTGCGTGTATGAGTATATGCTCCCTTTTCTGCCACCAGCCTTATGCCAGTTTGTGGTTCTGTGGTAATTTGGTATTAGCATGATGCAGGAAGCAACTGTGCCATTGGTATCTCAAATACTAGTAGAAAAGACCTTGAAATCTATTTCTGTAAATTAGCCAGTGAAAATCTTCTATCAGGTCTCCGTCTGTATCTGCTCTCAGCAACACATTGTGTGGGAAAGTGGGGAATGTAGGGGCTCACTACAGCACAGGATGCGATTTCTCCTCTCCATTCCTTTGTCCTTATATCCTCACAGCAATTCATTACTGAGGAAATGGTAATCTATTAACAATCAGATTTTTTAAAAGGCATTCCTTAAAAATTATGGTTTGTGATTAATCAGACTAAACATAAAACTTCAATGATTTTCTTTGTGAAAGTCCATGCCAGAATTGGATAACATTTAAAACTTTATTATTATTGCCTTTTCTTTCCTGTTTTGCTTTTGACCCTTCTGCAGTTACCTGTTGTTTCTGGAATTTCCTCTTGCTGCCTGGTTCCCAGGAGGACGCGTCTAGCTTTTGCGGTTTAGGTGGCCTCACAGTAGACATTTTCTTCTGAGAAATCTGGCTGGGCCTCTTGGTGGAGAATGTGCTTTCATTTGATTGGGTCTCATAGTCAAAGTCAAACTGTTTCAGGATGAACTCTTCATCAATTTTTGAACTCCCCTGGAATAATAACACTTTCATGAGGCAAGGTCAAACGGCAGCAAGTTCCGTGCTTTCTGCTTTAATGTAAGGGTGATCACTGGCTATTAGTAAGTGGGGGTTTAGAGGACATGTAGAAAATTGTCAGTCAAAATTCACTGGAGACAAGAAGTACTTGGAGTCTAAAGGGACTTGTCTATGCATCATGAGATTGGTTAGGATCTGCATGAAACTGCATGTCTCTGAATGAAATCATGCACTGAGGATATATCACAGTGTTTGATCAAAAACAAGCTTCTCCAACATTCTATAGCAAAGACATTCTCAGTGGTGCTTCCTTGACATGTCTGGATTATCAGTGCCAAACTGCAGAGTCCCTTTTAAGGACACTGCCCTACCCACAGTTCCTGCTGAAGGAAGGAGTTGCAGTCAGTCATATTTTGCACTTGAAAGTAGAAGAGAGCAGTCTAGCAATAGGGTGAGAGCCTAAAACCATTTCAGGACCAGGACTTTAAAGTTCCTAAGACCTCTGAATGTTTCCTTTTCCTTCTTTAAACAGGTCTGAAGTGCATTTCAATTACTTGCTAATGAGACAGGTCTAAAAAAATATATATGTATATTGATTAAAATTAACTAATACACTAAAAAGTCAGGGAAAGAGGGGGACGTATTATCCTAGGTGGTCTTACATCCAAAGAAAGCATCAGGGATCTAGAGATCTGCAGGAACCAAACACCAAGACTGGGCAACTAAACAGGTCCTTGGAAAAAGAATAAGGAAAGAGCTTCACAGCTGATGCAAAAGCTGTTCATTTACAAGTATTTTTGTGCAAAGTCTGTAGTCAAGTGCAACTACCCAAGTACATGCATGTAAAAGAGAACAGAGAGCAGAGTAAGAGGTAAACGCAGAAAAAAAAGAAAGTCTTGACATTGAAATGGAAAATAAGAATAATAAACAATGGCAATGACATATTAAACAAATTGGTTGCACATTTGTAAACGTAAAGGAAATTACAGCTAACCAAAACCATTTCAATCTATAAATTGTGGAAGAGAAATTATTCCTTTGTAACTTTAATGACTTGACACCAATTCTAACCAAACACTGTGTTGTTTCATTTTTTTATTTTTTTAATAAAAACACTTTTGAGTTTGACTTTTCAAAGCAGATTGAAATGTTAATCTTAACTTACTATGGAAGTAGCCCACTTGCAGAAGTCACCAATTTCTTTGCGTACATTTTCATAAAGAGGAGAATCATGGATTGAATCTATTTTACTTGAAGTGTTCTCATAAAAAACCCATTCGTGTGACCGTGACACTGGAGTCTTCCGAGGACTAAAGAAAATGAGATTGTCAGATAATTACAGTATGAAACACAATGAACCTAAGTGCATTTTAGATGATATTTAGTGAGGAAAAGTGTATATAAAGCAAGTCTTTCTGTTTCTTGAAAGTCCACACAAATGTATTTTACTTTTTTTGAAGAGTGCATTCTCATGATTGATTCTCAGTCCTCTTCAGTTCAGATAAAACAGCCCCTTACCATTACAAGCTGAGTTTTGAAGTTCTTTGTTGTTGCTAGTTGCCATCAAGTCATTTCTGACTAGTGATGACTTGATGTAGAGCAGGGCAAATGCTGCCTGCTTCAGATCAGCCTCCTATCATTTGCTGTGCTAGAGCTAATTGATAGAGCTACTGTGTTAGCCCACTTCACCAAGGATTTCCTCCTGTTTGTTGGCCTCTACTTACACATGATGTTTTCTAGATATACAACTTGCAAGTATTCTTTTCTAATATAAATTCTTTCCTTTTAATTGTGATTTTAGCAAAATTTACAGAAAAGTTAGAATTTTCATTCATTAATTGTTGCACATTTTTACCCTCTCTCTCTCTCTCCCTCCCTTCCCCCCTCACAGTTCACTTTTTTTTAAATATTCATGTATTGTTGCATAATTACCTCACTCCTCCTGCTCCTCCCAGTCCTCTTTCAATGTACCTCTTATTCTAGGCTGTTATAGTATATGTGATACCTAATCAGATATTCCTTTTAAACAGTTCTTTCCTTCATCTGTTCCAGTGCTATGTTCGTTATCTATCCATGCTTATCCTGTTCTCCTCCCAAACCCTCATGTCAGACCTGCTTTATAACAGTGGTGCTATGCAGTATTTGTCCTTTTGTGACTAAGATAGTTCACTCGGCATGATGTCCTGCAGAATCATCCATGTTGTGTAATGCTTATTAGTTCATTGTTTTTCAGTTTTGTGCACTATGGTATATTCAGACAATAGAATACTACGTTATAATAAATCCGAACAAGAGATGATGTCTTCTTGAAGTAGACTGGTAATAACAGACACGATGAGATGTTTAAAATATATCTGTTGGCAGGTTACAGCTATTGTTGTAGAAGCAACTGGAAGAATGGAGTTGCTATTTACTAAGCTAGGGAATCTAAAAAGAGGAGGAGGTTTGGGAACGACAAGAGACCAGTTTTGAACCTGTCCAATTTAAAATGGCAATTACAGGCCTGACTACAAATGTTGACTGTCCACCTACAGATGGGCTGGATGAGGTCATTTGGGTGTGAGCATACACACAGAAAAGAAGTACTAACGCACATCAAGGTTCAAAGGAAAATGAGGAGTGGCCAATAAAAAAAGGAGAGGTCCATAAAGTAGGCAGAAAACTAAGAAAGAGGAATGTTCCAGAAGAAGATTGTTTGATTGCTGTGGTTACATCAAGTATAGAAATATTGAGAATTGATCTGGCAACATGAGGTCAATGATGACCTTGACCAAGGGCTGGTTAAGTTGAATGCTGAAGATAAGAGCCTGGTTTCTGTGAATTCAACAGAGTTCAGTTGGTTTGTTGTTGTTTTTTTTCCATGAAACAGAGAATAAGAAATTAGTATATATGCCCCTCTTGACTTTTTCTCTAAAGCAAGAGAGGGATTTTAGGATCAAGGATATTGCTTTAAGGTGGAAGATAT
Source organism: Elephantulus edwardii (assembly GCF_000299155.1). Classification (NCBI taxonomy): domain Eukaryota; kingdom Metazoa; phylum Chordata; class Mammalia; order Macroscelidea; family Macroscelididae; genus Elephantulus; species Elephantulus edwardii. The sequence goes on from NW_006399792.1 coordinate 20,289,394, forward strand.
GACTGACAAAGCTCTCCAAAGACATGAGGCCCTAATTTTTTTTTTTACAGAGGTTTTTGATTTCCATTCATTCATTGCTGCAATTTTCTCCTTTCCCACCCCTCCCCACCAGCTTGCTTTCCCCTCCGAAGAGAGAAAAAAAAAAAAGAAAAAAATTCCTTCATTAGTATACAATTCCCACGTCCCTTCCCCCCACCCCCCACCCCAAGTACACTTCTCTATGCAACCTTAATTCTGGATTCCTGTGCTAACCATAATACTCAATCATATATCACTTCTAATCTGTTCTTTCCCTCATCTGTTTCAATACAATATACATAATTTATCCAGTTTTTTCTGTCATACTCCCACCCTGATGTCAGACCCATTCTATAACAGTGGCACCATGCAGTATTTGTCCCTTTGTGACTGAGATATTTCACTCAGCATAATGTCCTCCAGGGTCACCCACTTTGAATAATATTGCATGAGTTCCTTGTTTTTCAATGCTGCATAATATTCCATTGTGTGGATATACCACAGCTTCTCTATCCATTCCTTTCTTGATGGGCCCTTAGGCTGCTTCCAACTCTTTGCTATTGTAGGCAAAGCTGCAATAAACATGGGTGTGCAAATATCTGCTTGGATGGCAGACATGGTCTCTCTGGGGTATATTCCCAGTAATGGGATTGCTGGGTCAAATGGTATCTCTATTTGCAATTTTTTGAGAAAGCACCACACCACCTTCCACAATGGTTGCACCATCTTACATTCCCACCAACAGTGAATAAGAGTTCCAGTTTCTCCACATCCTAGCCAGCATTTGTTGCTTGCTGTTCTGTTATATTTTGCTATTCTTACTGGGGTGAGATGATATCTCATAGTTGTTTTGATTTGCATCTCTCTTAGAGAGGCCCTAATTTTTACAATTTGTAACTGTGATCCTATTTAGGAAAGGGCTCTTTGTAGATGTGGATAAATTAAGTTGAATGTAATTAAAATTATTGAAACTGAAAGATTACCTGGATTATTTGAATGGGCCCTAAATGCTACCACAAATTATTGCTATTATTTGCCAATCACATGATTCTGACTCATAGTGACATCATCACAAAGGTGCTTATTAAAAAAAGGAAAGTATAAGATTACTTGGGACATCCACAGACAGGAAAGTGATGTGAAAATGTAGCAGATAGTTCAAAGTGATGGGCTCAAAGACTACTGTGAAATGACCACAATCCAAAAAATGCTTACAGCCACCGGACGTTAAAAGAAACAAGGAGCACATATTCTTGCCTAGTACATCAAGTGAGAGTGTAGTCCAGTAATACCAATTTCAGAATTCTGGGTGCCAGAACCCTGAAAGAATAAAGATCTATTGTTTTAAATTGCCATATGTCAGCAATGATGAGACTGGCTCACATCAGGGCAGGGTTCAGAGCTATTGTACATAGGGTCGCTATGAGTTGCAGGAAACCTGATGGCACGTAATACCACCACCACCATGTCTATGTATAGGGAGCTCTGGTGGTTTAGTGGTAAGAATCTGTGCTTCAATCACAAAGGTATGTGATTCAAATGGGCAATCTCCTCCTGTGCAATTTACTGCCTCTGACTCAAAGGCAAACAACAATGATAATCACAGCAGTCACAGAAAATGAAATAAATGTACAGGCTGATGAAAGAACTCATTATTATATAATTTATACATTCATTTCTGATAGGACAATTTATGAAGATACTAATTGTGTTCATTCACTCTACATTTCACATTTCTCCAATTTCAAATAGATCATCCATTCATTGGTCTTTTCTAACCTTGAAGATTTACTTTTTTTAAGAGAGACAAGGAAACTGCCCAAAGTGAAAGCCATGTTGCCTAGAAATGTGAGTTTGCCGAAGTGATTAAGAGAAATGCTATGTTGGAGTGCTGGACTAATGGCAAGAAGCTACACTGCAATCCACCAACCACTTCATAGGGAAAAAAATAGGCACTCTCCTCCAGGCAATTTATAGCCTCTGAAAAACCCACTGGAGTGTCAGTTATGAGCTGCTTCTTACTTGATGGCAACAAAATAGATAGATGATAGATAGATAGATAGCTACAGAGATATATCTATATCAATTTCTATATCTATATAGATCTAGATATAAATCTGTTTTGGAGAGGGTGAAACCAAGTTTCTCCTTGGAAGCTAGTATTGTGTGTGTGTGTGTGTGTGTGTGTGTGTGTGTGTGTGTGTACCATCAAATCAGATCTGACTGGTACAGGAGGAGATTGTCCCTCCTTCTTCAGCAGAGCATCTGGTGGATACGAACCGTGCACCTCTAGGATTACAGTGCAGCTTCTTGCCACTAGGCCACCAAAGCTCACAGGAGGCTAGTATTTTGAAGCTCAGTCTCACATACTTTGAGCACATGGCCAGGAGAGACCAGTCATTATGAGAGAAGGACATCATGCTCAGAAGGGTGGAGGGACAGTGCAGGAGGGGAAGATCCCAGATGAGATGGATTGAACCAGTAACTGGGGCTTACGGGGGTTGGTATATTGGAATCAGGGCAGGGCAAGCTTCAGAGCTACTGTACATAGGGTCACTATGAGTCGCAAGCGACTTGACAACAACAACTTTGTGTCAACAGTGGCAGCATAGTTCCTTACCACTAAGCCACCAGAGACCCTTTAAAGAACTGGAAACTGGAAATTACAGAATATTCATTACTGGTGTGGTTTATGAAAAAGAAAAAAAAAAAAAGACAACCAGAAACAAGCAGAGAGTTATACTCAAAGAAAAGGCTTTATATTAAGACTAACCATTTTAGGTGAACCAAAAGGATTTTATGCAGTTTCTGATTGTTAAATGCTGTTTCTGGAAGGAAATAGCTACAACCCTGGTTTGCTCCATTGCTGTATGTTCCACACCCATTTAACAAATAAACACTACTCACAGTGTTACCCAGAACACCTCTCCTCAGGAACATAATTCTTTTCTATTTATTCTAACAATGAGAAACTTTGGGAAGGTGATTCCTGGACCATTCCATCAGGTAACAAATTGAGGCAGAGGTTACTAGGACAATACTTACAGCTTTGGGGAGAATTTTACAGGCTGTTCATTTAAATGCTTTGTAGGCTGCTCCGTGGTCCTTTTCGAGGCATCTTCACAATAAGCCCACGTGTCTTTCAGCTTCCTCTCAGGATCTAGTATTTCCAGCACCTTTGACAAAAGCTATAAACACAAACTTGCCTTAGAAGGAAATAAAATAGGGACACGATGCTAAGAGACCCAAACTGGCACAACTGATTAATCAATCAGCTATTAATAAAAGGTTTGGTGGTTCAAATACACCCAGAGGCAATTTGGAAGGAAGAACTGGTGATATACTTCTGTTAGGACTATAATCAAGAAATCTTTTCAAAATAGTGCTACATTGCTATTCATGTTATTAACATGAATGTCATTCATGGACTTGGAATCTACTCAACAGAGATAAGTAATAGGTTGACCACATGACAGGTACCTATTTGTGGAAACCAGAGCAAGGAACAAATTGAATTCTTGCCCTTCCATAGCCTTTTTTTCTGGAGGTCTGGTGGTGACAAGTAAGAGATCTGATGGTGACAAATGTTAAGAAGAAAGAAAGAGAGAGAGAGAGAAGGAAGGAAGGAAGGAAGGAAGGAAGGAAGGGAGGGAGGGAGGAAGGAAGGGAAAAGAAAAGAAAAGAAAAGAAAAGAAAAGAAAAGAAAAGAAAAGAAAAGAAAAGAAAAGAAAAGAAAAGAAAAGAAAAGAAAAGAAAAGAAAA
>NW_006399792.1:20293273-20320657 GCF_000299155.1 Elephantulus edwardii
AAAAGAAAGAAGTGAAGCTGGGCTTGGAGGCAAGGATTCTGAAGCTCTCTCTGACATACTTTGGACATGTCGCAAGGAGGGATCAGTCCTTGGAGAAGGATGTCATGCTTGGGAGGGTTGGAGGGACAGCGCAGGAGGGGAAGACCCTCTATGAGAGGGATTGACTCAGTGACTAGGGTAATGGGGGTAGGTGTGTCAGAGACGGTACAGTTGACTCAGGATAGAAGAGGGTTCAGAGCTGTTGTACATAGGGTCGCTATGAGTTGTAAGCGACTTGACGGCACAGAACAAAAAGAAGGACTGGAAAATGAGGGTGGTTGTTGTTGTTATGTGCTGTCGAAAATGAGGGTAGAAGGGAAATAATTTATATTCCCAAAATAACAGATGATATAAAATCAATTGCCTCATGGTAACCCCACTCACCACTGGGCCAATTGGCAGCACCATGATCGATGGAGAAGAAATTGAGTTTATTAACAATTACAGCTTGTTCAGCTCCACAATCAATACTCTCAGCATGAGCAGGCAGGAAATCAAAAGACGAATTGCATTGGGGAAATCTGCTGTCAGGGACCTCTCCAGAGTACTGAAGAGCAACAATGTCATTCTACAGACTAAGATATGCCTAATCCAGGCCATTGTCTTTGCAATTACTTGTTATGCTTCAGAGAGTTGGGCAATGACTACGAATGACAGAAGAAGAATCAATGTTTTCAAATTGTGGAGCTGGAGAAGAGTCTTGAACATATCATGGAATGTCAAGAAAGGAAATATGTCAGTCTTGGTGAGGGTGAAACCAAATTTCTCCTTGGAGGCTAGGATTTTGAAGCTCTGTCTCACACACTTTGAGCACGTGGGCACCTTGTAAAAGTACATCATGCTTGGAAGGGTGGAGGGACCGTGCACGAGAGGAAGACTCTGGATGAGATGGATTGATACGGCATCTGGAACAATGGGGGTTGGTATGTCGGAATCATTGAGATTGGTTCAAGACAGAGAAGCCGTCAGAGCTGCTGTACATAGGGTCACTATGGGTTGCAGGCGACTCGATGGCACATAACAACAATATTGTGGCCCCATGTGTGTCAGAGTAGAACCAAACTCTGGCAAGTTCCCAGTGGCTGGTTTATTTCAGAAGTAGGTTTCCCACCATGTCTTTTTTCCAAGGTGCGTCGCTTTGGGGGTTTTTTCCCCATCAAGGCTTATAAATCCTACTGCTTTTTTCATATAATGATTCCTAGATACTTTGTTTTATGACATTAATTATTCATTGATTAATAGAATTAACTAGTCACAATGTCTAACCAACCTGAGGTGCATCTTGGTGGATTCTAATTGCCCAGCTTTTGTTTTGCAGTGAGCCTGTTACCTATCTGACTCACCTGGGAACTCCATTGTGTCTATATCAGCTTCTCCAAGATCTTTGCTAAGAGCTGAAGGAAGTGAACAGGTGTGAGCCATGCAGATGCCATGGAGCAAGTGCCCCAGGCAAAAGGAGTACAGACGCCTGAGGCAGGACATGTGTGTGATGTTCTCGGAAATGAACGAGAAGGAGTGGCTGAACCAGAGTTAGGCTAAAGGAACAGGCATGGAGAGAGAGCAGAACAACCCTTCAGTGAACAGGTGTGCCTGGGGTCACAAAGCAAAGCAGGTTGGCAGACCTGAGGGGGAAGGAAAGCCAATTAATCAGATATGACTATCACAGGAGGAGAGTGCCTCCTCATTCTCCAGTAAAGCATCTGGTGGATTTGAACCATACGCCTTCGGGATTGCAGTGCAGCTTCTTGCCACTAGGCCACAAGGACAACATTTCTAGTTAGCTCTATCTTTAGAAACGGAACGGTTTCACAGAAAATGAATGTTGGAGGAGGTGTTTATGTTCTTGCTGTTTTTTATTACTTTGGGACAGAGAAAAGAAGACTCCTCGCCCTTAGAGAACACTGTCCCTTTGGGGAGACACTGCAGCCTCTCTTCCTTATAAACATTCAGCTCTCAAGGGTTAACTCTTGAGGCACTGGAATAATTTTATCATCCCATAACAATCCCTCCCTCGAACTTAGGACAGGATATTACCTCTACAGGCAATTTTTCTTCCAGATTTGGGTAGAGGGCCAAGGGGTGCCTGGTCAGACTGGCTTCAACGTCCTCAACGAATGCCTTCTGTGCCCGCTGGGCTGCCGAGAGCCGGGAAGTCAGATCTCCCTTGGGCAGCTTGGGCTTCCTTGTCTTTGGGGGCTGGGGAACTCTGTGGTAAATCAGGGGAAGGTAGGCCTCGTTGGGGGCCTTTGTGATCAGATCTTGGCTGGGAGGACACCCTTCTCTGAAGTCATCCAACCCTTCCCTCACAAATATCCAGTGTTGGCTGTTGAGGGAGGGAGGGAACTTCAGCTTGTTCCTCTGCTTTGGAAAACACCTGAAAGTTGGATTCTCTTTGTACCTAGAAGACAACGAGTTTGGTTATACGAATCGCAAGGACTGGGATGGGAAATGATTGTATTAGTTTGGCTGCCATATTTTGGGGGGGGGGGGAGAGGAAGAGGTTAGAAGAAGTGAGTCCATAGAAAGAAAGTCAAGTTAGGCCAACGTTTCATTTAAGGGCACATTACCATCGGTGTACCCCAAACTCTTCTCTGGTCTACCTTACCCAAATTTTCTAGATGATGTAAACAGTTAATGTGCTTGGCTGCGAATGCAATGGGTGGAGGTTTAAATCCACCCAGAGGGATTTCAGAAGAAAAGCCTGGTAAACAAACCACTCTAGAAAAATCTGCTACTGAAGCTCCTATGGAGACAGTTCTGCTTCAGCACATAGGGGGTTGTTTTTAATCTAAATTGACTCGCAGAGTCTCAGCTTGATCCCATTACCATTAAGCTGACTCTGAAGGCGTATCAGAGGCTGTAAGTTGCACCAGGAGGGGAGGCCCCACCTTTCCACCACAGAGCAGATGGTGCATTCAAACGGTGTACTTTGAGGCTGGAACCACAACTCCCTACCCCCTAGCTCATCAAAACACTTCACACAGCAACTAGTTTTTTCAAATCTCCACATCATATTCACATAGCTCTCCCTTGCACATGTAAAACCATTTAATTGTGTTTGAAATGTGTCCTTTCATTTGTACACATCCTTTAACACTTATATTTTGTATCCAAATGGTTCTTTATGTCTTTCTGGTTTTCCCTTATTTCCCCAAATCTTGTATTTTAAAGATTCATCTGTTACTATATGTGAATATAATCCATTACCTCCAATTACTATTTCTACATTTCATTCTTTTGGTGACGGCTGCTCAAGCTGCCACCCTCCAGGGGCACTTTCTTTAGTTCTTTTCATTCTTATGGTGATGTAGATGAGTGTTTACAAAGAAAACCTATTCTGAACTCAATAATTCATTCACCTTTTTCCATGCCACGATTGCAATCCCCACAATGAAACAGCACTCATCCCCTTTCCTCCCTGTGTTTAACATTTCCATCCATCCTCCCTATTCTTTCCTGCCTTTTGAAGTTTCGCCCTAGGCAAATGCTGCCCTCTTGATTTTGTAAGGATGATTGTGTGAAGGAGTATGTACCTGGTTGGTATTATTGTTCACTTTAAACATTTATCTATTGTTTGGCTAAAAGCTGAGTCACAAATGTGAATAAAGTTCTTAGGTTTGAGGGGTGACTAGAAGTCCATAGGGGGAGCTTGGTCTTTTTTCCTATGACTTTGAACTGTGTTCCACATTCTTACCAGCAAAATACAACAGTAGAGTGGGAAGAACCTAGATCCTGGTGGTAGTTTCTTGTTAGCTATCATTAAAGTGGCCCTTTCATTTAATCTCTGCAGGCCTCAGTGCTCCTAAACTGAGAAGTCTAACCAGTTCAGAGGTTGTGCATTGAAGTCTAGCAGCTGAACCCAACTAAAAAACCTGTCATGTGGTTCTTTTTGGGTTCCAATAATGAATCTAAGAATTGAAAGGACCATGATGTTGTCCTCTTGCATAATTCTGACTCATGGTGACCCCGTAGGACAAGGTAGAATTGCCTCATAGTTTCCTGGATTATAATCTTTATGAGAAGGAGCCCTGGTGGAGCAGTGGTAAAAGTGCTCAGCAGCAACTGAAAGGTTGGTGGTTCAAAGCTATCAATCATTCCAAGGAATAAAGATATTGCAGTCTGCTTCTAAAAATGACTCACTCACTGATTACCTTTGAGTTGAAGCTGATTAATAGCTGACTCTCTTTAGGATTTCTGAGGCTGTAGACTGCACGGGAGGAGACTGTCCATCTTTCTCCTGCAAAACTTATGGTAGATTAGAGCCACCAGAGAGGTGTGGCCTTTGTATTAGCAGTGCAACTGCCTACAGAACAGGCCACCAGGGTTTTCTCAGGAAAGATTACAGCCCTGGAAAGACTATAGGATGATTGTTTTTGTTTTTTACCTCAGCATTTCTTTCCTTTGTTTTGACTTCTCTACATCTAGCACCACTGTACTAAAGGGAATTAGCTGACACAGAAGAATTTCATGAAACAAGTATGAGAAAGAGTCTGTGGAGATGAAGGAAGAAGTTCAAGCTGCTCTGAAGGAATTTGCAAAAAACAAGGCCTCAGGAACTGGTGGCATACCAACTGACATACTTCAACAAACAGATGCTGACCTGGATATGCTTACAAAGTTGTGCCAAGAAATCTGGAGAACAGCCAGCTGGCCCACCGACTGGAAAAGATCTATATTTGTTCCCATTCCAAAGAAAGATGTCCCAATAAAGTGCGGAAATTGTCGAACAATAACATTAATATTACATGCAAGCAAGATTCTGCTAAAAATTATTCAAAAATAACTGGAACAGCACATCAACAGAGAACTTCCAGAAGTGCAGGCTGGGTTTAGAAGAGGCCGTGGCACGTAAGGATATTGTAGCTAATGTTAGATGGATCTTGAGTGAAAGCAGAGAGTACCAGAGGAATGTCTATCTGTGTTTCATTGACTATGCAAAGGCATTTGACTATGTGGATCACAACAAACTGTTGCTAATCCTGAGAAGATTGGGAGTCCCAGAATACTTGATTGTGCTTATGCAAAACCTATATTTGGGCCATGAGGCAGTCATTTGAACAGAGCAAGGAAACACTGCATGGTTTGAAATTGGAAAGGGTATACAACTAGGATGTGTCCTATCTCCATACATTTTAAATCTATATGCAGAACAGATCATCCAGGCAGCTGGGCTCTATTAGGAGGAATGTAGCATCAGGACTAGAGGAAGACTCGTCAGTAATCTGCCTTATGCAGGTGAAACAACTTTGCTTGCTGAAACTGAGGGGGACCTGAAGTACTTGCAGCAGAAGGTCAAGAAAGGATTGTAGCCTTAAATATGAATTGAAGCTCAACATCAAGAAGACAAAGTTCTCACCACTGGGTTGATTGGCAGCATCATGATAAATGGTGAAGAGATTGAGATTGTTAACAGCTTTGGTTTGCTTGGCTCCACAATCAACACTCTTAGTACCAGAGACCAGGAAATCAAAAGACAAATTGCAATGGGAAAGTCTGCTGTCAGGGACTTCTCCAGAATACTGATGAGCAACGACATCAGTCTGGAGACTAAAGTGCACCTGATCCAGACCATGGTCTTTTCAATTACTTGCTATGCATCAGAAAACTGGACAATGACTAGGGATGATAGATGTAGAATTGATGCTTTGGTGCTGTAGTGCTGGAGAAGAGTATTGGATATACTGTGGACTACTAGGGGGGAAAAAACAGGTTCAACCTAGAGAGAGTGAAACCAGGCTGCTCCTTGGAGGCAAGGATTCTGAGGCTTCGTCTGACATACTTTGGATATGTTGCAAGGAGTGACCAGTCCTTGGAGAGGGATATTATGCTTGGAAGGGTGGAGGGACAGCGCAAGAGAGGAAGGCCCTTGATGAGATGGATTAATTCAATGACTAGGGTAATGGGAGTAGGTATGTCTGAGACAATAAGGTTGGCACAGGACAGAGCAGGGTATATAGGTTTGCTTTCAGTCACAAGTGACTAGATGGCACATAGCCACAACAATAATGTTCTTAATTTAATTTTCAGAGCCTCATCTGACATCCATTTTGATCTTTCTTCCCTGTCTTTATAATGACCTTTTGTTGTTTTCCTGGCGATGTGCATCATGATGTCCTCCCACAAATCATTTGATCTTTGATTATTAGTCATCAATGCCTCAAATCTATTTTTAAGACAGTTTTTAAATTCCGTTGAGAAAGACAATGGAAGGTCAGCTATGAGTTGGTTGCATCTCAACAATAGTTAGTTTGAGAGCTTTCAATATATATGCAAGAGGTAGCTGGGTGGTTAATGGTCAACATAACTCATGCAGCTAATGGAAAAGGTTGTAAACTTGGGTCAACTCAGAAGCTTCTAAAAGGAAAAGCCTGGCCATTTACTTGCCAAATGTCTGTCCTTTTGACAACCCTATGAAATAAATTCTACTCTGGTACCTATCAGGTCATCATGAATTAGAACTCGCTTGAGAGCAACTGGTTCCTCCAGACTGTTCAATTTAAAACTCACAACAATTCCATTAAGCTGGTTTCAATTGTCCCCATTTTACAGTTAAGGAAACTGAGCCCAGATGGAACATCTAACTTGCCCAATTGGCCTTTGATGCCAGCTTTTCTGATTCTAGAGATTGGAATCTTAACACCACCACATTCTGTTGCCAAGAAAGCCAAATGCCATCCTAATAAACAGCCAAAGAATCCGCATAGGCAAAAGCCTGACACTCCTGCCCACAGCTAGGGTATTAACCGTCCAAAGCAAGAGCTGACCTCTCAAGTATCTGAGGCACACTTCCCGAAACAGGGCTGGGCTTGGCCACAGTCACCTGCTGGATGACTAGAGGCTCCAGGTGTTCTGGACCCTCAAACTCCATTAAGGGATCCAGGCGTCTTGGCTACCCAGTGAAACAGTTGTGGTTGCTGCTGCTGGGGCTGCTGCTGCTGCTATGTGCTGTTGAGTTGAAATCGACTCTTCCCGAGACTCCAGTGGGGTTTCAGAGGCTATAAATCGCAGGATGCTCATCTCTCTCCCATGGATGGAACAATTACCTAACCCAGAAGAACAGGAATAGAGAGCTCTGGTGGCTTAGTGGTAAGGAGCTGTCTGACTAATCCAAAGGCACATGATTTGAATCCACCAGCTGCTCAGCAGGAGAAAGATGGGCAAGATCTCCTCCTGTGCTATTAACGGCCTCTGAGAACCCAATGGAGGGTCAGCTATGAGTGGTTTCAATGCAATGGTACAAAACAACATACAAAAAGGGAAAGTATGTCTAAGCTGGGGCCCTCCCAGTCCTAAATTAAACCAGCCTCTACAACTTCCCATCCGGAATGAGAATGTTGGGAGGCTAGCAGAAGCAAAAGGCTCTCTACGACGAGAAGGGGATTGCCCTGTTATTTTATAACGAATATAGTTATTTTGGTGGAAGGAGCATCTGGGAGGAGCTGCAGGCCGCTCCTCCCGCCGAGGGGTCCCCGCCCCTCGCGCCGTCGCCCGGGATCCAGCGCCCCCGTGTGGCCCCGTGGTGCGCGCGCTCGGCCTGGCGCGGCGTGCTTACCAAGGCCTGCGGGTCGCGCTCAGGGGCGCCGGGACGAGGTCCACCGGCCGGAACCGTCGCAGGTCGGCCATAGTCCCTCATAGAATGCCGGGCTCTGGACGAAGCTTGCGGGGGTGTGTGTACTGACCAGCAGATATGGTCGCTAGGAGACCACACAGCCACGCGTTCTGCCCGCGCGTTCTGCCTCCACCCGCCTCGATTGCGCGCCCCTGCGCAGTGCCCACCCAGACCATCCAGAGGCCTCACCTCCCAGGCAAGGGTGGGCCTGTGGTTTGGGGAAGGAAAAAGGATACAGCCCTACGTTTCATTCTCTGACTCTTTTATAAAGTGGTGTTCATCTTCTTCCCATTAAAACTGTACACACACACACACACACTTTTTGGTTGGTCATTACTCTTTTTAAAAATGTTTGTTGAAGGAAAGAAAAATAGGAGGGGAGAATTGAGATAAACAGGGTGGGGGGAAGGGAGAGAAAAAAAGGAATAGACTGCATTCTAATTGTGGGAAAACTTTTTAGCACAAAGCTTTTTTCCTGGAGGTCCTGGGACTCCCTAACCTTATAGCTCTGTAAACCTAAGGCAGGGGATTTCTGTCCAGCCACCATCAGAGTCCTTTGCAATACAGTGCTGTGCATCGGAGAGCTGGACAATGACTAAGGATGACAGAACAGTCAATGCCTTTGAGTTGTACTGGAGAAGAATCTTGAACATACCATGGACCGCCAAGAAAACAGAAAGGTCATCTTGGAGAGGGTGACACCAAGTCTTTCCTTGGAGTCTAGGATTTTGGAGCTCCGTCTCACATACTTTGGGCACATGGCCAGAAGAGACCAGTGCTTGGAAAAACACATCATGCTCCGAAGGGTGGAGAGACAGCACAGGAGAGGAAGACCTCTGTTGAAATGGATTGATACAGTGATTAGGGCAGTGGGGGTAGGTGTGTTGGCATCAGTGAGACGGGCTCAGGATAGGGCAGTCTTCAGAATTGCTGTGGGTCACAGACGACTAGACGGCACATGACAACCACAACAACCATCAGAGTCCCTTTTAGTTCTTTCATTAGGTGATTTTTTTAGCCTCGATCCACTTCAGACAGTGAAAAGACAGACTGCCTGTGGCCACCTTCCGGCTCTTCTGAGTGTTGGTATACTTGTGCTGACAGCGCAATTCCTTACCACTCAGCCATCATGGAGCTGCTGACCCAGTTGTACATGGTTCTGTTCCATCAGTTGCTCCGCAAGAGAAGGATGGGCAATCTCCTCACATGGGATTTATTGACTCTGAAAACCTCTTGGAGGGTCAGCTATGGGTCACTTCTGACTCAACTATAAACAACAACAACAACTGCTTCTAGAGGAAACAACAACAAGACCTTCCCCTGGCCTAAAATTACTGTAGTAGTTAATTTCTAACTGCTTTGCTGAGATTCTTTTCATAGTCTTTCGCTAGCCTCTCATTTTCAACTTTTATCCAAACAAATTCGCTTTCTAACTGGGAATATGAATATTCCTAGTATTAAGTATCTGTATCATCAAAATACTCCTTGGAGGCAAGGATTCTGGGGCTTCGTCTGACATACTTTGGACATGTTGCAAGGAGAGATAGGTCTTTGGAGAGGGACATCATGCTGGGTAGAGTGGAGGGACAGCGCAGGAGGGGAAGACCCTCTATGAGGTGGATTGATTCAGTGACTGGGTTAATTGGGTGGGTGTATCAAAGGCAATGCGATTGGCACAGGATAGAGCAGGGTTTAGGGCTGTTGTACATAGGGTCGCTATGAGTCGCAGACGACTCGACGGCACATAACAACAACAAACAATCATCAAAAATCCGCTAGCAGTGCTAGTTCTAGCATCTTCATATTTGCTGTGTGTGTTCAGGGCTCTATTCTGTGGTAGAGTGGAGAGCTTGGCAGTCAGCTAAGTTGCAGCTTGTCTGTCCTACTTATATAATTATGTAGTCCTGGCAAGTGACTCAAACATGTTTAGCTTCTTTGAAAATGGAGAACTAACAGTATCCTGCTGTAAATCTGCTACAGAAGACCTCTCCAATGTTTTAAAACACAAACCTGTCGCTGATGACTAAGGTGCCCCTGACCTAAGTCATGAGTTTTTCAGTTGCATCATGTGTCTGTGAAAGGTGGACAATATTAAAGGTAGACAAAAGAGGATTGATGCTTTCAAATTATGATGTGGGTGAAAAAGAATGAATATGTCATGGACTGACAGAAGAAGACTTGCAAGAAGTATAACCAAGAGGGACCTTAAAAGTGAGGATGGTGAGACTTGTAGCTGACTTTGGATGTGTCATCAGAGAAAAACACTTGCAAAAGAAGGATACCATGTTTGGTAAAGCAGAAGGTCAGCAGAAATGGACCCTAAATGAGAGGAATTTGAACTCAAATGATGGGTTAAAATATACCAGGTGCAGGATGGTGTGTTTGGATGATGTAGGATCCAGCAGCATTTTCTCCTGATAAACATAAGGTCATCACGAATTGGAACATCATCACCAAACAATGACGCAAACAGCCAGCTAGATTGCAACGTCATGGTCCTGAGGTCATTGGCTCAACCAGGCATGCCTTTTTAATTGCTAAACCTTGGGGAGTGGAGTAGTCCCAGAGGAGTGACTAGGGCAGTCAGGGCACAGGAGTCACTGCCGATTACTCATAATAGTGGATGTTTACCAATCAATATGGCATTTTGAGTCCATAGAGAGTTAAGCTGCTAACCCAAGGCCATGCCTTCTCTGGTTCTTTGGATCCATGCATGAGCTTTGAGGAAGAAAGATAGTCGATATTCTTCCATGTGATTTTACAGAAACTCACTGGAGGTTCAGCTTTGGTTGGGTTCATTCTCACTCAGTGACAATGAGGAGTTTTCTTGTTTGTAAAACATACTGCCTCTTCTTCCCCCTCTTCCTCTTCTTCGTCTTGTTGGGTGCTGTACAGTCAAGTACGACCCATCATGACCCTATAGACCTTAACCCTGTCCTATCCTGTGCCATCCTCACAATTTCTGACACACTCGAGCCATGGCAGCAGTCGCTGTGTCAATCCATCTGATTGTGGGTCTTCCTCTGTTTAGACATCCCTCCACGTTTCCAAGCATGCTGTCCTTTCCCAAGGAATAGCCTCTCCTAGTAATGCCCAAAGTGTGTGAGATAAATCTTTATCATTGCCTCAAGGAGCATTCTGGATGCACTTTCTCTAAGACATATTTGTTTGTTCTTTTGTAAGTCCATGGGGGGTGTGAGTACCATGCTAACCAACAGAAGAATCAAAGCCTTTGAATTGTGGTGTTAGCAAAGCTAGTTTTTGTTATGTGCCATCGAGTAGCTTGTGACTCATAGCATCCTGTGTACAACATCTCTGAACCCTCTTCTATCTTGAGCCAATTCCATTGTCTCCAACACCCCTCCTTGATTATCCCAATCACTGAGTCAATCCATCTCATCCAGTCTTCCTTTTTTGTGCTTTCTCTCCACTCTTCAAAGCATAATGTCCTTCTCCAAGGGCATTACAAATAAAACTGAAGGAATCTTGCCATCTCTAGTGGATGGTGCTTTATCCATCAGGCCATTAGATTTGAGGAGATGACATAGGAATCTGCAATAGGCTGCTGTTGTTATGGACAATCGCTGACCCTCCAGGCTGTTATGATTGTGTACTGTTGAGTTGGAACCAAGAGATAGCTGACCTTTTCAGAAGCAGTAAATCACACTTGAGGAGATAGTCCATTTTGGTCCCTCGGAGCAGGTGGTGGATTCAAACCATGTGCCTTTGGGTTGGCAGCACAGCTCCTTACCACTAGTCTACCCTGTTCAAAAGATGATGGTGGCATTTCTGCTGGTGTTTTTCACAGAATCGTGCATCATAAAGAGTGGACAAGATGTGGGGATACATTACTGATGGGATTATACTCCTCAAGGTGATCATGGAGAACAATCTGTCAGGACAGTAGTCAAGTCCACAGGGTGCCTTAAACTGTCTGTCCTTGGATTAACACCTTATCCTGCTCTGTTCTGATACACCTCCAGGGGCTGGGTGGAAGGCACTGATAGATTAGGAACAGGGGAAAAAAACATAAAAATATTTCTTTCATTAGAAGCCATTTATATTTCTTTCAGCTTCCATTCCGGTACCTGCCACTTTCTGTGTAGAGATGATATGTGCTTTTTGCTATTGTTCATGTTTCAGTGTTTGGCTCTCAACTCTTCTATCACTTCTATAAAATTAAATTCGCTCATTTTGTTTTATTTAAGGACAGTGGTTTTCCTGGTTCGACCAGGCTAAGACCCTGACATGTTACTTGTGACCCACTGTTTCCACTGTTGAGTATAGGAATCCATCATTGTTCTCACCCATAAGGTAAGTGGTGTGAGGCTATTTGTTCCAGTGTTGTTAGTAGTAGCAGGGGTGAGTTGAGGGCAATCATTTTTTGCACCTCCCTCTTTGTGGTATAGATGGATTATTCTCATTTTATAAATGGAGAAGTTAAAATGTGTTTTATCCATCCATCCTGGTGTTACTTCAAACATAATTAACTCCTTTTAAAAAGTTGTTTACTATATTTGATAGTGATTATTTAAGCCTTATCACAATGACACAGAAACATCTGTTTAAATTGAATTGAACCTTTGTCTTCACAGGTCATAATGTCAAAGATGCAATTAAAAGATAACAAATATGCATTAATGGCTTATGAGACTCATTAGACTGGTGTCTAATGACATGAAATAATTGGGATAATTATTCAAGCTCCTGAGAACATCTAGTAGGAAAACACATCTTCACCCAGAGTTCCATCCTGAGTCACTTGGAAAAAAATTTGAATCATAAAACTGTGACTAAGGCGAAGATGCTTTTCAATCACAACCCAACTTGCTTATCACAACTTTCCTTTTTTTTTAATGTCTATTTGTGCTTTATTGAACATGTAAAGGCATTGGAATGTGTGAATCATAATAAATTATGGCTAACATTGAGAAGAATGGAAATCCCCAAACTCTTAATTGTGTTCCTACGAAACCTGTATGTAGACCAAAAAGCTGTTGTGTGAAGAAAGCAAAGAACACTGCGTGGTTTAAAATTAGGAAAGGTGTGTGTCAGCGTCATATCCTTTAACCACATCTATTCAATCTGTGTACTGAGCAAATTGTTAGAGAAGCTAGACACTACGAAGAAGAATGTGGCATCAGAATTGGAGCAAGACTTATCAAAAACCTTCATTAGCTGTTGTCATGTGCCTTCAAATCTGAACCAACCCATAGCTGAACCTCCAGCAGGCTTTCAGAGGCAGTTAATCACATGGAAGGAGATTGCCTATCCTTCTGCTGAGCTGCGGTGGATCCAACTCATGTCTTATCACAACTTTCCAATTACAACTTACTGATGCTTGGCAAATCACCTGACATGTCTATACTTCAATAAAATAAATCTTATGCTGCTATAGGCTGATGTGGGGATGCAGTGTAGACATTAAGTTACACTCTCCCCAGTAGGAAGCAATGCTATGTCAGCTTCTTAGTCATAGTCAAACATCCCAAGAGAATATGTTACCAATTCTGGGACGTTGTATCCAGTGTGCTGAGGACTTCAAGGTGAATTGGCGTGCCATACAATACCCACCCCTACTTTGGTGAATAGCAACTGGAGTCTCTAAAGCTTGCCAACAGCCATCTATAATACAACTTCTGATCTATCCCTCTCTGAAACGAAAAAGAAAGAAAAGCAGAGATGTACTGAAACTGTTCCGAATCAAGAACTGATAGACTACACGAAACTTCATTGATGCTGAGAGCAGGAGGACTAGACAGTGCCCTGTTTCCACCACTGATCACTCTACAAGGGGCGACATAGCAGATCCTGGATAGAGTAAAAGGAAGCGTGTAACAATACTCAACTGTCTAAAAAGTCCAGGCTTGGTCTGGTAGAAATTTACGGAATCCTGCAACTTTAACCTTTAGTCACCTTTTGAACCTGAAGCGAAATGCACCTCAAGTGGATCAACTTTCAGTCAAACTAGACAGTCCTTATAAGGTGACCAGGGATTGACTCTTTCCTTGGAATAACCAATCATCTAAGGTCAAAAGAGTAGCATTTGCCAGAATGTAAGAAAGGGGAAGGAAGAAGGATTAATGGAAACAAAATTATAAGGAGGAAATGGGGAAAGTATGATCACATTGTAGGTATTGCACTTCATGTTACAAACAAAATGTATATAAATGGGTACATTTTCATTCAAATCATAATTTTAAAAAATCAATAAAGAAAGGTAAAAAATTTTCACATTTAAAATAATTAAATATATCTATTATCTCCAACAGAATTGGAGACTCTCCAGTAGAGTGGAGGGGTGGTGGAAGAGAATAAGACCCTCAACCAAGTGGGTTGATACCGTGGCTGCGGCAATGGGCTGAGTGACCAGAGATTGTGACGATGTTCATGCGGTCTCTATGAGTTGTCCTAGACTCAATGACACCTAACAAAAACAACTCCAATAGAATTATAGTGCAAATCACATATGTGACCTCCTGGATAGATATGTAATGTGCTCTCAAATAATTTGGAGCCAAAAATACGTTTTAAAGTTGTGACTTTGAACTTAATGTGGTTACGTATCCTCCTTCCCAGGAAAACCCCCCTAGACTTTCCTGAGAAACTGGGCCTAAACAGGTACAGCTAATGCATTTGGGTGGTCCCATTTTACTCTGTTTCTTACTAGTCTTATAGTTTCCTTTATCTGCTAAGTTCTAGCTGGTCAGTGGACTGACTCAGGAATCTAGGAAACCTGCCTTTCTCTGGTGATTGGGCTGGAATGACTTGTTAGTTGAAGAGTTAAATATCCCAAGACCCTAGCAAGTTCTTCAGTAAGCACACAAATAAAAATTAGATTTTTTTTTTTCCCCCAGAGCTAGGTCAAGATCCTCCCCGGAAATAGAGATGAATGAAATTATTTCCCTAATCCCTAAGGACAGAGCCAGTCTTGGAAACATGAGCTTAACAAAACAAACAAACAAAAGTCAAACCACATTTAAAAATACCAACAAAGCTCCAACAACAAACTGCAACTCATACCCACTGCAGTTGATTTTGACACATACCTACCCTATTCTCTTTCTCATTATTGTCAAGTCAGTACCAACTCAAATTTGACTTTCTACCACGTTTTCAGAGGCTTTAAATCTCACAGGAAGATATTGCCCTTTTTTTGCTCAGAATAGCTGGTAGATTCAAATCACCTAGCTTTACTTTGATAGCACAACTCCTTATCCACCAGGCCACCAGAGCTCCCTGACTCTTTAGGAGAGCAGAACCGCCCCACAGTGGTATGTATGTATGTATGTATGTATGTATGTATGTATGTATGTATGTATATGTATATATGTATATATGTATATATACATATAAAATTTGTTGTTGTTGTTATGTGCCGTCGAGTCGCCTGCGACTCATAGAGACCCTATGTACAACAGCCCTAAACTCTGCTCTGTCCTGTGCCAATCGCACTGCCTCTGACACACCCATCCCTATTACCCCAGTTACTGAACCAATCCACCTCATA
The DNA here is from genome assembly GCF_000299155.1 of Elephantulus edwardii. Classification (NCBI taxonomy): domain Eukaryota; kingdom Metazoa; phylum Chordata; class Mammalia; order Macroscelidea; family Macroscelididae; genus Elephantulus; species Elephantulus edwardii. Next base: position 20,308,432 of record NW_006399792.1, read on the forward strand.
GAGGGCCTTCCCTCCTGCGCCATCCTTCCACCCTCCCAAGCATGATGTCCCTCTCCAAGAACCGGTCCTTCCTTACAACATGTCCAAAGTATGTCAGACAAAGCCCCAGAATCCTTGCCTCCAAGGAGCAGCCCCATTTAACAGGATGAATCTGTTTTCTTAGCAGTCCATGGTATTCTCAATACTCTTCTCCAGCACCACAGTTCAAAGGCATCAATTCGCCTTCTATCCTCCCTAGTCACAGTCCAACTCTCTGATGCATAACAAGTGATAGCAAAGACCATGGCATGGGTCCTTAGTCTCCAGAGTGACACTATTGCTCTTCAGTACTTTGGAGAGGTCCCTAATAGCAGACTATCCCATTGCAATACGTCTTTTAATTTCCTGGCTGCTGGTGCCAAGAGTGTTGACTGTGGAGTCAAGCAGACTAAAGTTGTTAAAAATCTCAATCTCTTTATCATCCATCCTCATGCTGCATATATATAATTTTTTCTCAATGTTGCACATTTTCTTTTCCCCTCCTTTCCCCCTTTCCTAACTCTTCCCACAATACACCCCTTGTTTGAGATTGTTGTAATACATGTAATACCTAATCATATATTCCTTTCAGACAGCTCTTCCTCTCATCTGATCTAATGTAGTATTCATTATCTATTCTTTTCTCATTTGCTCCCCAACCTCCTCCCATGTCTGTCCTATTTTATAACACTGGTGTATGCAGTGTGTGTCCTTTTGTGACTGAAATATTTCACTCAGCATCATGTCCTCTAGGCTCGCTCATATTGTATAATGTTTTACAAGTTCATTATTTTTCAATGCTGTGTAATATTCTGTTGTGTGAATATACTATAATTTTTCTATCTATTCTGCTGATGAGCACTTGTATTACCTCCATCTCTTTGCTATTGTGAACAACACAGCAGTACACATGGGTGTGTATACATTGATTATGCAAAGACTGTATGAATCATAAGGAGTTGTGGCTAACATTGAGAAGAACTGGAATCTCAGAACACTTAGTTGTGCTCATATCTAGACCAAGAAGCTATAGTCCTGCCTTCATAATTCATTCTGCTGTGATTAGCAGGAGACTAGTTACAAGAAGGGAGAAGTCAAGAGTGTCTCAAATATATGATCCACTGAAGGAGTACATGATCTCCCATATCAACTATTCCTTCTTCATTAGGTTGCCCACTCACATATGTGCTTTGGATTCCGTGGTTTGCTGGAAGGCCTCACAGGCACTCTGATTCATGACGGGAATGATTCACATGACTGTGGGTTATGCATGCCAGTATTGCAGAGACTGATGAGTGATGTAGACTGCCATTTGAACTGAAGCTGAATACTGTGTCTCAGAAAAGTGAACATCCCAAAAGAGAGAGAGCATTGCGCTCTCATGAGCTTACACAGGCCTCTTCTAGAGTGGAAAGTGGATGGCCTATCCTTAGTCTGGCACAACCTGACATTTAACTGTGGGGATCATAACAAGCTACAGTTAATCTAGAGAAGAATGGAAATCCCAGAACGCGTAATTGTGCTTATACAAAATCTATACCTAGACCAATAACCTGTTATAGGAATTGTTTGTTGTTGTTGTTGTTGTTAGGTACCATTAAGTCAAGTACAACTCATAGTGACCCTATGAACAAAAGATCTGAACCCTGTTCTATCCTGTGCCATCATCACACTTCCTGACACACAAGAGCCTATTGTAGCAGTCACCATGCCAATCCATCTGGTTGAGGGTCTTCCTCTCCTTTGAAGACCCTCCACCCTTCCCAGCATCATGTCCCACTCCAAGGAATAGTCCCTCCTAGCAACATGCCTGAAGTATGCAAAGCAAAACCTCATCATTCTTGCATTCCAAGACATATCTGTTTGTTCTTTTGGTCATCCATGAGATGTTCACTGCTCTTCTCCAACACCACAGCTCAAACACATCAATTTTTTTCCTGTCTTTTTTATTCATTGTCCAGCTCTCAGATGCATAGCACTTAATTGGAAAGACTATGGCCTGAATCAGACACTTTAGTCCTCAAACTGACATCATTACTCCTTGATAATTTGGAGAGGTTCCTAACTTCAATTTTCCCAGTGCGATGTGTCTCCATCTAAATTTCAAGATCATTTTAGTAATAGGTTTGAGGCACTGGACACCAATGATCAAAGACCAGATGAGTTGTGGGATGATATAAAGGATATCATCCATGAAGAAAGCAAAAGGTCATTACAAAAACAGAAGAGAAAGTAGAAATTGAAATGGATGTCAGAAGAGACTCTACAAATTGCACTCGAGTGTCAAGAAGTCAAAACAAAAGGAAAACATGCCTGAGTAAAAGAGCTGAACAGAAGATTTCAAAGGGCAGCTCTGGATGACAAAGCAAAGGATTATAATGGAATGTGCAGAGAGCTGAAATTGGAGAATAAAAAGGGAAGAACTCACTCCACATTACTCAAGCTGAGAGAACTGAAAACCAAATTCAAGCCTCATGTCGCAATATTGAAAGATGCTATGGGCAATATATTGAATGGCCCAGAAAGCACCAAAGGAGAATGGAAGGAATACACAGTGTTACTGTACCAGAAAGAACTGTTTGATACTGAAAAATTTCAGGAAGTACCATACAGAAGCCAATGGTAATGAAGGGGGAAGTGGAAGCTGCATTGAAGGCACTGGAAAAAAATAAGGCCTCAGGAATCAATGTGATACCAATTGACTTGTTTAATTTAATAGATTCAGCCTTGGATGTGCTCACCAGTTCATGCAGGGAATTTGGAGGATGGCTGTATGGCCAGAAGATTGGAATAGGTCCATATTTGTTTCCATTCCCAAGAACAATAATCCAACTGAGTGTGGAATCTATTGAACAATATCATTCATATCACATGCAAGAAAAATACTGTTATCTGAATAGAAGAAGGGACTATTATATGATTTAAAATCAGGAAATGTGTGCACCAAGGCTGTATCCTTCCTCCATACCTATTAAATCTGCATACTGAGCAAATCATCAGAGAAGCTGAACTTTATGAAGAGGAGTATAACATCAGAATTGGTGAAAGGCTCATCAACAACCTGCACTATGCAGATGACACAATCTTGCTTGAAAGTGAGGAGGGCGTGAAGCACTTGTTGTAGATAATTATAGATAGCAGACTTCAATAAGGATTACATCTCAATACCAGTTAAACAAAATTTCTCACCACTGGACCGACAGGCAACATCATGCTTATTTCCTTCAATCACTAAACTTGCATGATGCCTTAGCTGGAATCTCAATAATTTCCTAGTGAAAATGATGCATTGAGCTGGGATACAGTTCATACTTAACCCAGTCATTGGAAGAATGAGATTATAATAGTTGGTTTTGCTAATCAAAGTCAATCTTTAAAGCTGTTAGGTTATTCTCTCCGAATGAATAACTTTGCCACAATGAAGAAGGGAGCATGATAAATATTACAGAAGCATCTATAATGGCAATGGTAAATTCTAAATATTATAAACCACACACTCCATTGTCTTTCAGTCAGTTCAGACTCATGGTACCTTTCCATTAGGCTTTAAGGATGTAACTCTTTACAGGATGAGCCTGCCTTATCTTTCTTCTTTGGAGCAGCTAGTTGATTTGAACGACTGATCTTCTAATTAACAGCCCAACAGTATGCTACCAGGGCTTCTTACATTCTTATAGTAAAATACAGATGTTAAAAATAATAATGGCACTCATTAGTTAATTGTATATAGGGTGATCCAGGCTATGTTCTTCACAATTACTTGCTATGCACCAAACATCTTGACAATAACTAAGAATGACAGGAGAAGGATCAATGTCTTTGAGTTGTGGTTTTGGAGAAAAGTCTTGAACATACCATAGACCACCAAGAAAACAAATAAATCTGTCTTGGAGAGAGTAAAACCAAGTTTGTCCTAGAATTTTTTTTTTTAATGGAAAACCAATTTATTTTGTAAACTTCTACACAAAACCAAAACTGAAATTAAACAACTTTCCCACAATTCTATAACTGTCAGCTAATGGAAGGACATCTTGCAGTCTGTCACTCTTGAGTTTCTCCTCTGATAGGGGAGGGTTCGGTTAGAGCTTGGCAGCAGCACACACTAAATAAAATGTGTCTCTTCCGTAGCATCCAGATAATAGGACAACCCCTTGAGGATGGGTGAAGTGACCTTCTACCTCCAAATGGAGAAGGTTCTGCTCTCTGGTTCCAAAGGCAAAAGTGAACAGGAGCGCCCCCCCCGACCCCCCGCTCCAGAACTTAACTCCTTTTCAGGGTTTGAGAAGCCCCTCACCTGCACTGAACCTCCAGTCTAGACATGTGTTGCTTAGACATTGGGGTTAAAAGACAAGGTTCATATTAGTACTAAAGTTCTCTGTCCTGTCAGGATTGTTTCTACTGTGACATATTAGGTTCTACAAGAATTCTTGTTTTACTAGACTCAAAGAAAAATCTTAGTATCCTTGGGGGCAGATCCATGCCCCTTTGGGCTAAACTCTCTCTTTTCCCATATAGTAGACCCCTTGGTTCCAGAACAGCCTGCAGAGCTATCTCATGCCTGGATGTAGTGGACCCCTACAAGCAGCATGAGGGGAAATGACAGTCTCTTTAACAAATGGTGTTGGCTAAATTGGAAAACTATCTGTTGAAAACTCAAGCAGGACTCACACTTCACACCATACCCAAAACCCAACTCATAGTGGATCAAGTACCTGGAAGTAAAACCAAGGGCTATAAACTTCATAGAGAAAAGCTTGGAAGAACTCTAGAATCCCTAATCCACAACATGAACAGTCTCCCAAGCATCCTGAAAAACCTACAACCAGGAGACAATAAAAAAGAGGAATGGGACCTTCTAAGAATCAAATCCCTACACACATCCCAAAAACTTCTCCAACGGAGTAAAAGGGAAGACACAAACTGGGAAAAAATATTTGGTAGAAACTAGGATTTCGATGCGCTATCTCACATACTTTGGGGACATGGCCAGGAAGGACCAGTCCTTGGAGAAGGACATCATGCTCAGAAGGGTGGAGGGACAGAGCAGGAGAGGAAGACTTTGGAAGAGATGGATTGACACAGTAACTGGGGCAATGGGGGTAGATGTGTTAGAGTCATAGGACTAAGTCGCAGGTGATTCAATGGCACATAACAACAACATTACTTATTAGAAGACAGACTATAGAGTCATATTGTAAGTAAAATGAAGAAGGAAAAGATTTCTTTTTATTAGGAGTACCTGGGAACACTTCTGGGAGGACATGGGGTTAGAGTTGGGACCTCAAAAGTAGTAGAGGAGATCCACTACCAAAGGATTTTTAGGCAAAAGCTTTGTTTGTTTACCATTAAGTCAGAGCTGACTCATTGCTGACCCTCCAGTGGGTTTTCAGATGCAGTCAATTGCAGTTATATTATTTTTCACTTGAAAATGATTTGAAGTGGTTGATTGCACCATTATACTTGAATTATTGTAGGGCAAGAAATTCTTCAAATCCTTGCAAAAGGCTATACAAATATAGGTTGACTGTACAGTCAATCTCTATGGACTTGAATAGCACATGGCAAGTTCATCTATGGGCTCAAACTCCTGAGTTTGCCTAAAAATTATTTGAATTTACTTCCTATGACTCTGAAGATGCCCCATAGTTCTGGGACAGAAGAACAAACACCTCAAGCAGTAAACTGATTTTCATACCATCTTGAACTTTTATCAAAATGTGCACTTGACCAGGCTGTGGCAGTTTCTAACCTGTGCTTTTCATGGATCGACACTGGTTATCTCATTATACGGAATATATATGACATGAAAATATAATAATATAATCAAAATTATTGTAATTACTTACTAAAGGGGAAAATACATTTCAATGATTATAAAAACTAAGGAAGCTAGATCTAATTATGCCTATCCCATGGTGAGTCACGTTGTATCTGTGTTTATTTTCATTCTTTTCCTTCAAAATTCTTCTTACTTAAACCCGAATAGCCAGCCTGACAGGTTGGGAACAACTCATTAAAAATATTTTTTTTTAATCTGTCCAAACCACTTCACACATGCCAAAACTAAACCTATGGTTCCACTGTGCTGTGGTTTCATGCACATAGCAGGGTGGTAAGAGCACAATCCTTCAATTTCAGTCCTGCTTCTAATGTTTATCAGCCAGCCTCGGAAAACTGAGCTAACCTTTGTGTGTCTGAGTGTCTTCATCCTTATAAATGTGATAAGAGCTCTACACATTCTGGGTCTTGTGAAGATTAAATAGTTATTACACACAAAATGTTAAAATAATGCTTAACATGTACCTTATACATGGGATAAGAGCTCTACACATTCTGGGTCTTGTGAAGATTAAATAGTTATTACATACAACATGTTAAAATAATGCTTAACATATACTGAATATTAGGGTTGTCTGTAAGAAAGTTCTAAAATAGAGAATCCATTTAGAACCATTCAATAAATTTCAGTGATCTAACATTCCAGGCCAGCATTGAAAAGCAGCAATACATGGGAATCTGTTCCCAACTGATCAATCCTAGCTCCGGGCAAGCCCATGTATTTCAGAGTAGAACTATGCTTCTTGGTATTTTCAGTGGCTACTTTTGGGGAAGTAGACCACCCTGAATGGATTTAGCTCCCTGCCCTTTCCATCTGTGTGCTTAAGCATTTGTACCACCAGGAACTACAAGGACATAGGAAAGAAGGTGATAGTATGAAAATAAAGTGCACTCTTATTTTCCTTCAACAAGTTGACAGTCTCTTGACCCATTAACTGAGAACTCTTATCTATGATTTGAGTTAGCAGCTTCATGACCATTGAGCAAGTTATTTAATTTCTCCAACTCCTGAAGCCTTTTTGCCAAATATAAAGTGGGGATGAGAATCACTACTTCAAGTGTGACTCTTAAGAGGAACATGCCAGGCATTGTCCCTGGAATTGAGTAAAGGCTTCCTGCTGCCTCTCTCTCACCTAATTTTATCAAGGAAAGAGCTGGAGATAAACTTTGAAAATTTTCCCTTAGGCAAGATTTTCTTAATTCAAGCAAACTACTTAAATGAGCAGAAGGGATAATTTCCAGTTCATTGGCCAGGTAGCTGTCTTCCACATTTCTTGACACAGCCTGGTGAGCGTGTCTGCAGCTGCATATATTTGTTGGAACACGTCACTTGATATACCATCAATTCCTGGGGGCTTACTTTTTTGCCATTTTCTTTAGAGCAACTTGAACTTCTTCCTTTATTATCATTGGTTCTTGATCCTGTGCTGCTTCCTGAAATGTCTTGGAGAAAGTTAGATAGAACCTTGGAGCTCCTTGGGGGGCAAAGATGGTGAAACTTCATCTCATTCGTTTTGGGCATATTGTTGGGAATGGTTTCCAGCTTGCCATGGCCTATATAAAGTTTTCTCCTTAATTTTCTAGTCAGTTTTGTCTTCACATTACAAACTCACAAGGATATAGCCATCAGTATTTAGAAAGAAAAAATCTAATTTAAAAAGTTCTCATGTGTTGTCAAGAAATACCTTATTTGGGCATCTGGACTGTTTCCATTTTCTTGCAATGGTGAGTAATGCTGCTGTGAACGTTGGTGTACAAGCCTCCGTTTGTGCCTTAGTCCTCATTTCTAGAGATGTATTCCAAGCAATGGAATAGCTGGGTCATATGGAATTTCTATGTTCAGCTTTCTGAGGAAACACCAAACTGCCTTCCAGGGTGGTTGTACCATTTTACAATCCCACCAACAATGTATAAGAGTTCTTATCTCACAACACCCTCTCCAACATTTATTGCTTCCTGTCCTGTTACACTTTGCCACAACTAATGAGGTCATACACATTTCATCCATTCTCTCATAATCATTTTAGAAATTTTTGCCAACTTGGAAGATAAAATTCTGAGAAGACATGAATGTAGTAAGTTTGGTTCATAGGACACTGAAGCAGCTAATATTGAAGGTGGTTGCTCAGAGAACTGATGCACCAGTTTAGAAGGTTTAGAAGTATAACTCTTTTCCCAGAATTTATCAAAAAGTAGTTGCTCTCTCTTTCTTCTCTGTGTTTTCCTGGCCCCATCCCTAAACATCTCCACCACCACAACCACTACACACACACACACACACACACACACACACACACACACACACACACACCTCATGCTCCAGAGATTACAAATAGATGTAAAGCTCTGAGAGTAGGGCCTAACTTATAGTGTATTTTCACCTTTTGAAAAGACACGTGTTTCAATTTGTTGTACATGGGCCACTGAGTCAGAGCTAACGAACAACACCACTTACCCAAATGACCAAAACCCACCTCTGATGAGTCATTTCATCTCGATTTTCTGCCTTTCTTCCCTGTGTAATAGTCACTTCTTAGTTCGTCAAACTTCTACCAACCTTCCCACACAATACCTCCTTTGATCTGGTTCATGGTCCGCTCACCTTGCTGCACTCTGGGTTCCTCTGCAGTCTCCACGTCTCTGAAGGGAGTTCTGTGGATATGTTTTCCTGTGATTCTTACTCAGGAATGCTGCTTGCTTTGTTTCAAAGTGGTCACACTGCACAGGACCAGCTTGCAGAGCACCTGTTTTTTATTCACTTTCTCCTTCCACTGGCTGTTTGAACGAATGCTTTACCCTTAGATTTGCTGCTCATCTTTGACATCTTTATCTGTTTCACTTGGATTCGTGGTTCTTTGCTTTTGTCTGACTTAGCCACCATCTTGGGCCATCTCTTAATTATTTCCTTAGTGGTTGTTATTAGGTGCCATCGAGGTGCCATAGGGACCCTATGAATAACAGACCTGAACCTTGTTCTGCCCTGTGCCATCCTCACCACCTCTGTCATGATCAAGCCTATCGTTTCAGTCATTGTGTCAGTTAATCTTATTGAGACTCTTCCTCTCATTTGTCTTGCCCAGCATAATGGCTTTTTCCAAGATGACTTTGGGGATTGCAACTAACATCTTGAATTTATAGCAACCTATTTTGTATAACTCCAAATTACTCCAATTGTACACATTCTTCCCCCTATGTCTCTGCCCCTCCTCTTTTATCTTGTTGTAAGAGATTTACAAATTATATGCATGGTAACTTAAAATTGCAGCTATTATCTAAAACATTCATTTTTAAATCATATAAGAAGAGAAGAGATACAGACTGAAAGTATAACAATACTAGCTTTTGAGATCTACCTGTGTAGTTACCTCTATTAGTGTTTTATTTTATGCTATGATTTCAAGTCTCGATGGCAGCTCCTCTTGGTGGCAGTCAGGGAAGGGAAGTTTTTGGGGTCCTTTTCATTGTGTGTTACTGTTCTTTTTTGCCCTTCAAAAGGAGGGGGATGCCCCTGAGCCTTAGAGTAAGGGTAAGTAAGGGTGGAGCCTACAGAGCCTGCTCCAGGTGGTAGCTTAAAATCTTTTAGGGCCCTCAGGCCTACGACCCTCAGGCCTGCCTTTAATTGCTTTTGGTGAAACATTCTTTTAGGTCGTATAGCCCTGGTGTGTCCACTTGCTGTACAGAGGTAACTCATGGTTGCTGTGAAGCTGAATACTGTGACATTGATGAGTCAAATGTGAGAATGGTTACCCATGGTGGACAGTGTTTGGTGGCACTCCCCGATTAAAACAAGGTTGGAAGCAGGACTGGCATCCACTGGAGGACTTGCCTCCAGAACCCTATGAATCTGGAGAAAGGACAAAAGTTATACAAGTGTCCAGGTCCTACATTCATAGGGTCACTATGAGTTGCCTACTTGACAGCACCTAACAACAACAACATGATTTCAAGTTACTATCTATTGTTGTTGTTGTTATTAGATACTATCAAGTCAAGTACAACTCTATGAACAACAGATCTGGACCTTGTCCTATCCCATCCTCATCATTTCTGACATACTTCAGCTCATTGCAGCAATCCCTGTGTTAATCCGTCTTATGAAAAGTCTTCCTCCCTTTTGCTGACCCTTCCTCTTTCCAAGCATGATGTTCCTCTTCAAGGAATGACCTCTCCTAACAACCTGTCTAAAGTGTGTGAGACAAAGCTTTGTCATCTCTACCTCCAAGGAGTACTTTCTCTCTGTTCTTTCAGCAATTCATGGGATATTTAGTACTATCCCCCAGTATCACAATCAAAGGCATTCATTCTTCTATCATCCTTATTCACCGTCCGGCTCTCAGATCCATAGCGACTGATGGAAAGACCGGGCCTAAATCAGGCACACCTTAGTCCTCAAACAGCCATCATTGCTCCTTAGCCTAAAGGACTCCAAGTAGCATTTCTTGGACGGCAAGTCTGCTGGTAATATTATTCTTTTCACTTTTATTCATCAGTAAGTGTCTTAGTTTCTCTTTCATTATTGAAAGATAGTTTTACTGGTATCAAATTCTTGGTCAACAATGTTTGATTTCAGGGATTGCTGCTCTCTACATAGCAATTACTGATATTTTCTTGTTGAGACTGGAGCTGTTTCTGTTCTTTTTTCACACTGTTTTCAAAAAGTGTTTATTCAAAACAAAAGGCTCAGAGAATTCGTTGCTAGTAGACCTGCCCTATAATTCTAAGTGATAGGTGTGGATGCATGGATTCCCACGCATAGCAACCCTCCATCAGGTTTCTGAAGCTGTAATTCACAAAGGAAGCAAACTGTCCATCTTTTTCCTGTGGAACCATTGGTGAATTCGAACCACTGAAGATGGATGACAGCCTTTGAGTTAGCTGCACAATTTGCTGTGAAGTCTGCCACCAACATTCTACCCTGTGGCCTGTACTATTAGAAATGTTATGGGAGTCCTTCAGTGTGTAGTTGCTGAAGTTTGTTCTATTGCCTCTTCGTTTATCCAGTGACCCAACAGAACTTACATAAGCATATAGGCACATAAGCCCGGGATAGCAGTCTTTTAAACGTCTCATAGATACTATTGGGGCAAGTAACTGTTTCCAAGAGGGCATAAATCTAAGCAAATGTTATGCCAATCGCCTTGGACACTACCAGACCAACCAAAATGCACAACCCCATATTCTTAGAGCTGACGATAACCTACTGCCCACCTCGGACAAAAAGCAAATTGTCTGGCAACGTAGGTTACTATACCCACCTTCATGGCAGGGCTGAGCACGTTATTTTGTGCTCACTGTTCATTTGGGAAAGATTAGCAGGCTTTCTCAGACCCTGCTCCTCTAGTTGTTTTAAGTCTTAGAAAATTCCAGAGTTCCAACATACTTTTTTCAAATTGCTCATTCCAGCTCAACAGTTACTTTGGTGGAAGAACTAACCCCTCCAGCTCCTTGAGCTGCCATTTTGCTTATTATTTATTCCTATTTGTGACTGAGACACGGATGTGTCAAATGCGTTAATGGTTGGCTACCCAATGCAGACTGAGAGTGGGATGGAGCTCCCCGATTGAACAAGCGTGGAAGGAGGAGTGGCATTCACTTCCATAGTAGCTTGCCTCCGGAAACCTGGAGAGAGGATGAAAGGCACCCAAGCGAGGCACCCAAGCGAGGACTCTGCTTCATAGGGTCGCTATGAGTCGCCTGCGACTCGAAGGCACTTAACAACAACGACAAACATTTGTGACTGAATAACATTTCATTGTGTCTGTTTAAGGGAGCTTTGGTAGCCTAGTGGTAAGGAGCTATACTGCAACCCCAAAGGCACATAGTTCAAAACCACCAGCTGCTCTGTGGGAAGAAAGATGGGCAATCTTTCTTTGCCACTTCCTGTTCAGGGCTAATGAAGGCTGCCCCAGCTCTCAGACAGTCCTTCTTGGATTCCCATCTCCCCTTTGTCGCCCTACACTAGTAATTACATCTTCAGGCCTTTTCTTCAATACATAGGTGGTAACCAAAATGGACTCTCTCACTTATAATAGCTTTTATCTACTGAATAAGTAATTTTTAAAATAGTAGACCTGTGTTATTTGTTCCTCTCTGGGAACAATATCAGGGAATCCTGATATTTCATAATACACTGTCAGGCAAAGTGGATTGATCATCTAAACACACAACTAGACAACATTTATCTCTAAAATTCACAGTTGTTGTTGTTGTTGTTGTTATGTGTCGTCGAGTCACCTGCAACTCATAGCGACCCTATGCACAACAGCCCTAAACCCTGATCTAGCCTGTGCCACTCTCACTGTTTCCCACCCCCATTACCCCAGTCACAGAATCAATCCACCTCATAGAGGCTCTTCCTGTCCTGTGCTTT
>NW_006399792.1:20320757-20330328 GCF_000299155.1 Elephantulus edwardii
GAGAAGGAATTCTGGTGGCTTAGTGGTAAGGAGTTACACTGGCAACCCAAAGTTTCATATTTCAAACCCACCAGCTGCTCCAAGGAAGAAAGAAGGGCAATCTCCTCCCTTGTGACTTAACTGCCTCTGAAAACCCGCTGGAGGGCCAGCTATGAGTTGACATGTAACTATAACAACATTTAAGGAGGAAATACTAGGACCCTGCTCATCATGTTAGAACACACACCGGAACACAGTATAGTATTCTATTTTTAGCCACCTTGAGATGGTGTGGAACCTGTAATCAATCCATGTCTGCCTCACTAGTCATCAAATCCAAGCAGACAGAAGTATTAAATCAATTTGTTTTAACCCCCATTATTCCCGGTTACTCACGTCACCCTCCTCTGTTTCAAATGTTTTCCTTTGCTCTTAGTCAATGCAAAGATGAGCAACCCAGCAATGATTTATTGGTTAAGAGCTCTGGTCGAGTTTAACTGAGTGAGGTTTTCCTCTAGCTTTACATCTTACTGGCATGTAGCTTATTCATCCTCTCTGTGTTGTTGTGCTGTTGTTGTTGTGTACCACTGTGTCAGAACTAACCTACAGCTGACCCTCCAGTTGATTTTAAGAGACAGTAAAACTCCTGAAAGGAGATCTGCCCATTTTATCGCAAGGAGCAGCTGGCAGATTCAAACCACATATCTTTGCGTTAGCAACGTAATTTCTTAACACTAAGCCACGAGAGTGCCATAGTTTACTCATACCTAAAACATATTACAGTGCCTACTTTAAAGTGGATTGTGAGAGTTAATGAATGGCAAGCTGGTGCTTGGAACATGTACAGGGAGAAGATAATACTTTTTATCCACTATTTTTTCTTTGTCTGTTGTTTCTTTGTTCCTCTTTACTTTCTTATGCTGTCTTCTTCTCCCCTCCACTCACATTTTATTAGTTACAAGAGATTATGCTTCTGCTTTGGGAAAGACAGGAAAGGAAAGACAAATACCTTTTCTCTTTCTAGTTTTTGTGTTTCACAAGTCTACTTTAGAGGAACCAAAAAAAGAAAAAAATGTGGCTAGGGAGAGAAATTTGAGGATCCTCATAGGAGAGCTCTCATGCACAGTCTGCAGGGAGTTGGGCTGCTCATTCAAAAGGCAGTGCCTCTTCGGTGGCTCAAATCCATCAGCGATGGACAATCTCTTCCCATGCAGTTTACAGCCTCCAAAATCCCACTGGCAGGTCAGCTATGAGTTAAATCCAACTGAATGGCAATGAGGGAATTGAGCATCTTCTTGCAACTGAAAAGCAATTACATTTTTAAAAATAAAATAATACCAAAAACTAGAAAACATCCCCCCAAATTGTGGTACAAATGAGGAAAAGGGAAATATGAGGACTTCCTGGTTGGAAGAAGCAGACAACAGAGCCATAAACAACTTCATAGGTTGAGTGTGGCCGACTGATTTCCAGTGCACTGAACTTAGGACAGAAGTGGTGGACATCAGCTTGACTATGGAGTTTATCTTTCAATATGACTTTCCTAGCCATTGTCTGGCTTTGTCATGCTATTGTTGTTGTTGTTGTTGTTAAGTACTATCAAGTCAAGCACAACTCATAGCCACCCTATGAACAAAAGGTTTGAAGCCAATCCTGTCCGGCACCGTCCCCATACTTCTTGACACACAAGAGCCCATTGCAGCAGTCACTGAGTCAATTCACCTGGTTGAGGGTCTTCCTCTCCTTTGCCGACCCTCTATCCTTCCTAACATCATGTCCCTCTCCAAGGAATAGCACCTCCTAGCAATATGTCCAAAGTATGTTAGGAAAAACCTCATCATTCTTGCCATCAAAGAGCACTCTGGCTGCACCCTCTTCAAGACATATCTATTGATTTTCTTGGCTGTCCATGGAATGGCCAGTACTCTTCTCCAACACCACAGCTCAAAGGTATCAATTCTTTTTCTGTCATCCTTATTCATTGTCCAGGTCTCAGATGCATAGCCAGTAATTGGAAAGACCATGGCCTGAATCAGACTCACCTAAGTCTTCAAACTAATATCACTACTTCTCAATAATTTGGAAAGGTCCATAAACTGTAGATTTTCCCATTGCAATGTATCTCCTTATTTCCTGACTGCTTGCACAAAGGGTGTCAATTGTAGATCCAAGCAAGATGAAGCTATTGACAGTCTCAATCTCCTCTCCATCCATCATGACACTGACTCTGGGTCCAGTGGCAGGAATCTTTGTGTTCATGATATTGAGACACAATCCATACTAAAGGCTGCATTCCCTTGATCTTCTGCAACAAGTGTTTCAAATCTGCATCACTTTCAGCGAGTAAGGTTGTGTTATTGATGAGTCTCCCTCCAATCCTGATGTCACACTCCTCTTCATAGAGTCCTGCTTCTTGGATAATTTGCTCAGCGTATAGATTGGACAGGAATGGAGACAGAATACATCCCTTACACACTCCCTTTCCAAATCCAAACCATGCAGTGATCCCCTGCTCTGTTCTCACAAGAGCCTCCTGGTCCAGGTATAGGTTCCTCATGAGCACAATCAAGTGCTCTGGGATTCCCATTCTTCTCCATGCCCGCCACAACTTGTCATGATCCACACAGTCAAATGCCTTTGCATAGTCGATAAAGCACAAATAGACATTCTTCTGGTATGCCTTACTTTCAGCTGGGATCCATCTGACATCAGCAATAATATCACTGGTGCCACGGCCTCTTCTAAATCACGCTTGAACTTCTGGCAATTCCCTATGAATGAATTGTTCTAGCCATTTTTGAATGATATTCAGCAGTATTTTGTTAGCATGTGATATCAGTGATATTGTTCGATAATTTCCACATTCAGTTGGATCACCCTTTTTGGGAATAGGAACAAATGTAGACCTCTTTCAATCTGTTGGCCAGACAGCTATCCTCCAAATTTTCTGGCATAGACTGGTGAGTGCATCCAAGGTTAATTGGTATCCCATCAATTCCTGGGGCCTTATTTTTTGCCAATTTCTTCAACGCAGCTTCTGGTTCCTCTTTCATTGACATTAGCTCCTGTTCATGTGGTACTTCTTGAAATGTTTCAGTGTCAATCAATTTTTTTCTGGTACAGTGTGTGTATTCTCCAATTCCACCTCTCTGCACATTCCATTGTAATACACAAATGGAGCCTATTAGCCTACCACAGGTGCATTGGCTAGTCTCACCATTAAATTAAGCAATTCAACAGTTGTAGAATTAGGCCTTCCTCACCAGCTAAGAATACGAAAAAGCAACAGAATGTAACATGTCCTTCAGGCACAGAAATTCTTGCTCCAGCTACACCCATGGCGGCGTCAGCCATAACCAAACCAGAGACCTGAGGTGAGATGAGACTTTGGGACTGCTACACCATTGGAACTGGAGTTAAGAGCTTTTGCAGAAGTTTGTCAGACAACTGAGGATGGGGGGTGGGGCATAATCTGCAGGACAAAGCACTTAATAAGACTAGCCTAAAGCCATAGGCTCAAGGCTGAGGTGTCAGCAAGCACATTTTGTAAGCCTTTCTTACTCTATTCGGCTGTTGTTGTTGTTGTTGTTATGTGCCATCGAGTCGTTTGCGACTCATAGTGACCCTATGCACAACAGCCCTAAACCCTGCTCTATCCTGCACCAACTGCACTGCCTCTGACACACCCATCCCGATTACCCCAGTCACCGAATCAATCCATCTCATAGAGGGTCTTCCCCTCCTGCGCTGTCCCTCCACCCTCCCAAGCATGATGTCCCTCTCCAAGGACCTGTCCCTCCTGGCAACATGTCCAAAGTATGTCAGATGAAGCCCCAGAATCCTTGCCTCCAAGGAGTAGCTTGGTTTAATCCTCTCCAAGATGAATCTGTTTGTTTTCCTGGCAGTCCATGGTACATTTAGTACTCTTCTCCAGCACCACAGCTCAAAAGCATCTATTCGGCTACATACCTGTATTATAACCTTTTAACTTCCCCAATATGGTTTTGTGTGGTCTGTGAGCTATCACATTGGATTTTGGATCCAGTAAAGCAATGAGATTGGTGTTGACATGAGTAGAAAGATGTACAGGAGTGTGAAGGACATCTCTGACCTCATAGGAATTGGTTTTGTGTTGTTGATGCTGTTGATGGAAACAATTCCCCTTTGTGAAGTGCATAAAGGTAAGGTGTGGTCATCCCCCCTTCCTCTCTTTATATTGACCAACAGAAAGGGCTGATATGACTTCTGGGACCTCAGAGGGAGGTTAGCTCATAGAAAGCCTGTAGCATCCACCAGGCTTCTTGAGTGCTCACTTTAGTATGTTCTTGTTTAGAACCTAGTTTCCATGTGTTAAGATGCCCAGTTCACATGTGAAGACAATGGGTAGTCTGTCTGCCCATGTCTGCCTGAATTGAGCTCTCAGGTAACATCCAGGATCAATTGTCATTTGTTTAAATGGCCCATCTTAGATGGACCCAGCCCAAGTCTCAGCTGCCATTTGTCAACCACTGTACGGGAAATCCTGAGCAAGAACCACCAGCTGACACTAGTCAACATAGAACTGTTATTGTATCACTAAGAATCTAGGACAGTACATTAACAAAGTCCACAATGACTACACAATTACCATCATTTGAGTATGATGTAAAAATTCCAGGTTTAAGGTGGAGCCCTAATAACTCTTCTCACTTCCTCATGGTAGAGCTGTCGGAGAGTTCGATTGTGCAATTTGCAACAGGTACTAACTTGTTTTCACTCAAGTGCACTTGTTCTCAGCTCAAGTGTTCTGATCTGAGGTAGAGTGTTTACTGGGAATCTTCTGATTATTTCATGGCCGGATATCAACATCCCCAGTTGAATAGTGGGTGCAATAGCCCCTCCTCATGTCCACTTGAGCCTCCAGGGTGTATTAACCAATTAGATTCCTGGCAACCCATGTGTCACACAAAAGAACTGTTCTGTAGGGTTTTCCAGGTTGTAACCTATTTGAAAAATATATTTTGCTTTAGAATATTAATTATCATTAATTAGGGAGTTCTGGTGGCTTAGTGGTAAGGAATTGTGCTGCCAGTCCAAAGGTATGCAGTTGAAATCCACCAGCAATCTCTTCCCATGTGATTTACTGCCTCTGAAAGCCTGCTGGACTGTCAACTATGGATTGGTTCCAACTCAGCGGCATACAATAACAACAACAACAGAGAATTAATTCATTTCAGCATTTGATAAATTCTTATTGTATATTTCTGTTCCCTTCATCCTACTTCTTGTACCTTATCTATTTAGTAATTGTTACTCTCCTTCCCTTTTCATCCCTGGTAATAATTCATGAATGATTGATTCTCTCTACATGTGAATCTTTCCTTTACTTTTTAAGTAATGTTGCTGTTGTCATGTGTCATCCAGTTGCCTGAGACCCATAGTAACCCTATGTACAGCAGCTCTGAAGTGTGTCCTGTCCTGAGCCAGTCTCACTGATTCCAACACAACAACCCCTGTTGCCACAGTTACTGTATCAATCCTGTCTTCTGGAGTCTTCCTCTCCTGCACTGTCCCTCTACCCTTCTGAGCATGATGTCTTTCTCCAAAGACAGGTCTCTCTGGCCACATGCCAAAAGTATGTGAGATGGAGTTTCAAAACCCTAGTCTCCAAGGAGAAACTTGGTTTCACCCTCTCCAAGACAGACCTATTTGTTTTCTTGGCAGTCCATGGTATGCTTCCATCACCACAACTCAAAGGCATTGATTCTTCTTCTATCATCCTTATTAATTGTTCAGCTCTCTGATGCATAACAAGTAATTGCCATGACCATGACCTGGATTAGGTGCACCTTAGTCTCTAGGCTGACATTATTGCTTTTCAGTACTCTGGAGAGATCCCTGACAGCAGATTTTTCCGGTGTAATTCATCTTTTGATTTCCTGACTCCTGGTGTTAAGAGTGTTGATTGTGGAGTCAAGCAAGCTGTAATTGTTAACAACCTCAATCTCTTCTTCATCTATCATGGTGTTGCCAATTGGTTCAGTGGTGAGAATCTTTGTCTTCTTGATGTTGAGCTTGAATCCATATTGAAGACTACAGTCCTTGACCTTCTGCAGCAAGTGCTTCAGATCCTCCTCAGTTCTAGCAAGCAAGGTTGTGTCATCTGCATAATGTAGGTTGTTGATGAGTCTTAATCCAATCCTGACGCCACACAGATTGATGCATCCCTGACACACTCCTTTCCTGATTTTGAACCATACAGTGTTTCCTTACTCTATTCTGAGGACTGCTTCCTGGTTCAAGTAAAGGTTTCACATAAGCAAAATAAAGTGTTCTGGAATTCCAATTTTTCTCAAGGTTCTCCACAATTTTTTGTGATCCACACAGTCTAATGCCTTTGCATAGTCAATGAAACACAGATATACATAGTCTTTTGTGACTGATCTGTACCACCCAGCATATTTCCGTTAGGCTCATCCATGTTATATAGTGTTTCTCCAATTTTTATCTTCCTTTCTTCTTGTTGTATGTGCCATCGAGTCAGCTGACCTGTCAGCAGCTTTTCAGAGGCTGTAAATGGAATGGGAAGATATTGCTTACCTTTCTCCCTTAGAGAAACTGGTGGGTTGGAACCATCTGCCTTGGATTGGCAGAATTGCATAATTTGCTTTTGTGTGAATATATTGTAGTTTATTTAATCATTTTTCCGCTGACAGACATTTGGATTGTTCCCATCCCTCTGCTAATATAACAACACTGCAATAAACATAGGTATTCACATACCAGTACATGTCCATACATTTCCTTTTATAAAATAAAATATTTTAATTGTGATTTTAATGAAAGTTTACAGAAAAGTTGGATTTTCATTCATTCATTGTTGCTCATTTTACCTCCTCTCCCTCTTATCTCCCTCCCCCCAGTTCACTTTCTTAAAAACTATTCCTTCATTGTTGCACAATTACCTCCCTCCCACCCCCATCCTCACTCCTCTTTGCAATTTGCCTCTTATTCTGGTCTGTTGTCATATGTATCATTGCCTAATCATATATTCCTTTTTAATAGTCCTTTCCTTCATCTGCTCATATTTCTTTAGTATTTTATTTAGCAATGGGATTGCTGGATTAAATACTTCTTCCATTTTGAACTTTTTTTTTTTCTTTATTATTATTTTGTGTGCGTGTACCGTCAAATCAGATCTGACTGGTACAGGAGGATATTGCGCCTCCTTCTCCGGCAGAGCATCTGGTGGATTCGAACCGTGTTCCTCTGGGATTGCAGTGCAGCTTCTTGCCACTAGGCCACCAGAGCTCCCCTGATTTTGAACTTTTTAAAGAAGCATCAGATGGTTTCCATAGTGGTTATACCGTTTTACATTCTGACTAGCAGTGTATAAGAGTTCCAATCCATCCACACTCTTTCCAGTACTTATGTTAGGTGTCTTGTTGAATTTTTGCTGTCATTGTTAGAGGGAGATGATACCTCATTATTGTTTTGATTTTTATCTCTCTAATACCTAATGATCTCAGCATTTTTTCATGTGTTTGCCATCTAAATGTCTTCTTTTATAAAGATCTTTTCATGCTCTGCCCCAGGTATACCCCCACTGTTTTGTGTGGTTTGTTGTTTGGGTTTTTTTTAGTGTGTGTGTGTGTGTGTGTGTGTGTGTGTACGTGTACGTGTACTGTCAAATCGGATCTGACTGGTACAGGAGGAGATTGTCCCTCCTTCTCCAACACAGCATTACCTCTGGGATTGCAGTGCAGCTTCTTGTCACTAGGCCACCAAAGCTTGCCACCCCCACTGTTTTGTATCTACAGGCAGAAACTCTCAGAGGAGTCTTCTTACATATTGAGGCCTGTGCTACCACCTGATCTGCAATCAACCTCCAGAATAATGGGAGCACCTCTTCTGACTGTAGTTCCTCTAACTGGTTGCTCTTACATGACACGCTCTACTGCCATGTTTGTTCACTCTTAGACATTTCAAATTGACAGTTAATCTCTCTTTACCCATCTATGATGGGGAGCCTTACCTGCACCTGTCCCTTGCATTGGCACAGACACCATCTCCTGCCAAGCACATCACTTTACTCTTATGGGTATAGTACCTCTCTGTCAGTTTGCTATACTGTTACTTAATTTATAGTTCTTGTATGTGTATGCTTGCTTGTTTATAGTTTGTTCTTATGGGTACAGCACTTGTTTGTCAGTTTACTGTATGGAGTAAGTTGCATGTTGTTGTGATGCTCAAGGTAATGTCACCAGTATTTAAATTCCAGTCACTCATGGTTGACAGGTTTCAGTGAAACTTCCACACTGAGACAGACTAAGAAGCAAGACTGTCCATCCACTTTTAAAATAACAGGCCTTCAAAAATTCTATGAATAAAAGAGGAACATTGTTAGATATAGTATCAGAAAAAGAACTCCTTGGATTGGAAGGCACTTAAAAAACAAATAGAAACAGCTACAAACATCTATTAATAACTGGAACATGGAATGACTAAAGTATGAATCTAGGAAAATTTAAAGTGGTAAGAAATGAAACAGAACACATAAAGAACGGCATCCTAGGCATTACTGAGCTGAGGTGAACTAGTATTGTCCATTTTTAATCATATGATTTGGGCAGGATAAATTGAAAAGGAATAGTGTCATGTATATCATTAAAAAGAACATTTTAAGATTTATCCTAAAGTACAATGTAAGTTATAGAATTCCATCCATATGCATGTGAGGAATACCTGTTAACAAAATTTACTCTTCTAATATATGCACCAACTACTAAAGCAAAATAACTGAAAGCCTTCTACCAACTTCTCCTTGGAGGCAAGGATTCTAAAGCTCCATCTGATATACTCTGGACATGTTGCAAAGAGAGACCAGTCAGTCCTTAGAGAGGGATGTCATGCTTGGGAAGGTGGAGGGACAGCACAAGAGAGGAAGAGCCTTGATTAGATGGATTGATTCAGTGACTAAGGTAATGGAAATAGGTGAGTCAGAGACAATAAGATTGGCTCAGGATAGAGCAAGGCTCAGAGCTATTATGATAGTGTCACTATGAGTAGTAGGTGACTCGACAGCACATAACAACAATGACCAACATTTGCTTTGGTGGCCTAGTGGCAAGAAGCTGCGCTGCAATCCCAAAGGCACAGGCACACAGTACGAGTCCACCAGCTGCTCCATGGGAGAAGGATGAACAATCTCTTCCACTGTGATTAATTGCCCCTGAAAGCCCACTAGAGGGCTAACTATGGGTTGGTTCCAATTTGATGGTAAAAACAACCACAACCAACTTTTATAGTATTAAATTGATTGAACATGTAATCAAGATGCATTAATAGTTGGTGACTAGAATGCAAGAATTGGAAAGAAAAAAGAAAGACTGGGTAGTTGGGAAGTATGACACAAATGAGGCTGAAGACTGAATGATAAAAGTTTGATTCATGCATTTAAAGCGTGCATATTGAGTGTAATTATTGATAGGCATAGTTTTATTGGTGTCATTTTGTAGTATTCTTTTTTTTTAAATTATATTTTATTAATTTTCATAAACATTTACAGAGATTTTGGGCTTCCACTCATTCACTGTTGCACCATTCTCTCTAC
>NW_006399792.1:20334809-20335391 GCF_000299155.1 Elephantulus edwardii
CTGTTGGCGCAGGATAGAGCAGGGTTTAGGGCTGTTGTGCATAGGGTCGCTATGAGTGGGAAACGACTCGACGGCACATAACAACAACAACAACATACACCAAGGATGCATCTTACCTCCATACCTTTTTAATCTATATGTGGAACAGAGCATCTGGGAGGCTGGACATTATGAAGACAAATGTGGCATCAGTATTGGAGGAAGACTCATCACAACCTGTGTTATGGAGATGACACAAGTGTGCCTGCTGAAACTAAGAACTTGAGACATTTGCTGCAGAAGGTCAAGGACTGCAGCTGTGAATATGGATTGAAGCTCAACATCAAGAAAACAAAGATTCTCACCACCGGGCCAATTGGCAGCATCATGATAAATGGTGAAGAGATTGAGATTGTTAATAGCTTCAGCTTGCTTGGTTCCACAATCAACACTCTTGGTACTAGCAGTCAGAAAATGAAAAGACGAATTGCATTGAAAATTTGCTGTCAACACATAGATCAATGGAATCGAATTGAGAATCCAGAGATCAACCCATCTATCTATGGTCAACTGATCTTTGACAAGGAGATGAAATCAGTGAAG
>NW_006399792.1:20337051-20341264 GCF_000299155.1 Elephantulus edwardii
CTGTAAATGTTTATGAAAATTAATAAAATATAATTATAGGGAAAAAAAATTTGCTGTCAGGGACCTCTCCAAAGTACTGAAGATCAACAATCTCAGTCTAGAGACTAAAGTGTGCATGATACAAGCCATGGTCTTTGAAATTACTTACTATGCATCAGAAAGCTGGACAATGAATAAGGATGACAGAATAAGAATCAATACGTTTGTGTTGTGGTGCTGGAGAAGAGTATTAAATATGCCATGAACTGCTAGGAGAACAAACAAGTCTGTCCTGGAGAGAGTGAAACCAAGTTGCTCCTTGGAGGCAAGGATTTTGACGCTTCGTCTGACATAGTTTGGGCATGTTGCCAGGTAGGACCCATCCTTGAAGGACAACATTATGCTTGGAAGTGTGGAGTGACAGCACAAGAGAGGAAGACCCTGGATTAGATGGATCGATTCAGTGACTGGGATAATGGGGGTAGGTGTGTCCAGGACAATGAAACTGGCTCAAGATAGAGCAGGATTCAGAACTATTATACATAGGATCACTATGAGTTGCAAGTGACTTGACAGCACATAACAACAACAGTGCTAATTTACACACTAATATTTCTGGTTCCCTATATTTTGTCTTGTAAGTTTATTTTACTCTGTGTATTTCTATATCTGAATCAGTTCCTGAATGAAATTGTCCTGTAATTTTGGGTAATTGTCATTGATGACTCTCAATTTTAAGAATGCAGAGTGGAGGGACAGCGCAGGAGGGGAAGACCCTCTATGAGGTGGATTGATTCAGTGACTGGGGTAATCGGGATGGGTGTGTCAGAGGCAATAAGATTGGCACAGGATAGAGCAGGGTTTAGGGCTGTTGTACATAGGGTCGCTATGATTCGCAAATGACTCAACGGCACATAACAACAACATTTAATATAACATTGATCTGGTTTTCTTTTGTTTCTATTTATCTGGATCTCCTAATTTCACCACCATTTAAATATAACTTAGTGAAATAGTTGTAGTTTGTTTTGATATATCTGATCGACTCATGAGAGTGTGTTGCACAGCTTTCCAGTTTGGTAATTCTTAGTGTTTCATCTCCTGCATTCAGTTGGGTGTAGTAGAGGAGGGAGGTGTTTGTGCCATTCTCTGTTCTCTATTTATGTAGAGCATTTGTGGGTAGGCTATGCTGTGTGTTGCTCATAGCCTGTAGTTAAATAGATGGGGCAGGGGTTGGACTTTACCCCTGCCTAATGGGTGACACTTCAGGAGGTGTATATGAGGCTGAATACTATTGCTGCTTGTTGCCCGGTGGTACAAAAAAAGGGGAAACAAAGCAAAATAAAAATCTCAACTTTTTAAAAAGAAATTGGACAGCAAAAGCAAAATGAGATAGTCACCATTACCAACCTGAGATTCCCAAGAGAATGCACTGCTCCAAATACAATGATGGCAAATGCTGAGCAAGACATCCACAAGGGTGCCTAGTGAGAAACAAGACACAAGTCAGAGTTGGTGCACCCACCAATCCAGGGATGACTGTAACCTAGGCGTGGCACAGTCTACTGGCTTCCTAGAAGGAGTCTCTTAACGTACACATTAATGTGCACATTCCCTGGCCAGAAACAAAATAGCTCAGGCTGGACCTCAGGCAGAACTGTGAAGTATTAAGGGAATATTTTCAGCCACCTGGTCTGTTATAGTCAGTTCCCCGGTTCCTGGAACTCTAGAATTATCATTCAAATATGTTAGTTTTATTTTCTGGTGTCTTAATTGAAGAGGGTTTGAATAGCTGTCTTCTGGACTGTCGCCTTACCCAGGATTCTCTTGACTAGTCTTTACAGAAGCAGAATCCCTTGTCTGTCTTAGGTCAGTAATCAAACACATGCACACCTTTTACTTCTAGCTAGCAACTTACTCTATGTGGAAGACAGAGTCTCAGATTCAAGAAAAGCTCAAAAATGAGATTATCTATTAGCAGTGGCAGGGCCATACCCCATAAATCAGAAATGAAGAGGAGGTCTCAATGGGCTTTAGGAAGCTTGTACCAAAATTTGAGGACTCTGTATGAGTGGATAAGCAGGTGCTGTGGGGTGCAGAGGAAGACGAGACAAGAGAAAGACAGCCCAGGGGCCCAAAAAAAATTGTATCTGCCAGCTGTGATAAGACAGGAATGACCGTATGCTCAAACTGACTGCAATTTTGAGGATTTCAGTTTATTTTATTTTAAAGTTGATGAGGTTTTCTGTAACTAAGTCCTTATTTCCTCCCCTCCCCTTCCAAACGACTAGTACATTTTTAAGATGCTAGTCTAGTCAGCTGTGTTAAGAGGAACCAAGAAAGAGGTTTTTGTTTAGCTCGGATCAGAGTTTTTAAAGGGGAAGTGGCTGACCCACTGCCTGATGTAGTGGAAACAACAGCTAGTGCTGACAGCATGAGATTCACAAAACAAAGGTAAGCAGAGGGCAGCTGAGTTGGAAATCCTGTTCAGAAAGTCCCCCAACATCCCGAAATGTTTACCAAACCTGGCTTCTCCTCTCCATCCCCATGGCTTGTTGTTTCTCTAGGGGATCCAGGTAAGGGGTCTGAAACAGATAAGTAATTATGCAGTTTGCTCTCAAGGTGGAGCCCACAAGGAGTGGGGATAGGCTGAAATGGTCAAGAAGGTGTTTCCATTTGAGCATAAACCTCTGTGTACACTCTGGCACTCAAGCCGTCAGGCTACCATAGCTTTTTTTGGCCTATTTAGAAAGTTAAGGCCACACAGAGATTATGATAGAATCCCAGCCAAAGCCTAGGGAAAGGGTCCAGTGGGGATTTGGTGGGCTGAGCTAGCTCCTTAAGCAATCTGGGGCACAGGACAGAGCTAAAGTAGAGACCTGAGATTTAAAGCAGAGGTAGGAATGGAATAGACTATGATTATGCAAGAATGGAGGTGGAGAACGACCTTCTATTGTGGGTACATGAGAATTCAGGACCACTCAGGCACACTGATCACTATAGAGTTGAAATAATTGAATCATTCCAGGCGCATCCATGTTTTATTTGCACCCAGGTCTGATTTTCTAGGACTGTTTATCCAAGTCCTTTGGGGGATGTATCTGAGTAGAGTTGGGGGTGGGCAGCCACTGTCACTGCCAGTGCCAAGCCTCAGTCCTGCCTTCACCATCTGTTACATTCATCCATATAGAAAAGCTCAAAACAAGAAGACTTTCTTTTGCTCATAGATCTGCATTTCAGGCAAGCCTTAGGAGCACCATTTATCTCTGTTCCACAGTGTCTGGGTCCCATGTCTCAGATGTCTGGGAAGGGGGTGGGGAACGTTAGCTGGAGGCCAGGAGGTTTCTCTCCTCTTGCAGACTTAGGAGACTCTAGATATCTCTTCTGTGGTCCCCTCAGCACAGCAGTCTCAGGGCAGCTGGACTGATTCCAAGAGCAAGGATTTCCGCTGAAGCAAGGAGAAGTTACAAGGAGTTTTAACCTAGCTTTAAAAGTCCCAAATAGATCATTCCTACTGTATTCTGTTGTTCAAACAAACTACTAAGAATTAAAGTGAAGGAGAAAGAGACCCTCCCAATCAATAGAATAAGGGTCAAAGAATTTTCTACCATTTGTAATCTGCACTATTTCACCCAAGATCTCCACAAAGTCTTGCAGCTGAACTCTTTGTTTCTAGATTCTTATCAATGGTAGCTGGGAAGCAGCAATGGACAGTGGTCACAGAGTATACGAAGAGCAAAGGCTTTGGAGACCTCCATCCTGGTGGGGGAGGCACCATTCAGCAACTGGATGAGCTTTTTAGGTTGCTTAACTCTAGAAGATCTGATTTCAACATGTGTAAAATGGGCACTGGTGAGTCTGTGGTAGAATTCTTGCCTTGGATGTGGGCCACATATCACATTCAGTAAATCTATCACACACACACACCACACACACACACAACCTCTTTAGGGCTTGCAGGACAGCTTCTTACCTCTAAGACACAAGAGCTTCCGGGAGAGAGTGGGGGGGAAACCTTTTTACAGTATTAAAAAAGATTTCACTTTGAGCAATAAGATATGTCTGAACCCAAACCAAAACCAAACTCACTGGTGCTGAGTTGATTCTAAGTCATAAGAGAACTGCTGCAAAAGATTTCGAAGGCTAAATAACTTTATGTGTGTATGACAACAATCTGTAACAAGGGGCACATTGCGGGGAGGCCTGGAGAGGAGGGAAGACAACAGTGGCGGGG
>NW_006399792.1:20343019-20356895 GCF_000299155.1 Elephantulus edwardii
TCGGGATGGGAGTGTCAGAGACAGTGCGATTGGCACAGGACAGAGCAGAGTTTAGGGCTGTTGTACATAGGGTCGCTATGAGTCGCAAGCGACCCTATAGCACATAACAACAACAACAACAAAGTGGATTAGGGCAGGTTTTATGGTGAGGGTCTTCTTGGGAGGGAAGGGATGGGCACTCCATGGTAGTTGAGTCTGCTCACTCCCTTTGTTGACTTGCTGATATTTTTTGAATTCTTTGTTCTCCCTTTGACCTTGGTCCTGGTGGCCTGACAGTTGTCAAGGTGCCTTGAGTTGACTATGACTCAGCAACCCTAGGAAAACAGATCTGAACCTTTCCCTCTCTTGCTCCATTCTCACAATCTGATTGTTGTGCTTGAGCCCATTGTTTGTTTTTTGGTTTTTTTAAAATAGTTTTAATGAACATTTGCAGAGAATTTGGATTTCCATTCATTCATTGCTGCACTTCTCTACCTGCCCAGCCCTCTCCCCCCGCCCCCCAGTTTGCTCCTCTCTTTCAAAAATAAAAGAAAGACTCCCTCCCTGGTACACAATCCCCCCGCACCCCTCCCACCGCCCCAAGTACATAACAGTCCACAATTAAGGTTGCATAGTGGAATGAAAATAAAACATTTTCAATGTTAAAAAAACTTTCTGGAAGCAGTCTGCCTTTTCTTTCTTCTGTAGAGTGTCTGGTGGCTTCGAACTGCCAACCTTGAAGGTAGCAGCCTAAAGCTTTACCCATGACACCATTAGGATTCTTCAGGTATTTTCAGACACCTCAAATGCATTTGAAACTAGACAGTCAATAAGGAGAAACAAAGAATCATCGGTACCTCTGAATTATGGAGCTGGAAAAGAATATTGAATATAGCATGGATTGCTAGAAGAATGAACAATTTGCCTTGGAAGAAGAAGAGCCAGAATGCTCCTTAGAAGGAAAGATGGTGAGACTTTTTCTTATGAACTTTAGACATGTTACCAGAAAAGATAGCATCATGCTGGTAGGAGGACAGTGAAAAAGAGAAAGACACTCAACACAATGGCTGTAACAATGGGCTTAATCATAAGAATGATTATGATGATGGTGCAAGACTGGGCAGTTTCATTCACAGGGTTGTTATGAGTCAGAACTGTCTCAATGCACCCAGCAAAAACATGTGGGAGATCTGGGTTTGATTTCCTACGTCACGCACATTCTTTATCCACAGTAGCAAAAGCTTGCATGCTACTACGATGGTCTGGTGGCCTAGTAGTAAAGAATTGTGCTGTCCAAAGGCATATGGCTCTAATCTGTCAGCTGCTCTGTGGGGAAAAGATGACAAATCAACTCTTTACTGACTCTGAAAACCCACTAGAGGGTCAGCTATGAGCTGATACAACAACATGATGCCAAACAGCTGTCAATGAAGCTTCCAGACTAAGATAAATTGGAATACAGACCTGGGAATCTACATCAAAGCCAATAAAAACTCTATTGTTCACAAATGTCCAAGCTGCAATTAATCACATGGATAGCTCAGGACTAGGCAGCCTTTATGCATTGTGCATGAGGTGGTCATTAGTTGAGAGCCTTTTCCATAACAGCTGACAATAAATTGGGGAAAATACTACTAGAACTCTCATCATGGACCAAAGGCAACATTAGGATGTTGTTGTTGTTATGTGCCATCGAGTCATTTGCGACTCATAGCGACCCTGTGTACAAGAGCCCTAAACGCCGTTCTATCCTGTGCCAACTTCACTGTCTCAAACACACTCATTCCCACCACTCCACTCACAGAACTGATCCATCTCATAGAGGATCTTCCTCTCCTGCGCCATCCCTCCACTCTCCCAAACATGATGTCCCTCTCCAAGGACCAGTCCCTCCTTGCAACATGCCCAAAGTATGTGAGACGAAGCTTCAGAAGCCTTGACTCCAAGAAGCATTCTGGCTTCACCTTCTCCAGGACAGACCTGTTTGTTCTCCTAGCAGTCCATGGTGTATTCAACACTCATCTCCAGCACCACAGCTCAAAGGCATCAATTCTCTTTCTATCATCCCTAGTCGCTGCCCAACTCTCCGATGCATAGCATGAAACTGCAAAGACTATAGCCTGGATCAGGTGCACCTTGGTCTCCAGCCTGATGTTGTTGCTCTTCAGTACTCTTGAGAGGATCCTCACCG
Source organism: Elephantulus edwardii (assembly GCF_000299155.1). Taxonomy (NCBI): domain Eukaryota; kingdom Metazoa; phylum Chordata; class Mammalia; order Macroscelidea; family Macroscelididae; genus Elephantulus; species Elephantulus edwardii. The sequence continues at coordinate 20,345,190 of NW_006399792.1, forward strand.
CTGACTTTCCCAATGTAATTCGTCTCCTGATTTCCTGGCTGCTGTTACCAAGAGTGTTGACTATGGAACCAAGTAAACAAAAACTGTTAACTATTTTAATCTCTTCACCATCCATACTGATGCTGCCAATTGGCCCAGTGGTGAGAATCTTTGTTTTCTTGATGTTGAGCTTCAATCCATATTGAAGACTGTAGTCCTTGACCTTCTGCAGCAAGCACTTCAGGTCCTCCTCAGTTTCAGCAAGCAGGGTTGTGTCATCTGCATGATGCAGGCTGTTGATAATTCCTCCACCAATCCTGATGCCACATTCCTCCTCATACAGCCCAGCATCTCGGATGATCTGTTCTGCATACAGATTGAAAAGGTATGGAGACAAATTACATCCCTGATGGACCCCTTTCTTGATTTTGAACCATCCAGTGTCTCCCCACTCTGTTCTGACTACTGCCTCTTGGTCCAAGTATAGGTTGCGCATTAGCACAATCAAATGTTCTGGGATTCCCATTCTTCTGAGTCAGCCTTAGCTTGTTGTGATCCACACAGTCAAAAGCCTTTCATAGTCAATGATGCACAGATAGAACATTAGGCTAGATGGAGAAAAACTTGAAACTATCAGCAAACTTATCCTACCTGGATCCATAATCAATATCAGATCAGGAGATGTATTACACTGGGAAAGTCTACAGTCAGAAACTCTCCAAATTATGGAGAAGCAATAATGTTTGTTTGAGGACTAAAGTGTGCCTGATTCAAAAAATGGTCTTTTCAATCACTGCTCAGCTCCTGAGAGTTTAACAGTGAAGAAGGATGGCAAAGAAATAATTGATGCTTTTATCCCAATCAGATAAGTCTTAGTGTAGGTGAAGCCAGAGTATTCCTGGGAGGTAAAAATGATTAAGGTTTTTCTCACACACTTTAGGCAAGTTGCTAGGAGAGGCTATTCCTTGAAGAACAGTATTATGCTTGGGAAAGTAGAGGTTTGGCAAAATGAGAGGAAGACCCTCAATTTACTCAGAGACTACAGCAATGGGCTCAAGTGTGTCAGAGATTGTGAAGATGGTACGAGATAAGATAGAGTTCAGGTCTACTGTTCTACGAATAATACTTGACTCAAGGTACTTAACAACCACATGGTGATTGTGGTCTTGGAAAAGAGTGCTGAATATCCACGGACTGCTGGAAGAACAAACAAGTCTGTTTTGGGAAAAGTGCAACCAGAATATTCCTTAGACGTAAAGATGGTAAAACTCTGTCTCACTTATTTTGGGCATATTCTCAGGAAGGGTTAGTCCTTGGAAAAAGAAATCAATGCTAGGAAAGGTGGAGGGTCAGAAAAAGAAAGGCAGACCCTCAATGAGATAGTTGAATTGACACAGTGACTGTGCCAGAGATGGTAAGGATGGCACAGGTTCTCAAATCTGTTGCCCATTAGGTTGCTATGAGTCATAACCAATTTGAAAGTACTTAATTGGAAATATCCTCTTGGATATCACAGTGCAGAGAACATATGTACCTCAATTAGCTGGTGGATTCTGAAATTTACTGACACGTTTGTGCTGAGCTCATCAAAGATGTTACATCAGACCCATTCCTGGGAGATCTGGGATTCCCCGGCCAGGCCAGTTAGACATTACAACTCCCCACAACCTTGCTGAACTTTCTTAAAACTTTATTGCAGTATAAGATGTTATTTTCCACCTAATCTTCTTTCCTGACCTTCACAAAGATCACTCCCTTGCATTCTAGGCCCAGCAGGGCTTCTTAAGAGTAGCAAAGTACAACCACAAATTCACTGGACTGTTTTAAATGAGTGGGTGTGTGACAAGCATTAGATAAGGACCGGCATATAGTTGACACTCTGTTCAACTAATATTCATTAAGCTCCTACTGGGTGCAGGATTTGACCTGGGTGCCTGACGCACAGTAGTGAGCAAAGAAGACAAATCATGAAAGCAGTGCTGTCTGCTTTAAAGCATCTCGCCAGTTCCCACCGAAGGATAAAGTCTCAACTCTTCTAGCTGGACACAAAGAGCCCTTTACAATCTGACCTGTCTGGTCTGTTCCACATTCTCCACACCTGAGCCAATCACAAAATGGAACTTCCTTCTTTCCTAATATAAACCCCAATACCTTTGCACCCTTTTCTTTCTCCTTGAAATGCCTCTCTCTTCCCTTGCACAGGTCTTTTGTCTGATAAATTCTTTCTTTTTATTTTTTTAAATTATACTAGTTTACTTACAAAGTTCATATACATTGTTTTTCACACCAGATCTTTCCCCTTTCTTTTACCCACCCCTCTCTCCACCCATCATACTGTGCGATCCTACGATTCTTACATATCCCAAAGACCCAATTTCATAATGGGGCCCTAGGTCATCCAGAAGGAGCCTGAGTGGTAGGAGTGATTTAGCTGCTAACCTAAAGGTTGGTGATTTGAAGCCACCCAGTGGCTCACAGGAATAAAAACCTAATCCCTGGCCCCCAGAACATGACCGTTTAGAAACTCGGTGGAGCAGTTCTCTTCTCTAACACATGGGGTCGCCATGAATGGATTAGGGAAAGGGTGGCAACTTGAAGGAAGTAACAACAGGCAACTCAATCTGAAGTGCTTGTTGTCGTTGATGTCATCCAGCTGGTAAAAGCACTAGTTATTCTGTGTTGTTGTGCCCTATCGAGTCCGAATTGAGTCACAGCTGACCCTCCAGCACGTTTTCAGAGACAGTAACTCACATACAGGAGCAAATAGCCCATCTTTATCCCATTGAGCTGCAGATGGCCTTGAACAGCTTACCTTTCGATTGACAGCGCGAATCTTTACCACTAAGCCATCTCTTAATAACTAATGTGTGCCGCTAACCTGAGACCTCGTCTGCAGTAGGGTCAATGTCATATCCCCCCAAAGATCCCAGTGCTTGGCACGTGGTAGGCCTTCCGTCACTCTCTGAGTGGCAGGGACGTAAAAACGGCCAAAGAAGGCTATTTTCTTCAGGCGACCGCGGGGCCTGCATCCCCGAGCGTGCTGGGCCTGGTCGCCGAGGCCGCTGGCCGAATCGCTGTCGCCGCCACCGGCCACATGACTCGGGCTCAGCTCCCCGCCCCGCCCGCGTCCCAGCACAGCTGCCCGCCGCCGCCTCCGGGAGCTGCGGCGAGCGCGGTCGGCGAGCGTCACGGCCCTGCGCGCTCCCTCCTTCCCTCCCCACCGAGCTGCGCCAGGCCGGCCTCCAGGCCGCCCCTCCCGGCCTCCGGAGGAAACCGAAACCAAGTCCGGGGTGTGGGGGTGCGAGGCCGAGATCTCCCCGAAGCTACTAAGGTGGCGGTAGCCGGGCTTCCCCCTCCTCCCGGATCAGTCTCGGGCCGGCGGGGGGCCGGCCGGTGAGCAGCGCGCAGAATGGGCAGGTGCTGCTTCTACACTGTGGGGACGCTGTCCTTGCTCCTGCTGGTGACCAGCGTCACGCTGCTGGTGGCTCGAGTCTTCCAGAAGGCTGTGGACCAGGCGATCGGGAAGGTGAGACGCAGCAGGCTGTGTGTGTGTTTTTGTGTGTGTCCGCGCGCTCGCTTGCTCGCTCGCACGTTTTGCAGGGGTGCTCTGAGTTCCCCCTTCCCTGCTGTACCTTGGCCTGGAAAGATCTCCTCTTAAATAAACCCTCTACATCTCAGCCCTCCTTTCTTCTTTTCTTGAGGCTGCCAGGTGAGTGTGGGAGATGCACAGGGAGGGAGAAATGGTTGTGTTATTTACACTAATACGACTGTGGCTTTAGTAATTTTCTTTTTTGAAAGCTATAGCTAATGTTCTCCTATTTGCATTTCCCATCTGAATCTCTGTTGGCTGCAAACATATTTCCCTCCTAATTCATGAAGAAACAAAACAAATGAAAGACACCGCAAAGGAGGTGCCTGCTGCTTCCTGTGGCCTTTGAAGTGGCCTGGGGCTGGAGATGAAAAGGAGATGTGAGATCTTCTGTGTTTTTGTTTCCTAGGTTGGGCAGGGCCTTTCTTTGTACAAACCACTGCACTTAAAGCTTCATGTCTTGTACCAACAATTTTCACGGCTTTGTCACACTGGCTATTCTTGCTTTTTTCCACACAACCGTATAGTCTTCAGGCAAAGAAGCATTAAGAATCTTCGAAGAATTGAAATCTGTCTTTCCCCTGAATGAATGGGGCTGGAGAACTAGTTATTTCGGATGACTTTGCCATTTGTTGACTTCATGGGTCATTTCTTAGTTCCTTTCAGTCACACCCAAGGAATGGAAAGAAGAACAAGAGAGAGTTCTGGAATCACTTTTTCCTTTTAAAAAAGTCACTGGAGCACCCTTCTTTTTTAGCAGTCACAACTGCACGTGTAAGCTCTGGGCTTCACTTGCTCTTGACCCCTGCACTCCCTGTAAATAATGTCTAATGTCTTCTTCCAAATGGATGTGTTTCTATAATAGAGGTTTCCGGAAGCATTCAATTAATTGAAATTTGGCATTAAAGGCATATTTTTTTTTAAAAGAAAGTGCTATGATAAAACATAGTTGACTTTTCAGATAGATGTTCATATTGAAGAGAGAGAGAGAGAGACTCTCACTGTATAAACTTCTATAAGGCATTACCCCTCTAATACATTCAAGGGAAAGAAAAAAAGTTGAATCCTTTCCACTCCTATTCACCTCTAATCCATGGCAAGATGTTTTTCAGGATACAAACATACTAGTCACTAGAGTGACTAGAATTAGCAATTCCAGGAGTAGTCAATGTGTGAGTTTTCTTGTGGGGCTTTGAAAGTGCAGTAGGGGGAAAAAATACCACAGCAGTTGCAGAAAGTTAAGAAAAGTGGTTTTATTCTGCACACTGTGTTAAAAAAAGAACGAACCAAAAGAGAAATGGGAGCCTGCAAACATCTCAGTTCCTTGAGACAAATAGCTACAAACATGTAGATAAGATGCTACATGTAGGTAAATATGCTAAAATTTGGTGCTAATAGATGTAGTTCCCAAGTTTTCTTTGATTTAAAGGGGGGAATTCAACTTGGGGAGAATGAAGGGAGGGAGATAGCTTAAAATGTACAACAATGAATAAATAAAAATCTAAGTTTTCTGTAAACTTTTGTTAAAATCACAATTAAAAATTTTTATTAAAAAAAGGACAAACTCTTCTTGATAAACAAGATGTTTGCAGATTTGGAAATAGATTTGGAAACAAAATGTGGAAACTTTTGGAAGGTTTTTGTCATTTTAATAGGTTAGTGAGAGACTGAAGAGAAGTCCTTTTCTCTAATCCCATGAGATGGTGACTAGGGATAATGTGGGGGTGGACATAATATTTAATGAAGCAGGCCCTGGTTTCTCTCATTGCTCTTAAGTCAGAACCAACTCATAACTTATCCTCCAGCGGGTTTTTGAAGTGATTGACTAGGTGGTTTTCATAGTGAGGACTAATCTCTATCGTGAATGATAATAGCATAGAAGAACTGGACTTTAAGAATTGCCCAACTTTAGCTGAGGAATACTTTGCAATATGTGTATAAAGTGAAATGATAGGATTATTGTATTTTTTTATATAATGTTGTCTTGTTGTTATGTGCTGTCAAGTTGCCTGTGACCCATAGCGACCCTTTGTATGGCAGTTCTGAACCCTACCCTGTCCTAAGCCAGTCTCATTAATTCTGACACACCAACCCCATTGCCCCAATCACTGTATAGAATCTCATCCGGGGTCTTCATCTTCTGCACTGTCCCTCCACCCTTCTTAGTATAATGTCCTTCTCCAAGGACCAGTCTCCCCTGGCTACATGCCCAAAGTATGTGAGCTGGAGCTTCAGAATCCCAGCCTCCAAGGAGAAACTTGGTTTCACTTTCTCTAGGACAGACCTATTTGTTTCCTTGGCAGTCCATGGTATGTTCAAGATTCTTCTCCAGCATCATAATTCGAAGGCATTGATTCTTCTTCTGTCCTCCTTAGTCATTGTCCAGGTCTCTGATACATAGCAAGTAATTGCAAAGACCATGGCCTCGATTTAGGTGCACTTTAGTGTCTAGACTGACAGTATTGCTCTTTAGCACTCTGGCGAGGTCCCTGACAGCAGATTTTCCCAGTGCAGTTCATCTTTAGATTTCCTGACTGCTGGTTTTAAGAGTATTGATTGTGAAGCCAAGCATATAATGTGTCCATGTAAATAATTCACATACTCCTATAACACATACAGAGCACACATGCATAAGTGAGGTGTGTGGTTTAAAAAATAAAAACATTTTACGTGCATGTATATTATATATGTAAAAATATTATTATTTCAGTAGGCAGATTTGGGGATTCTCTATGTTATCCAGAGGTCCCACATTACCATATGTTCCTTCTTCAACATGACCCAAAGTATAGTAGGCTGAAATAGGGAACAAAAATAAGGATTTCACAGGTTAATACTCTTGGGCATGGGTCATACTCCACCATGTACTGGTTAAGTAGTCAGGGGCTGGTTATCGAACCTTTCTTAACCTTTAGTTTCCCCATCTGTGAATGTGGCTAGTGATAACTAATGTACAGAACAGGGAATTTTGGTGGCCTCAATAGATAAGGACTGATGTCCTTGAATTAATTGTCTCTTAACTCGTGACAACCCCCTCCACAATGAGATGAAACCATTGTGACTCATAGGGTTTTCTTTGGCTGAGTTTTTGGAAGATAGCCAAGCATTTCCTCCCCTAATCTGGCTTCGTCTGGAATGCTCTTGGAACCTGTGACATCATAACAAGCAAGCTTCCACTTCTATAAAGGTAGCGATTGTGCTTGAGATACATTGTCTGGCACTGAATCTAGCTTTCTTGCACAGAATATGAGACTTCTACGACCAATCACCAGTGCCTTTTTAACATATATTTAATGTATATAGTTAAAAATTACAGTAATTTCATTTTTGTTAGAGGCTATATAAGGAAAGAAAAAGTATATGAAACTTGGAGCCAGACACTAGACCAAAGAACCCGTTGCTGCAGAGTCAACTCCAACTCATCACAATCCTCAGGACAGAGTGGTCCTGTCCCGCCGAGTTTCCAGGGCTGCAGGTCTTTGTGGAAGCAGCCTGCTGCATTTTTCTTCCATGGAGCAGCTGGTCATTTGAACTGCTGACCTTTTGGTTAGCAGCTGACCCTTTAAGCACTGTACCTCCAAAGTTCCTATTCTCAAACACTATGTTTAAACCTGTTGTTTGTTGTTAAGTACCATCAAGTTGGAACTGGCCCACAGCAGACCCTCCAGTGGGTTTTCTGAGACAATACATTCTATGGGAAGAGATTGCCCATCCTTCTCCCACAGAGGATATGGTAGATTCGAACCACGTGCCTTTTGGATTACCGTGCAGCTTCTTCCAAGCCATTTACAAACTTTGTAGCTTTGGGAAGATTACCAAACTTCCTTAAGTTTCCATTCCATTGCTCAGAAAAGTGAGGGTAACTACCCTGGTGCAATGGTGCATTGACCGTGAGCTCACGAAGCTTAGGTTTCTGTGCTCCTCATGCAGGACAAAATGAGTGAGATGGTCTGTGTGAAGCCTGAGCACAGTATCAGGTGCAAACTAGGTAAACAATATCGGCAGGTGGCCTTATCTCCATCATCATTATTATTATGACAAAAGTTATTCACGACCTAACTCTCATAAAATATGATTCTCCCTGACATTGCCACTTCTTCATGATTTTCTTGAAGAAAGCCCATGCAGGTGCTTGTGAAATAAAGAAGAAAAAAGAATAGACTTTTAGTGTGTAGGTTTGGCCAGTTGGTGGGAGGGTAGTAAAATAATTTCCAGCAAAAGAATTTGCCTCACAGTCATTTCCAGGGAAAGAATTTGCCTCATACAGAAATTGTCCTTGAACCTTGAAGTGACCAAAGGTTATTGAAGGGTGATTTTTAATTTGCCCGGTGAACATAGTGTAAGGAACCAAGGTAATGTGGCTTAACTCATGATGGCTCTGTATTGGGCAAGCCTGGTTTTTGTTTTTGGGGTTTTTTTTTTCATTTGCAAATGAGGTTTAGTAATCCCTCCCTCCTCTTCTGCCCACACTCACTTCTTGGGGAGTATTATGAACACATACAAGGCCTCTGTCAAATGTTTTGGCAGAATGTTGCAGAAGCATAGCAGTGTGTCACAGCTTCTGGAGTCACCTTTCTGATGCTGTCCTTACAGCCCTGTTTGTGAGTGAGGGTGCTAGATCAGAGCTTGATCAGAGGGGATGTGGTTAGCGTTTCTTGAAGTCGAGAGAGAACCTTGGCGTTCTAGAGTCTTGAGCATTCCTCTGATCCTTACAGATAACCATCTTCTTCCCCAGTTCACTGCCAGGACCTCTGGTGGCCTAGTGGGTAAGGAGTTGTGCTGCCAAATTGAAAAATCCACCAGCTACTCCGAGGGGCTGGGCTCTATGAGGAGAAGTGTGACATCAGGATTGGTGGAAGATCTATCAACAATCTGCATTATGCAGATGACACAACCCTGCTTGCTGAAACTGAGGAGGACCTGAAACACTTGTTGCAGAGAATCAAGGATTGCATGCAGCCTTCAGTATGGATTGAGGCTCAATGTCAAGAAGACAAACATTGTCACCACTGGACCAATTGGCAGCATCAGGATGGATGGTGAAGAGATTGAGATTGTTAACAACTTTAGTCTGCTTGGCTCCATGGTCAACACTCTTGGCACCAGTAGCCAGGAAATAAAAAAAACCAAACATATTGCAATGGGAAAGTCTGCTGTTAGGGACCTCTCCAAAGTACTGGAGAGCAGTGGTGTCACTCTGGAGACTAAGGTGCATCTGATGCAGGCTTTGGTCTTTGCGATCACTTGTCATTCATCACAGAGTTAGTTGGACAATGACTAGGGAGGATAGAAGGAGAATTGATGCCTTTGAGCTGTGGTGCGGGAGAAGAGTATTGAATGTACCATGGACTGCCAAGAAAACAAACAGATTCATCCTAGAGAGGGTTAAACCAGGCTACTCCGTGGAGGCAAGGATTCTGGGGCTTCGTCTGACATACTTTGGACATGTTGTAAGGAGGGACAGGTCCTTGGAGAGGGACATCATCGTGCTTGGGAGGGTGGAGGGATGGCACAGGAGGGGAAGACCCTCTATGAGGTGGATTGATTCAGTGACTGGGGTAATCGGGATGGGTGTGTCAAAGACCATGCGATTGGTACAGGATAGAGCAGGATTTAGGGCTGTTGTACATAGGGTCACTATGAGGCTCAAGCGACTCGACGGCACATAACAATAACAGCAGCTCTGTGGGAGAAAGATGGATAATCTCTCTCCTATGTAAATTATAGCCTTTGAAAATCTACTGGAGGGCCAGCTAGGAGACAGTTCCAACTTGATGGCACATAACAACAAACCAGTTTGCCAAAGACCTTAAGACATGGCCCTCAAGGCCTGGGGAGAATGGAAGAGCCGGCTGAGGCAGAATTGAAGTGCATGGTTTACCAGCTGCCTGCAAGAGCAGACAACCCTTTCTAACAGTAAAACTATAACACTAGGTATTGAGCTAATCCGTTTGTTGTGTCATCTGCACTGTTCCCCCTTTTACTCTATTTTGAATAAGACCCCTCAGAGCTTTTACTTATCTTTATATGAACCTTCATGTCCTAAGCCTGGGGAGAATGATGCGTTTCGTATAAAAATATTCTCAATTTTTAAAAATGAGGATAACAGGAAATAGAGCATAGCTTACTTCTTCCCAGTGCTTATGTAAGAAAATGACCAGTTTCCTTAATCAAATGCATGTCTTTATTGAGCATCTATTGAATACCTGCAGAGTTCTGTTTTACATGAGGTTGACATGAATTAGGGGCTGTCCTGATGGCAGTGAACAATAGGCTGGTTTTGTTCTAAACAGTTAAAAATCATGCCTGAGTAATTGTATGCAAGTCCTTATCTTCATTGAATTTAATTTCTGAATTTTAAAGAGAATATCTGTTGGCCTGGATTGGAAAGAGGAGTAGCATCCACTTCCTAAACAATGTGCTTCTGGAAACTCTCTGAACTTTGAGAAACGATGATAGTTATACAAAGGCTTCAGGTCTTTTGTTCATAGGGTCACTATGAGTCCTGCTCGACTTGACAACGATCAACAACAGTGGCAAGAAGCTGTGCAGCAATCCTGAAGGCAGGCAGTTCGAATCTGCCAGCTGCTCTGTGGGAGACAGATGGATAATCTCCTGTGTGATTAACTGCCTTTGCAAACCTGCTGGAGGGTCAGCTCTGGGTCATTTCTAACTCTGTGGCACACAACGACAACAAAGAGAATCTCTAGGGAGCTCTGCCTGCCAAGTGATTAGGAGTTGCGCTGGCAGGCAGTTTGAATCTACTAGCGGCTGTGCAGGAGAAGTCTTCTCTGTAAATTACAGCCTTTGAAAACCTGCTGGAGCATCAGTTATGAGTTGATTTCAGCTCAGGGGCAATGAGGCTGTGAGATAATCTCAGAGCTTGTTTGCTGGAAGCTTGGTTTCCCTTTCCGTGAAAGGCTTTGCATTATGGAAGCACCCAGGAAGGACCTTGCCCAGATAGGGAGGCTTCTTGGGGTTGTTAACATCTAAGCTGATGCTTGAAGGACTGTTGACCAAGCAGAAGAAGGAAGGACAGAGGAGAGAGGGAAGGTGGATGATGAACAGCATATACAGAGCCTCAGTGAGAGGGCACTGCTTGAGAAACTGTAAGTAGTCTAGTATGACTGGAGTCTAGAGTGTGAGAGAGAATATAGAAAGAGCCAGAGAGGCTGGCAGGACCAGTGGATGGAGTGTCCCCTCTTAGTCACTGCACACTCACAAACATAAATGGCCTCATTGAAATTTCTAATACTGCAGAGCAGTTTTATCAGTTTTTATGTCTCTAATATTATGCATTGAGTTTGTAATTATTTTTCTTTATATACTCATCAATTTTTTTAAAAAAACAAAACAAAAATCTTCAATGCTTACCAGGCTTGGTAAAATTAGAGGGTCCGTGAAAACGAGGAAGACTCTCAGTGAAATGAATTGACACAGTCATTGCCTGTCAGGATGGACTCTAGCATGACAGGGAAGGTGAGGATGGTGCTGGTTTCCTTCTGTTATACGTAGGGTCATTGTGAGTCAGAGGGCCTAACACGAGTGTTGGCCATGCCCTCTGTTCAATGTTAAGGAGACTCAGAATCACAAAAAAACCTTACCCTTAAAGACCACTTAATCAGGCATATTGTTGTTTTTCTGTCAAGGAAACTAAGGCTCAAGGCAAGCGAGCTATCTAAATTAAAATGAAGAGTTTAAGGCAGAGTGAGGTAGGCAGGCTGAGAATCCTGATTCTGAATCCACTATACATACCATGGATGCCCTTTTGCCCGAAATGGTGCTGCTCTACAGAGCTTTGGTGGCTCAGTGTGTAGGGAGATGCCCTGCTAACTGAGAGGCTGCACCACACCTCTCTGGCAGTTCGAATCCACCAGCTTTCCTGTGGAAGAAAGATGGACAGTCCCTTCTGGTGCCATTTATAGCCTCCAAAAACTCACTGGAGGGTTAGCTATGAGTCGGGTCCAACTCAACAGCAGTGAGATAAAAGTTGGAGTGCTGGTCGGTTTTTATCTGTTGTCTTGGCCTAATTGTTAGCACTTTTTTTTTTTTTTAAACTTTCCAAATATTCCCACTTTGGACAATATATTGTGAGGTCTCCCTCCCTATACCACATTGTTTGTGGGCCACTTCTTTTT
>NW_006399792.1:20357439-20360723 GCF_000299155.1 Elephantulus edwardii
CCGCAATAAACATGGGTATGCATATATCTACTTGGGTGCCATTTATGGTCTCTTTAGGGTATATTCCCGGTAGTGGAAATGCTGGGTCAAATGATATCTCTATTTGCAACTTTTTGAGAAAGCGCCACATCGCTTTCCACAGTGGTTGCACCATTTTACACTCCCACCAACAGTGAATAAGGGTTCCAGTCTCTCCACAACCTCGCCAGCATTTGTTGCTTGCTGCTCTGTTAAATTTTGCTAGTCTTACTGGGGTGAGACGATATCTCATAGTTGTCTTGATTTGCATCTCTCTCAGAGGTAGGGATTTTGAACATTTCTTCATGTGCTTGTTGGCTATCTGGATGTCTTCCTTGGTGAAGTGTCTGTTCATATCCTGTGCCCATTTTTCAATTGGATTATTCACCTTTATCTTGTTGTGGTTGTGGGCCACTTCTTGTCAGTACAATGAAGACATGTTCTCTAAAGAGCTGAAGTCCACTCAGGCTACCTCTAGAAAAGGGATTTCCACCCCCCTCCCACTTTTTTAAAGCTAGAAAGGGGAGCTCATAGAAATCTAAGTCATTAGATTTCTAAGGCATTACCACAGCATGGTAATGTCTCCTGAGAGTGCAGTTGAAAATGCAAAGTCATCAGGAAACGCTCGCAGTCTGTGTCTTCCACTCTTTCCTCTGCTTCCCCTGCTACCCTGTTTCCCCTATTTACTTATCCTTCTAGAATCATCTGAGGCTCCCCCAGCCCAGGAGACCTCACCACACTGTGGTTCTTGCCCTTAGATTTCTGCCTGAGTCCCACATAACAGGCACGTCTGTTCAAATCTACATGTAAGAGAGCAGTGTGGTTGTTTCAGCACGAACAGAAACCAGAGCTCTGTCAACTGATACAGGATTGCTTGTTTCCTTGCAAAATAATCCAACTCTTCCCTGGCTTTAGAAGCACAATATATAATGCATTTCCCTTGGGAGTAGGGAATGAAGAGATGAGAGGGTAGAAGAGTATTAATCCATGTTATCCATGAGTGTATTTATTATTGATGAGAGATGGTGGAGTAGACCAATAATTTTCAGTTTAGGGGCCTAAACTCCAGGGTTATGCATCAGAATCACTTACATGGTTTTTGAAACACTCAACCCTAGCCCAGAACTGCTGAGTATGAGGGATCTGTTTTAGAAAACTGACAAAGCAGCCCATTTGTTGGCTTAGAGAGTGATTACTTTAGCTTTGATCTTTATTCTTTTAGATGATACTTCTGATTGAGTGTAGTACTACTTTGTTGTTGTTGTTAGGTGCCGTCAAGTTGACTGGGACTCATAGTGATCCTATCCACCATAGCTCTGAACCCTCCTGAGCCAATCTATCTCCAACACACCTACCTCCATTACCCCAGTCTCTGAGTCAATGTATCTCTTCTGGGGTCTTCCTCTCCTGTGCTATCCCTCCACCCTTCCTAGCATCATGTCCTTCTCCAAGGATTGGTCCCTCCTGGCAACATGCCCAAAGTATGTCAAACTGAGCCTCAAATCCTTGTCTCAAAGGAGAAACTTGGCTTCGCCCTCTTAAGGACAGATCTGTTTGTTCTCTTTGCAGTCCATGGTTCAGTACTCTTCTCCAGCAACACAAGTCAAAGACATCGATTCTTCTTTTGTCATCCTTATTCATTGTCCAGCTTTCTGATGCACAGCAAGTAATCCTATGGCCTGGGTTAGGCCCTTAGTCTCTAGACTGATTGCATTACTCTTCAGCGCTCTGGAGAGGTCCTTGATGGCAGATTTTTCCCAATGCAATCTGTCTTTTGATTTCCTGACTGCTGGTGTCAAGGGTGTTGATAAAGTAAGCTGAAATTATTAACAATCTCAATTACTTCTCCATAACATAAACTTCTGCATTCATATGATTGAAACCAAAGGGACTCCATCTTTCTGACTTCCTTGCCCTACCTTAATTTGTGGCTTTGTGCAAGTTTCTTCCAAGAACTATTAAATCACCTGGTTAATGTGTAGTTGACAATTGAATACCTCAAGATGTGGCTTGTGATAAGCTCCAGGATGTAGTTAATAGTTAAGATCAATTGTGGTGGAAAAGTGGAAAATGCTTCAAGGCCTTAGAAACTGCTGTGACCACCCCAGCCCGCCAGTGAAGAATAGATCAATACCTCCTCTTTGTTCGAGGTTGATGCTATATTAGTCTCCGCCTGCTTTCACCAAGGTGCACGTTTTAAATAAATCATATTGCCGTCCACTCAGCTGGTTTTGCTTTTGAATGTCCCAGGGGGTTTGGACCTTGCACGTTTATTTCTGTGATGTGTTTTTGTTTTTTGTCCGTGAAGACAAAGATTCTTGTCTACAGAAAAGCACTTCCTTTGCTTCCTTATTTAATAAAGCGCAAAATTTCAGTCTGTCAGGCCACAGCAGAGATACCATCTGTTCTTCCAGACGCGTGCTTGTTTCCCAGGGTAGAATCAGTGGTGAGGATTACTAGGTCATTAATGAAAACACAGAGTATTGGCCAAGTGACTGAGCATTTACAGTGTATGTGATCAAGATATATCAGCTCAACTCGATTTATTGCCTTCCAGTTGGAACTGACTCATAACTGACCCCCCAGGGGCAGTAAATCATATGGAGGAAATTGCCTGTTTTTCTCCTTCTGAGGAGCTGGTGGATTTGAACCACTTGCCTTTGAGTCGACAGCAAAACTCCTTATCCACTAGGCTACCAGATCTCCCTTCAAGGTATACAGTACATGTACAATGTACTATTTAAGGGATTTTTTTTTAGAGGAAAAGTGTAATGATAGATTTATTAGGCAGTTACACCACAAAGGGAGGGACCTTCCCTGTGAAAGGGAAAAGGTGAGAGGCTTCTTGCTTGTGAGGTCAGCTGTAGGGACTATTTTTAGTTAAATCTGGTAACCAACCTAAAGGAACCAAGGAAAAGAAAGGTATTTGATGTGTTTACTTTCTGTTTCTAAAAGCACTTGTAGGTAGATGTGTTGACGGTCATTTGCTTACTTAGCAAATGTTTACTAAGTCTGTACCTGGTTCAAGGCATGGTGTTAGCAGCCATGGCTGCTCCCGTTGAATTCAGGATAGAACTCTTTGCCTCTTGGTCTCCTTTATACTCTTAAAGACTATGAAAGCCCCAAAGTACTTCTGTTTTTCTGTGAGTGATCTGTAATATTCACTATATTAAAAATTAAAATGTTGTTGTTGTTATGTGCCGTCGAGTCACATGTGACTCATAGCGACCCTATGTACAACAGCCCTAAACTCTGCTCTGTCCTGT
>NW_006399792.1:20363413-20374769 GCF_000299155.1 Elephantulus edwardii
AACAACAACAACAATGTCCTTATAGTAAAAAAGAAAACATTTCCTTGGAGTGAAAAATCCGGACTACTAGGCCAATCATGATAGATGGAGATAAGAGTGAAATTGTCAACAGTTTCCTCTTGCTTGGAGCAGTCAGGAGATTAGGAGACTTATTGCCCTGGGAAAGCCTGCAGTCAAGGATCTTTCCAAATTACTGAGGAACAATGATGTCAGTTAGAGGACTAAAGTGTGCCAGTTTCAAAGCTCTTTTCAATTACTTGATATGATTGTGGACTGAACAATGAATGGAGATGTCAGAGTATAATTGATGCATTTGAGTTGTGGTGTTGGAGAAGAACACTGAATATCCCATGGAGTGCCGAAGGGACAAACAGATATGTCTTGGAGAGAGTGTGATCAGGATGGTTCTTGGAGGCAAGCTTGAGTAGTGAAACTTTATCTCCCATACTTTGGGTGTGTTATTAGGAGAGGCTATTCCTTGGAATGGGACATCATGCTTGGAAAGGTGGATGGCTAGTGACAAAGAGGAAGACCTTCAATGAGAAGGGTTCACACAGTGTCTGTGGCAGTGGGCTCAAGTGTGTCGGGTTGATAAGGATGGCACATCCAGACAGGGTTCATAGGGTCATACTCGACTGGACAACACTTAACAACAACAGCCATGTCCTTGTGTTGTCCTGAGGGAGCTCTGGTGGTGTAGTCCACACAGAATTGTGCTACTAATCCAAAGACCATTCCTCTCAGGAGGTTTGAATCTTATAGGGATTCTGTGGGAGAATGATAGACCATTTCCTCCAGTCTGTTTTAGAGCTCTGTAACCTAGTGGAAGGTCAGCTGTGAGTTGGTTCCATCTTGACAGCAATGAAGTAAATTGTAGTAGCCTTGAGTACTTTGGTTGTGTAAATGGTAAATATTCAGCTGCTCAGAGAAATACTGAAGATAAGAATCTACCCAGTAGTACCTGGCAAGGAGGCCTGGTGTTCTGCTTACCAAAACTCATCCACTGAAAACCACATAAAGCTTTACTCTGACTCACATAAGGTTGCCATGAGTTGTAGGAGCTCTGGCGGCATGTCGCACTGTTAATCCAAAGCCTCTCTGTTAGTTCATATCATCAGCCACTCTGAGGAAGAAGGGTGGGCAGTCTCCTCCCATTACAATTTATGTTTAGTTTTTTAAAGCTAGCTTGAAAGATCTCTTTGAAGATGGAGGTCCTGTTTTGTTTAGCTTCTTTTTATTATTATTAATTTTAATGAAAGTTTACAGAGACTTTGGATTTCCATTCATTCATTGTTGCACTTTTTCCCCCTGACCAACCTCCCCTCACAGTTCACTCTTCTCTTTGAAAAGTAAAAGAAAAATTGTTATACAATCCCTCACCCCAAACCCACTCCACTATGCAGCCTTCATTTGGACTCCTGTCATGACAATAATACCTAATCATTTATCCCATTTAAACAGTTATCTCCCTCATCTGTTTCAATGCAGTACACATTATTTATCCCATCTTTCAGTCTCCCCCCTACCCCAATGTCAGTCCCGTTTTACAATAGTGGCACTAAGCAATATTTGTCCTTTTGTGACAGATATTTCACTCAGCATAATGTCCTCCAGGGTCACCCATTTTGAATAATATTGCATGAGTTCCTTGTTTTTCAGTGCAGCGTAGTATTCCATTGTGTGAACATACCACAGCTTCTCTATCCATTTGTTTATTGATGGGCACTTAGGTTGTTTCCAGCTCTTTGCTATTGTGAACAAAGCTGCAGTAAACATGGGTGTGCAATTTGTTTAGCTTCTTATCACAATGTTAAGTAAGTGGAGGGATAAATAGATGATAACGTATGTCTTTGGATGTATGATTTTGGTAACTTATTGTTTTTCTTCTTTAGTTTCACGTGTTGCTCCATTCGGTAGGCCAATGTTCATGTATTTGACTCATGAGCAGTTTATAGAAACAAGAATTGTTGTTGTTGTCATTGTGTTTTTATGTGCCATCGAGTCACCTGTGACTCCTAGCGACTCTGTGTACAACAGCCCTAAACCCTGCTCTGTTCTGTTTCAATCTCACTGGCTCTGACACACCTACCTTGACTACCCCAGTCACTGAATCAATCCATCTCATCGAGGGTCTTCCTCTCCTGTGCTGTCCCTCCACCCTCCCAAGCATGACGTCCCTCTCCCAGGCTGATCCCTCCTTGCAACATGTCCAGAGTATGTCAGATGAAGCTTGAGAATCATCGCCTCCAAGGAGCAGCCTGATCTCACCCTCTCTAGGACAAACCTGTTTGTTCTCTTAGCAGTCTACCGTATATTCAACACTCTTCTCCAGCACCAAAGCTCAAAGGCGTCAACTATCCTTCTGTCATCCCTAGTCATTGTCCAGCTCTCTGATGCATAGTAAGTGATTGCAAAGACCATGGCCTGTATCAAGTACACCTTAGTCTCCAGACTGGTATCGTTGCTCTTCAGTACTTTGGAGAGGTTTCTGACAGCAGAGTTTCCCAGTCCAATTTGTCTTTTAATTTCCTGGCTCCTTGTACCAAGAGTGTTGATTACTTACCGTTAGATATGGAAATTTAACCCAATGATCCAGATTTCCACCCTCTCTTCAAAATGTTGGGTTCCTTGACTGCTGACCCCCTACCACAGCCAGCATTGTCAACAGCAGTTGGAGCTGCATAGCAGTTGCCCTTTAAGTGGGACCTGCCTTTCCTGTCCTCACTGTCCCTCACACTAGTGATTGTTACCCTCACCTTGAGGCCAGTACAGGTACCATTTGGCCTCATGCTGCTGCTATCCTTCTTAAGTCGCCACCAACTAGACTGTGTGACTCATGGAGACCCCATGTGTGTCAGAAGGACATTCCCTTTCCCCCTCTTTTCCCCTCAGCTGCTCCCCCCAACATGCATATTTCCTCCAACTTTTACCTGACCTTAGGATTGAGTTTTCATTTCTAGTGACATTTTCTTCCTTTAGAACAGCAACTGTAAATGTTGGTTGCACATTTTTATTACCTGCAAATGTAAAAAACAAAAAAAAAAACCAATACACCCTGGGTGTTTTGTAGCAAGAAGTTTTTCAATATAGCTAAGAGTCCCTGGGTGTTGCAAACAGCTGATGCGCTCACTGCTGACTGAAAGGTTGGTACTTCTCCCAAAGTTTCCTCAGAAGAAAGTCCTGGCAACCTACTTCTGAAAAATTAGCCATCATAAACTACAAGGCTATTGTTATTATGTGTCAAAAAGCTGGAACTGACTTGTAACTGATCCTTTAGGGGGTTTTCAGAGGCTATAAATCTAAGGGAAGATATTACTCATTGCTCATCTTCTCCCATGGAGCAGCTTGGTGGATTTGAACTGCTTGACTTCAGGTTGGCAGCTCAACTACTTACCACACATAGGGTTGCCATGAAATGAAGTTGAATTAATGGCAGATGGTTTTTGTTCCATTGTACAGACCTCTGCGGAACTCTGGTATCCTAGTGGGTAAGCAGTTATGTTGCCAATCCAAAAGCATATGGTTCAGGTTCATTAGCTGCTCTCAGATAGGAGGATGGACAGTCTCCTCCCCATTGATTTACAGCCTCTGAAAATGTGTTGAAGGATCTCCTAGGAGTGGGTTCCAACTCAGTGACCCCAAACCAACAATGGCAGATAGTTTCATATGTTATTTATAGACAGAATAATGACTCACACACAAATTAACAGTTCATTTTGATCCATCAGATCAGAATTAACTGAAATCATTATAACTGTAGTTAAAAATAAAATGAGTGAAACAACAGTGAGATAAAATGAACGGGAACACAGGGTCTAAGCATAGAAAAATAATTAAGCTCCCCAAAGAATAAATTATACAACCTTAAAATACAAGAACTGGTTGTTGTTGTTGTTGTGTACTGTATAGTTGGAATGGACCCACAGTTGACCCTTCAACAGATTTCCAGAGGCAGTTTAATCTCACAAGAAGAGATTGTCCATCCTCCCACGGAGTGGCTGGTGTTTTGAACTGTGTGCCTTTGGGATTGCAGTGCAACTTCTTACCAATAGGCTACCAGAGCTCTGCTTAATTTCAGAGATCAATTTAAAAGCAAAGAAACAGATTAGACATTGTCATTAATGAATTACATTCATCAATAGTAATTAATGTTATAAAATAAAATGTGAATGACTAATCCAGTGACATGATAATTACAGTGTTCTAAAACAGAATGCATATGAATTAAAAACCAATATGCTTTGTAAACACTCAAATGAATAAAGGAATAAGGGGAATGGGGAACAAACCAAACAAAAACAACAACAAAGTCAACTGATGCCCATTTTGATACTTGGTAAAGCTTACCCACCTGCAGTCCAGTGAGAATAAGCCTATAGTGCAAGATCAGCTTCTCAAAGCCGGTCTACAGTTGTCTCCAGGTGAATTTAGACCTTGTAGAGCAGAATGTTAGTATACTCTAAGTGTGCTCTGTTGTACACAGGGTTTTCAAAGGCCTGTTATATTTTGGAAGTGGATGGCCAATCCTTCTTCCTAGTCTGTCTTAATTTGGATGCTTAGCTTTAGAACAATATCTGACAAGCATTTTACTGAAAGAAACAGATTCAAATAGAATCAAATTCAAATAGATTGAAATAGAATAGTCTTGGAGAGGGTGAAATCAAGTTATTCCTTGGAGGCTAGGATTTTGAAGCTCTCTCTCACGTACTTTGGGGACATGGCCAGGAGAAACCAGTCCTTGGATAAAGACATCATGTTTGGATGGGTGAAGGAACAGCACAGGAGAGGAAGACCTCAGATGAGATGCATTGATTCAGTAACTGGGGCAATGGGGATAGATGTGTTGGAATCAGTGAAACTGGTTTAAGACAGGGCAGGCTTCAGAGCTGTTGTGCATTGCGTTGCTATGAGTCACAAGCGACTTGATGGCACAAAACAACAGGGCAGAATATGGCTGCTGAAGTTTTGTTTGATTATAAATTAGAACTCTACTCACCTTAAAGAACAATCAGTAGTATACTTGAGTCCTGAAGGTTCTCCTAAATGCACTACTTACTGCCGTCAAAGCTTAATATTGTTCTCTGGGGTCAGGGTTTTATATCTTTCGAAGTGCCTTAGACTGAGACAGCTGTTAAGCACCTCTCACAGAATTGTCTTTCTGGAAAGCACCATGAGGCCTCCTTGGATATATGGCATTTTGTAGCTGTTGTTAGGGCAGGCTGGCACTCAGCCAGGAAAGGTGATCCAGCTTGTGTCTTGATTCATCACTTACAGTCAGAGACCAGCATGGCTGGTGACTCAGGCCCAGCACAGGAGGCTAAGAACTTGTTGCCTGGTCTCCTGTCAACTTCCTGTCTACTCAGGAATCTGTGCTGGTTGAAGACCTGCCTTTCATGATTGAGTTGTTTGTATTTTATTTTTTTTTAGTATAAAAAGATACCATGTTAGGAAAGCTCAGTGAAAGAGAGAGACCCTCAGAGAAATGGACTGACAATGACTTTGATAATGGGCTTGAACATGATGGAGAGCATGAGGATGGTGCAGGAGAGGGCGAGGTTCAGAGCTGTTGTTCACAGGGTCGCTGTGAGTCATTGTTGACTAAGTTGCATCTAACAAGTTGCATCTTTTCACTAATGGAATGCATGCTGAGTCATCGAGTATTACTAGTATTTTATATATATGATGGACTTTAGAAGTACTGCGTGTTACAGATACGTACTTGTGGACACTTTAGGCTGGATAATTAAAACCAAGGAAATCCTAAGTATCCTTACAAAGCTTATCTGGCTGTTCGGAAACCCAAGTCGTGAAAAATGTGAGTGGTACTGATTTGTAGCTGTGGTCATGAACCACTTCAAGGAGGTGGGATTACACTATATTTCACCTGGAAATAACGTATTCACTTGATTATTACCCAACACCACCTTATCTCTAAAACACAAAGAAAACAGTCAGTAAACTTACTAACATTATCTTGCTCCTCAGAAAGTCAGAGACAAGTCATTCATAGTCACTCCTGTGGCCCCACCATTTTCCACAATAATCTCCCAGGACAGTGACGTGGATATATCCTTCCGTTTTACGGTTGCACAAGTTCCTGACCCGCCACCAGTGGTATTATAAGTGGCACAAAAGCATACCAATAAACCACAGAAGTGGAACATGTAACTGGTGCTCTTACAAACCAGTAGACACAAAAGGGTTTAAGTTTGGTTTCAGATAGTCATTTCATACCTGCAGTTTACAGCCTCCAAAAACTTGCTGGAAGACCAGCTACGTGACAGCTCTAACTTAACAGCGATGAGTTAAAAAAATCACGGTTATTTCTCTGGTGGTATAGTCTATAATGAGTTACTCTACTAACCCCAAAAGCTACATGTTCAATCCAGAATCCACCAGTGACTCCTCCAGATAAAAGTGAGAAATCTCCTTTTGTTGAACTTTATAGCCTTGTAAATCTGCTACTGTGTTACAGAATTCTCGTTCTTTTCAATGTTAACTATAGATTCTTATGATCCACACAGACAAATCTCTTTGCATAGTCAGTAAAATGTATATAGACATTTTCTGATATTCTCTGCTTTTCGTCAAGATCCATCTGCCATCAGCAGTAGATATCCCTGGTGCCATGGGCTCTACTAAACCCATTTTGATACCTATGTCTAGATCAAGAAACTGCTGTCTAGAGCATGAGAACCCTAGATGGTTTAAAATTAAAAAAGATATGCTTCAGAGTTGTATTCTTTCTCTATGTCTATTCAGTTTGTTTAGTGAGCAAATAATTTGAGGAGCTGGACGTTATGAGTAACAATATGTCATCGGGATCCAATCCCAGAAGGACTCATCAACAGTCTGTGTTATACAGATAACACAGCCTTGCTTGTTGAAAGTGAGGAGGAATCAGGGTGCATGTTTTAAAAGATCAAGGACTACGGCCTTCAATATGGATTACATCTCAACATCAAGAAAAGAAAAATCCTCACCATGAGGCCAGTAGGCAACATCATGATAGATGGAGAAGATTAAAATTATTAACAATTTACTCTTAACTTGGATCCACAGTCATCAGCCTTGGTACCAGCAGTCAGGAAATTAGATGTATAGCTTTGGAAAAGTCTGCTGTCAGGGACTTTTCCAAAGTCCCGAAGAGCAATGATGGCAGTTTAAAGACTAAGATGCACCTGATTCAAACCATGGTCTTCCAAGCCACCTGCTATGCACCTGAGAACTGAACAGTAAATAAGGATGAGTCAATGCCATTGACGAAAAACCAATGTCTTTAAGTTGTAGTGTTGAAGAAGTGTGCTGCCAGAAGAACAAACAAATATGTCTTGGAGAAAGTGCAAACTGAGTGCTCCTTCGAGGCAAGGGTGACGGAACTTCATCTCACATATTTTGGGCATGTTGTTAGGAAAGACTATTCACTGAAAAGGGACATTATGCTTGGAAAGGTGGATGGTCAGCGAAAAGAGAGGAAGAGTCTTTGAGATGGACTGTTACAGTTATTGCAGTCCCACATGTGTCAAGAATGATGAGGACGATATAGAACAAGGCTCAGATCTGTTGTTCACAGGGTCACTAAGAGTTGTACTTGACAACACCTAACAACAGCATCAACAGACATGCTGGAATGTCTCTTTGCTTTGAAACCGTTGTGATGGCAGTGAGTTTGAACGACTCAAGTAATGCAAGTTCAAACAACAAAATACTATTTTGGGCGTACTTGGTTGCTAACTGAAAGAACAGGAGCTCCACTAGAAATTGCCCAGAGGAAAGGCCTGACCATTTGCTTTCAAAAAACAGCCAATGAAAAGACAACTCTAGGGCACAGCTGTACTCCAATGCATGTGGGTTGCCATGATTTAGAACTGACTCAGCAGAAGCTATTTTTGTTGTTTCTTTTTTGTTTTCCCCAGCGAGTGCAGTGTTAAAAGCAGTAGTTTGATCTATGAGTGATTAATGCGCGAAGCTCCAGTCTTTCTTAGGATGCTCATCGAACGAGGCTAGAACACTGGCATTTCTATAATTCAATTACTTAGTAGCATCAGTCCTTCAAGAGAGCAGAGTTAGTGTTTAAAGGCAGCTTGAAAGCTGACTTTGAAAGTAAAGGGCCTGTCATGTTCAAACCTGTACAAAGAGCAATACCTACAAGGTAAATGATCAGTACATATGTATTGGGGAGCACTGGTGGCCTGCTGGCAAAAAAGTTGCACTGCAATCCTGAAGGCACACAGTTTAAACCCAGCTGCTCTGCTGGAGAAGGATGGGAAATATCCTCCCTTGCAATTAATTGCTTCTGAAAACCCGCTGGAGGGTCAGTTTTGGGTCACTTCTGACTCTGGTATACAACACCACCACTATACTTAGTGGATAAATGGACAGGTGAGTGAATACAGCTTAAAACTCAAAACTCACTATTGTCCAGTTAGAAATGACTAATAGCTGACCCTTTATCAGGTTTTCAAGGCTGTAAATGGCACAGGAAGAGATTGCCCATCTTTTTTCCTATCGCCCGCTGGTTCTCCGTTGAACCGCCAGAGAGACACCTCCTTACAGAGCAGCACAATTTCTATAGCCTACGTCACTAGTCTGATACAGGCCATAGTCTTCGCAATCACCTGTTATGCATCAGAGAGTTGGACAATGACCAAGGAGGATAGAAGGAGAACTGATGCCTTTGAGCTGTGGTGCTGGAGAAGAGTATTGAGAACACCATGGACTGCTAGGAAAACAAATAGATTTGTCCTGGAGAGGGTTAAACCGGGTGGCTCCTTGGAGGCAAGGATTCTGAGGCTCCGTCTAACTTACTTCGGACATGTAGTGAGGAGAGACCGGTCCTTGGAGACGGACATCATGCTTGGGAGGGTAGAGGGACGGCGCAGGAGAGGAAGGCCCTCTATGAGGTGGATTGATTCAGTGACTGGGATAATTGGGATGGGAGTATCAGAGACAGTGCGATTGGCGCAGGACAGAGCGGAGTTTAGGGCTGTTGTACATAGGGTCGCTATGAGTCGCAGGCGACTCGACGGCACATAACAACAACAACAACACGTCACTAGAGCTTTCTACTAAGTCTTAGGAGGTGACTTATTTTTCTATTGTTCTTGTTGGTTAGCTTGATTTTACCCCTTTCCAAAGCCCACTGGTCATGTGTTTACCTCACGAGTGGTTTATCCCACAGCTATCCCATTGATTCACACTCAAAGCCATCCACTGGTGGGCTTCTGAGCCTCTAAATCATAACAGAGGGAGACTGCCCGTCTTTCTCCCAAGGAACTGACGGTGGATTCAAATGACCAGGGATGCTTGGCCTTTTGGTTACTGGTGCAAAACACTATGCAACTGGTGAATAAGCGGAGGGTTCTGAAAATCATAAAAACTAATATTGATTTGGAGCTATTGAAATGGTAGCTCAGACACTGCGTGTGAATCAGAAAATCTTCTCTGCACCAACATTCCACTTAGCTTGAGAATAGAGTCTGTGCCTGTCAGGCACATAGAATGATCCCAATATATAACTTGTTACATGAGAAGTTTTTTTTAGTCCAAATTATACATGTGCCTGTTGAGGTGGAAAATACACCATGTAACTCAATCCTCTTAACAACATTGCTTTCGGTATTAGTATCCTGGTTGTTGTTGTTGTTGTTACCCTGGAGTCAGAACCCACCTACAGCTGACCTTCCAATGGGTTTTCAGAAGCAGTTACTTGCATGAGAGGATATTGCCCATTTTTCTCCATGGAGCAGCTGGTGGATTCAAACCACATACCTTTGTTGTGGCAATGCAGCTTCATACTAGAACTCCCGAACTGTTAACCAAAAAGTTGATTGTTGGAATCATCCAGCTGCTCTTTGGGAGAAAGACTAGGCAATCTGCTCCCATAAAGATTAACCACCTCAGAAACTTAGTGGAGGTTCATTGTGTTTGGAATTGATCCAAGGGCCATGGTCTTCATGATAAGAAAACCCAAAAAAAAAAAGAACTCAAACCCATTATGTTCTGCTTGGTTTAAATTAATTAGCAATGCCCAAAGATGATGCATTTTAGAAATTACTTAGGATTTAAAGTAGATTTTTATTTTATTAAAACTTGGCTGATGACAGGGTTTGCCTGGTATTTGCCAGAACCACAGCGAAAGTCACTTTCATCAGTTCGGGATCAGTTGTTCACCAGCGTGACTTTATTCCTCAAAACTCCTGTAACCAGGGAAAACGAATGGATCCTGGGCCATACATTCTAGTGTCAAGGTCAAGGTAACTTATTAGTAAGCTCTAGAAGTGCATACACAATTGAGTGCTCTGAACACCAAGGGTAGAGATTAGAAGTTTAAGGTCAGTGTGGAACCCTCTCCTGTAAAGGCTTGTGGCATGATGTTGAGGTGTTTGTTAAGCGGAAGCATAACTGAGGCAGAATTCTTGTTTTTTGAGTTTCTAGTGACTGTGACCTCACATAGCTGCCCTGGTTTCCCTTCCTCAAGGGATAGGAGCTGACTCTTCAGGAAGGCCTGAGAGGTCAACCAAGGAGACCTTTGCTTTCTTTAGATTCCCACAGACCCTCTGGGGGTGGGGGTGAGTGCTAGTTAGAACAAAGGATGCTCAGTTAAGTTTAAAATCCAGAAAAACCACAAATAAGGTTTTGTGTGTGTGCCATGGAATATTTTATTCACTTGAATTCTTTCATTGTTGATACCCTGACCTGTTTACTTTACCTCTCTCTTACTTGGCTTTCTGTTGTTTCTATTTTGCGTCATTTGAATGGCAGTTGCAAACACCTCTAACACTTTGCCCCTAAACCCTTCAGCATATGCCATGTAAGAATGAAAGCATTTTTGCCAGCACCCGTGAAATACTACTTGGGGAATAGTTATGCTAAAAAATTCTCTGTTGTTTATCTGAAATTAAAATTTGACCTGGCATCTAGTATTTCACTTGCTAAATCCAGCAGCTGTATTCCATAGTCACGGGGTGGCAGCTATTACAGTGGCCAAGCCCGAGCTGCATAAACCTACAGACCAGGGTTCAGTTTGACTTGGGAAACGTGACACCACTTCCTCATCTGAAAAATGAAACATCCTCCCTCAGAGGGTCATTGTGAAAATCTGGAGATAATCATACATAAAGCCTTAGCAGAGCAACTGACTTAGAGAAATAGCAGCTGGGGAGCCCTACTTAGCTTTGGGGCAACTAGTGAGGTGGTGGTGAGGGAGCGGAAAGCCAGGGGAAGAAGACAAAAGAAAGGAACAACTGTTTCAGAAATATTGGCAGCTGTCTTTATTAACTCCCCTCTGTTTTTCTCTCTCCTTTTTTCTCTCAGTAGTCTATGCACGCAGATAGACAGACAGGTGCGCGCGCGC
>NW_006399792.1:20374877-20397951 GCF_000299155.1 Elephantulus edwardii
CTCTCTTTCTCTCTCTCGGAGAGAGACACACAGACAGACAGACTAGCCCAGGACTTACAGTAAGGTATCTTTAGTAGATGTCCAGCTCTTTGGAATAGAAAGGGGGGAAAGTACGAGAAATGCCAAAACTCTTGAGGGTAAGATTTAAGCAGAATAAAGTATCCACTTACTAGCAGGGAGCTCTAGTGGCCTAGTGGTAAGAAGCTGTGCAATCCTAAAGGCACGCCGTTCAAGGCCACCAGCTGTTCCACTGGTGAAGGATGGACCGTCTCCTCCCATGCGATTAACTGCCTCTGAAATCCTGCTGGAGGGTCGGCTATGTGTTGTTCCACCTCGACAGCACACACCACACCACCACCACCACCACCACTTAGCAGGGAGGTTGGGAGTCGCCTACTCAGGGGCACCTCAGAAGACAGGCCTGGCAGTCTGCTTCTGAATGGTCACAGCCTGGAAACCCCTGTGCAGTAGTTCTCTGCTCACGTGGAATCATCACGAGTCAGAAGCCACTGTATGGCAGCTGACAACAGCAAAGGGAGATGGAAGCCTGGATGCCTTTGACTCAGCTGACAAGTATTATGTTGTCAGGAGGGGCTGGCCAGCCCCTGGAGAAAGACATTAGGAGAAAGAGAA
Organism: Elephantulus edwardii; assembly: GCF_000299155.1. Taxonomy (NCBI): domain Eukaryota; kingdom Metazoa; phylum Chordata; class Mammalia; order Macroscelidea; family Macroscelididae; genus Elephantulus; species Elephantulus edwardii. Next base: position 20,375,511 of record NW_006399792.1, read on the forward strand.
GACTCTCAATGAAATGGAGTGACACAGTAACTGCTACAGAGGGCTTAAACACAGAGGAGATTGTGAGATTGTGAGGATGATGTAGGAGGGGGCAGGGTTTTGTTCTGTGTGCGTGGGATCACTGTGAGTCAGAGCTGACTCGGCTGTGACTAACTACAGGTAGCTAAGGAGAAAGCAGTGATGGGCCAGAAGCAGTTATTTGTGGTCTCCGAGGTTATAGCTCAGTGTGTATCAGTTTTAACTTTGGCAAACCTGTCAGGGGATTGTTTTTATTGCTGTAGTTCAATTTTTCATTTCCTTTGTTTCACCAAGGAGCCAAGTCTTAACCAAACATATTAGATTCCAAGAAGTCTACTAGATGCTTATTTTTATCTGAACTTCCTTATTTAACTTGAAATTTAGGGGCAAACTTGACTCAAGTTTGAGAGCTGCAGGTTTTCCCTTTTGGAAAGGTTCTGCTTTCATTTCTGGAAACTCTTTTGCTTTACTTTTGGCTACATGGGTTTTTGGTTATGTAAGATCTGGATGCAAATAAAACAAGGGGAACTCTGGATTAACTGTCTGTTCATGCACACATGACTCTTGAGGCTCAGGATTCAGAAGTTATTTTCTATACTTTCATAAATAAATGAGACTGCAAGTCTTTTCTCACACCAGAACTCTGCATAATAAGATGCTTGTCAGAAAGTTAATGAGGACTTCAGAGCAGAATACAGAATAAATCATCCATCCCGACATTGGTAAGAAAGATGATGGGGGCTGACGTTGGTACTTTGTCTAGGAGTTGGCTCTGCTGAGGCTGCTTCAGGCCTGTTTTTGTTTTGGAGAAGCCAGAATGTGATTAAGTTCTCTTTGTAGCCAAGCTGTCTCCCTTCCCTTATAGGAAGGACTGCCCTTAGGGTTTCCAGCACTGAAATTTCCCGGTCTTTCTCCCTCAGAGCAGCTCACTCACTCACCCACTGGTGTTGACTTGGAACCAACTCTCATAGCTGACCTCCCTCTGGACTTTCACTACTCCAAATTGCACAAGAGATTACCCATCTTTCAGGTCCAAAAGGTCTCTGGATTTATGAGAGTCAATGCTGAAGGCAGAAAGTGAAGATGACATGAAAACAGGTTTTTGTTTGTCCACACCACAAGGCATTTGTGCCAAGTTCTCTAGTGTGTGTCAACACCAGAGAATTCCTCTGGAGGAAGTCTCTCAAAGCTAGAAGGTTAAGGTGTTTTCATTCACATCACTTGAGCTTCAGAGACATACTAGTAGTGACATTTGCCCCTTCCCCCCCAACAGTGAAGTGTTCTGTGTGCTAACAAGTGAGTGTTTCAATCTGTATAGTCACCAGAAGTACCCAGTCATCAAAAATGCACACACTTCCCTTGGCATCTCCAGCACCTTCAGCTTTCTGTGCCTGCTCTGTTTTGACATCTCCGTTTTTTGCAGGGTTAATCCTATCTTTGCCAGCATCAGCCTTCCCCCTTGTCCATTTAGATACCTTCTCTCCCTTCTTTGCTGGGGCCTTTTTAGTTTAGGCTCCGGCTTTGGAGGCGCAGGTTTTGCAGATAACCTTGAGGACCTCCTCTGTGGCTTGTCCTTTACCTTGGCTTTGTCTCCCTTTAACATCTCCTTCAGCCTCTCTTGGGCATGGTAGTGATGCAGGCTCTGGGCTTGGGGGTGTGGCAATGTGCCTTATCCTCTCCCTCCTGTCTGCTTTTTCTATTGGACATGGATAAGTTTTTTAAAAAAATTTCTGTGTTGCTTGTGTGTGTGTGTGTGCATGTGTGTATGTGTGTTCTGTTAAGTCTGAACCAATTCATAGCTGATCCTCCAGCAGGGTCTCACAGACGACTGCCCATCGTGGTGTTGGAGCAACTGGTGGCTTCGAACCACCTGCCTTTGGGTCAGAAGTGTAACTGACTCCTCAGTGTAAGGCCACCAGAGCTCCCTATAGTTATTAGGTGCTGCCAAGGCGGCTACTACCCCCAGCAACTCTGATGAGAACCCTGCCCGTTGTGTGCTGTTCATCAGGACCTCCCTCAAACTGTTTCAGATAGTGTGTCGATCCATCTAGCCATAGTCTTTTATCCTTTTCATTCATGCTGTCTACTCCACCCTATGAATTTATTCAGTTGTCCATTTCCTTTGGACATTTAGGTTTACTCCCAATTTTATCCTAATTCCTTTTTGTTTCAGCATAAACTAAAATACGTCCTCAGAGGAGCTGAAAGGAAGAGTTTTTACTGAAGACTTTCTGCTCATTTCTTTCCCCTCTCTTACTGCTTAACTTGAGTTAGATTTTCTATATGCTAGCAGACTAATGAGAATAATGTAATTTTGTTTTTTCTTGAGACCAAACCACTAGTGGTAAATACCTGTTGGGAATAACCAGGATCAGAGTCACCATTTGTCGATCATTTTCAGTGTGCTCTTTCTCATATTTGTACTCTGCCAAAATTTCACTTAATCCTTACAATAATCCTACAATGCTTTTATTTTATTTTATTTTATGAAGAAACATGCACAATGAGATTGTGTGATCAATATGTTTTGTGATCATTCCCAAAGAGTCTGTAACGCTGTCCAATAAAGGCCTAGACCTCAGCCCAAGCTCCTGGTATCCACAATTAATCTACCACGTGCCTTAGCAGATTAGCCTAGGTTTTCCTGTAATAGGGTCGTATCTGTCCTTTTATGTCTGGTTTATTTCACTTAAGTTTAGTATTTTCAAGGTTCATCTGGGTGGCAGAAAATATCAAAATTTCATTCGTCTTTATGGAAAATGACATTTCATTGGAAGGCCATCTGTCCATCTGTTTGACGGACACACGTGCATTGTTCTTGCCTTTTGGCAGTTATGAGCATTGAACATTAGCTGTTGTGGTTGAATGGCTGACTCACAGTGACCCCGTGTCCATCAGAGTAGACTGGGCACCCCAGGCTTTTAAGTGGCTGAGTTTTCTGCATTGTCAGTAAGTTCTTTTCAGGTGCCACTGAGTAGACTCAAACTTCCAACCTTTCCTTTAGTGGCATAGAGCTTTCACCATTGTTCACATCATCTCTGGCTCCACAATGAACTTTGGTGTGCAAGGCCTTTTTTCAGTCCCTTTGTGAGTTCTTTTGAGTATATACCCAAAAGTGTAATTGCTAGATCATATGGTAATTTCATGATTAATTTTTTTTAGGAATTACAAATCTATTTCCCTAATAGTCATTCCCACAAGCAATGCTTGAAGAGTCCTATTTCTCTATGTCCTTGCACCAACACTTGTTATTTATCAGTGCATTTTTTAAAACATTTCTTTTGTTGTTGAGAATCTCCATAGCAATATGTATACCAATTCAACAATTTCTGCTTAGATAATTCAGTGACTTTGATTACATTCTTTTAGTTGTGTTCCAGTGTATTTTTTTTGAGAGAAACTTTTCTTTTTTTGTGATGTGAGTGAAAGCTTTTGCATTTTTTACAGGCGTTTGCCTGTTGAAAAATCTCTGTCTATTCTTAAGAAGTCTGGGGTGAGTGGTATAATATAGTCCATAGGAACTAACCAAAAAGCTTTGCATCTCTGGCTATTCCAGCTCGAAGGCAGTGAATTTGGGTTCATTCTTATCTTTCCATCCTCAGCACCACTATTGAAGACTGGCTTTTTTCACCTCATGTAGAAAATCTGTACACCAGTCTGGTAATCAGATTGACCTCTCTTCTGGCCAAACCCTGCTTCACACTTGTGACCTAGAGCCACAAAGCTCTATCCTTGAGCAGTTAAAAACAGACAGTGTGGCAGAATGAGCCAAGGAGTGAAACCAGGTAGGAGGCTAGCTTTACCACCTAAAAGGGATTGTAACCTCAGGTGTTTTCTGTCCTCTTTGAGCCTTATTCTCCTGAAATATAAAATGAGCAGGATTGACTTTTGCTTTGCAGACCATTAAAGTATAAATAGTTAAGGAACTCTACTTTTAACTGTGAAGTTGGAGGTTCTTGTGTACACAGAGATGCCTTGGAAGAAAGGCCTGGCAGTCTACTTAAATAAACATAAATCAGTTAATCTTGTGGAATCCTCTTCTGCTCTGACACACGTGGAGTCTCTAGGAGCTGGATCTGATTCAATAGTAGTTGGAAATAAAGTACAACATAGTGTCTGACATTGATCATATTCAGCAAATCAATCTCTGTCTCTCATTGTTGTGGAACCAGAACCAACTCATTGCTGACCCTCTAGTGGGTTTTCAGAGCTACAGAGAAAATTGCCAGTCTTTCTGAAGGAACCACTGATGGATTTGAACCCCCAGAGATGTGCCATTTTTGGGTTAACTGTGCAACTCCCTGTGGACTAGCCACCACAGACTCAATAAATACTGTTATAATATTTAGCAGTCAGAAACATGCCATGACTCATCTTTGTATATCAGATAAAATCCAGACTTTTATCCACTTCCTAAACAACATGCCTCCGGAAACTCTATGACTTTGAGAAAAGACAATAATTATAGAAAGGCTTCAGGTCTTTTGTTCATAGGGTCACTATGAGTCAAGCTCAACTGGTGGTAATCAACACTAACAATATGACCCAGCCTCCCTTTCCAAAGGAACGCCTTTATTTTCTACAAAACCCACACTGAGTTACATTCCTAATACTACTACACCTCTATCTTATCTTGTCTCAATCTCCACACCCACTCAACGCAGAACTCCTCCTGATGACCTATCCAAAATGTTCTCTATCCTCCCTTCCAAGGGTCGTTGTGGCTGCACTTTTTCCAAAGACAGATTTGTTTGTTCTTTGGGCAGCCAGTGTTCTTTGTCAATAACACAATTCAGGAGCATCAATTCACGAAGCCAGTGTATGTATTTTCTAGTACTGTGTTTAATTGATTCAGCACATACTTCTCCAGAAACTGCTTTGCCCTCAGCACTGTGGGGAATATTATGGGAGGGAAGAGGAAATGCCTCTTTTTGCAGATGTCACTGCCTATCTTGAGAAGCAGTTAATCTGATATGTTGTCATAGTAAGTACCCATATTTTTTTTTTTATTTATGCTGGGTGTGTGTGTGTGTGTGTGTGTGTGTGTGTGTGTGCGCGCGCGCGCGCTTCCTGTTAATTCCTGTTATCCTCAAATCTTAAAAGATACTTTCAGGCCTGATCCCTTTATCTCTAAGAGATTCCTGTGTATAAGTTTAGGGGCTCAAAGAATAAAACTGGTTATCTACGTTAAGGAATATTCAAGGAGGAAGGGAAAGTATTGCTGTGCTACTTCCTGGAAATTTGTTGTTATGTTGTTGTTATGTGCAGTAGAGTCGCTTGCGACTCATAGCGACCCTATGTACAACAGCCCTAAACTCTGCTCTGTCCTGTGCCAATTGCACTGTCTCTGACACTCCCATCCCGATTATCCCACTCACTGAATCAGTCCACCTCATAGAGGGCCTTCCCCTCGTGCGCTGTCCCTCCACCCTACCAAGCATGATGTCCTTCTCCAAGGACCAGTCTCTCCTCACATGTCCAAAGTATGTTAGACGGAGCCTCAGAATCCTTGCCTCCAAGGAGCCACCTGGTTTAACCCTTTCCAGGACAAATCTGTTTGTTTTCCTAGCAGTCCATGGTATTCTCTTCTCCAGCACCACAGCTCAAAGGCATCAATTCTCCTTCTATCCTCCTTGGTCATTGTCCAACTCTCTGATGCATAACAAGTGATTGCGAAGACCATGGCCTGTATCAAACGCACCTTAGTCTCCAGGGAGACATCATTGCTCTTCAGTACTTTGGAGAGGTCCCTAACAGCAGACTTTAAAAAGCTTGTTATTTTAATGAAATCAGACCACCTTATTAAATCTCTTTAGGCCCTCAGAACCCTCTGTTGTTGTGTAATGTCGAGTCAAAACTGACTCCCAGATGACCTTCTAGCGAGTTATCAGAGGCAGTAAATCAGATGAAGGAGATTGCTCATCTTTCTGCCTCAGAGCAGCTGGTGGATTTGAGCCACATGCCTCTGTGTTGGCAGCGCAACTCCTTACTACCAAGCCACTAGTGCTCCCTTCAAAATCCTCTAGAAATCGCAATTATTTACATGTTACAGTAAAATAAACTAGCCTTTGTCATGTTGGTTCAGACACATGGTGCCACATATGTGTCAGGATAGAACTGTCCTCCATAGGTTTTTAATGGCTGATTTGTGGGAAGTAGATTACCAGGACTTTCTTCTGAGGTGCCTCTGGATGAACTGGAACCACCAGCCTTTTGGTGAGAAGCGAGTGCATAACTTCTTGTCTCACTCAGGAGCCCCTATGTTAGGCCTTCTCATAGTTAAAGAGAATGCTTGTGGCGTAGTCCATTGTACTGCCAACCCAAAGGCCTTTCCTCTCTGGTGGTTCAAATCCACCAGCAGCTCTGAGGGAGCTTCTGACTCAATAGCAATGACCGAGTCTCATAGTTAGTGTTAGCTTTAGGAAGCTATGTGTATACTTTATAGGAGAGAGACTCCTTCTATAAAAATGTTTAATAAATCCATTTAATAAAAATGTTATATGCAGAGGTAGCATGGTAGACTAGATAAAAGCTGTACTAGTATTGTGATGTTCCCATCTGCTGTTAGGGACCTTTTCAAAGTACTGAAGAACAATGGTGTCACTCTGGAGACTATGGCGCTCCAGATACAGGCCATGGTCTTTGCAATCACTTGTTATGCATCAGAGCTGGACAGTGACTAGGCAGGATAGAAGGAGAATTGATGCCCTTAAGTTGTAGTGCTGGAGAAGAGTATTGAATGTAGCATGGACTTCTAAGAAAATGAACAGGTTTGTCCTGGAGAGGGTGAAACCAGGCTGCTCTTTGGAGGCAAGGATTGTGAGGCTTCATCTGGCATACTTTGGACATGTAAGGAGGGACAGGTCCTTGGAGAGGGACATCACGCTTGGGAGGGTGGAGCGACAGCGCAGGAGGGGAAGGTCCTCTATGAGGTAGATTGATTCAGTGACTGGGGTAATTGGGGTGGGTGTGTCGGAGATGGTGAGATTGGCACAGGACAGAGCAGGGTTTAGGGCTGTTGTACATAGGGTTGCTATGAGTCGCTTGCGACTTGACAGCAGCTAACAACAACAACAGGGTCCAGAGTGAGCTCTACTGGCAAGAAGCTGCACTGCAATCCTGAAGTCATGCAGTTCGAGGCCACTAGCTGCTCCTCAGAAGAAGGATGGGTAATCTCCTCCCTTGTGATTAACTGCCTCTGAAAACCCACCGCAGGGTCAGCTATGGATTGGTTCTGACTCTACAGTACACAACAACAACAGTCTCCAGAGTCATTCATGCATTAACATTGAACCCTCGCAGGGCCTCTGACTTAGACTCCTTCCACTGCTGTCCAAGAATGACTCAATCCTTGCTTCCCTGCAAACAGCTTAGACTGTGAAGTATGTGTTTATGATTTGAAATTCTGATTAATCTGCTGAGTGCCACAGGGGATTGGCTTGGAGGGGAGCCCTAGTGGACCAGCATAGCTGGGGTTCAATTCACTCAGGAAGTCTGGAGCTGGGTCCTGATTGTTGGAGAAAAATGTCTTTTTCATTCATCTTATTTGAACTCTGTAATAATCAGTTTCTGTTGTTGATAGAGTAAAATTCACAGCAGCCCTACGAACAACAGATCTTAATGCTGTCTTATCCTGTGCCATCCTCATCATCTCTGACAAACTTGAGCTCTTTGCTGCATCTCTTTGGGGGTTTTCATGGCTTTTGCTGACCCTCCACCTTTCCAAGCATGATATCTCCTTCATAGAGTGGCCCCTACCAACAACATGCCCAAAGGATGTGAGGTGAAGCTTCACCATCCTTGCTCTAAGGAGCATTCTCACTGCACTTTCTCCAGAACATATCTGTTTGTTCTTTTGGCAGCCCATGGGATATTCAGGACTCTTCCCTAACACCATAACTGGGTTTTGTTGGTTTTGGTTTTGGGTTTTTTGTAGTCTTTGGTTTTCTGCAGCAAGCATTCTTTTAGCAGCCAAGGTTGTGTCATCTGCGTAATACAAGTTATTGATGAGTCTTCCTCTAATCCTGATGCCACCTTCTTTCTTCCTAGAGCCTAGTTTCTTAAATGATTTGTTCAGCTTACAAATTGCATAAATATGGAGGCAAGATACAGCCCTGACCATAACTGATTGTAAGTCAGTGCTAGTATTAGTATCTAAAAATATTTCAGCATTGTGTTGTTTGGATACAAATATGATGTTGTTATTTGGGACTGTCAAATTGATGGTGACTCATAGAGACCTTACGTACAACAGAACAAAACACTAGCTAGTCATGCCCCATCCTCACAATTGTAACGTTTGAATCCATGTTGCAGCCACTTTGTAATTCTATCTCATTGAGGATCTCTCTTTTTTTTTCATTTACTCTCTGCTTTACCAAGCATGATGTCACTCTCCAGGGATTGGTCCCTGCTGATAACATGTTCAAAATACATGAGACAAAGTTTTGTCTTCATTGCTTGTAAGGATCATTCTGGCTGTACTTCTCCCGGGAGACAATTTTGTTCGTGCTTTTGGTAGTCCGTGACGTATTCAGTCTTATTCACTACCACCATCATTCAAGGGCATCAGCGCTTCTTGTTCTTCCTTACTTGTTGTCTGGCTTTTTGAATCCATGTATGGGTGTTTGGGTCCTAAGCACCATATCCTTAAATTGATATCTTTGGTTTTTACCCCTTGAAGGACATCTTTAGAGCAGATTTTCCTAATACAATTTCAATTGGATTTTTTAAATTATTGATTCCATCAGAATTTAATCAGAAGCCAAGTAAAATGAAATCCAAACAAATAATCTCCTCTTGTAATCAGAATGTGGGTTCATGCCTAGAATGATGCAAAGCCAATCCAGTCACACTTAGTGAAGAGATACAACAAATATAGTCACTGATAAATCAGCAGGAAAGTAGACAGCACCATGGCATACTCCAGAGAGCTCGGTGGCCTAGTGGTAAGAAGCTGCATTGCACTCCCAAAGGCACATGGTTCGGATCCAGCAACTGCTCCGCAGGAGAAGGATGGCCAGTATTCTTCTATGCAATTTACAGTCTTTGAAGGGTCACCTGCTGGAGGGTGAGCTATGAGTCGATTCTGACTTGATGGCACACACAACAGCATAGCATGCTCTAGATGTCCATCCCTCCTCGGTTGAGCATATGTTGAGCATATGTCATCAGGTGCCATCACGTTGACTACCGTTCATAGCAACCCTGTGAACAGCAGATCTGAACTTGCCCTATCCTGTTCTATCCTTATAATCCCTGATACACTTAACCCCCCTGTTACAAGTCACTGTGTCTGTCTTGTCTTGTTGAAGATCTTCCTCTCTTTCCCTAACCTTCTTCCTTTCTCAATATGATGGCCTTATTCCATGGACCAGTCTCTCCTGGCAGCATGGCCAAAGTATATGAGATGAAGTTTCACCATCTTTACCTCTGAGGAGCACTTTGGTTGCTCTTAGGCCAAGACAGATTTGTTCTTTTGGCAATCCCTGGGATAGTCAGTACTCTTCTCCAACACCACAGTTCAAAGATATAGTTCTTCTTCAGTCATCCTCATTCATTGTCCGACTTTCAAATGCATAGGAAGCAATTGAAAATACCATGGCTTGAATCAGGTGCATTTTAGATTTTCAGTTGATGTCCTTGCTCTTAAAACTTTGGAGAAATCCTTGACGGAGGATCTTTTGATTTCTTGACTGCTGTTACCATGAATGTTGATCATGGATCTAAGTAAAATTGTTAACAACCTCGGTCTTTTCCTGTGTATCATGATGTTGCCTATCAACCCAGTAGTGAGGATTTTTGTTGCTTGATGTTGAGAAGTAATCCATATTGAAGGCCTATATACAGCCTTTGATTTTCTTCAGTAAGTGCTTCAAGTCATCTCCACATTATGCAAGCCAAGTTATATCATCATTATAACTCAAGTTGTTGATAAGTCTTTTTCCAATCTTGATGCTACCCACATTCTTCTACATATAGTCTGTTGTTGTTGTTATATACGGTGGAGTTGGAACTGACCCATAGTTGACCCTCTGGCGGGTTTTTAGAGGCTATTAATCACACAGGAGGAGATTGCTCATCCTTCTCCCGCAGAGCAGCTGATGGCCCCAAACCGTGTGCCTTCAGGATTATAGCACAGCTTCTTGCCATTAGGCTACCAGAGCTCTCCTAGGTGTAGGCTTCACATAAGCACAGTTAGGTGTTCTGGGATTCCCATTCTTCTCAGTGTTAGCCATAATTTGTTATGATCCACACAATCAAATGCCTTTACATAGTCAATAAAACACAAATAGACATTCTTCTGGTATTCTTCATTTTCAGCCAGGATATATCTGACATCAGCAATGAAATCCTTGCTACCACAGCCTCTTGTAAATCTAGCTTGAACATCTGTCAATTCTCTGTCTATGTCCTGTTCTAGTTCTTGTTGTTGTTAAGTGCTATTGAGTCATAGACAACTCATAGTGACCCTATGAATGAAAGATTTGAACACTTGTACAGCTTTTATCGTTTCTCAAAGTTTGTACAGTTTCTGGAGGCAAGCTGTTTTAGAACTGGATGCCACTCCTGCTTCCAAGTTCTAGCTGTAGCTTCTCAAATTATTATAGATATAGAGAGATATATAATTTATAAATGTTCATGGGAAAGGCTGATATTATCCACATTCCATATCCCGCTCTCAGAGTTAGTCTACAAAAGGATATAGGGCAAAGACTGCTGTCAGTTTCTACTATAAATTTTATCTTTAGCCTTTGGTTAGCATTAGCCGTAGGTAGATTCCTTTTTGCTTCAGAGTTAAATGGGTCCTGTTTTTCTAAATTTCATTGTCCTTGGAACTGGGCCTAGGGATTTTGTGAATTTCCTTTAGGTTTTTTTCTAGAAAGCTATAGTCATTAGCATTTTGTGGCATGGCCAACTACTAGATGTGAAGTTGCTTCCAATCTTCCAAATAACAGCCTCTGCTTGGACTTTCTTAGGTTTTTACTGTATTAACTTATTCCAGAACTATATTTTTTCCTACAGAGATTACTATTTTATTTTTGATATTAGAGTTCTGTCATTAAATTGGAGCTCTGTTGGCCTAGTGGGTAAGAAGTTGTGCTGCCAACCCAAGGGTGTGGAGTTCAAATTCACCAGCTGTTCCACAGGAGAAAGATGGGCAGTCTCTTCCTGTGCAATTTACTGACTTTGAAAACTCACTAGAGGGTCATCTGTAAATTGGCTCTGACTTGTTATCACATAATAACAACAGCATTAAATTAATGAGGCCTAGTAGAGAGAGAAAGAGAGAGAGAGAGATCAGCTGGCCCAGTGAAGAGAAAACGATGTGACCAAGACAAAGGTGGGTCTCAGGCCAGTCTTTCATTGTTTTTGTTCAGACATTCCTCTAGGTCGTATAGCCCTGGTGTACAAGTTGCTGTCCTGCGGTCGCTTGTGGTTGCTGTGAGGCTGAACCCTGTGACACGGATGTGTCAAATGCATTAATGGTTGGCTACCCAATGTGGACTGAGAGTGGGGTGGAGCTCCCCGATTAAACAAGCGTGGAAGGAGGAGTGGCATCCACTTCCATAATAGCTTGCCTCTAGAAACCCTATGAACTTGGAGAGAGGATGAAAGGCACCCAAGTGTCAAGGATTCTCCTTCATAGGGTCGCTATGAGTCGCCTGCGACTCGATGGCACTTAACAACAACAGTATATAGTTGGTTGTGGATTGTGTTGTACTGATAACTAAAAAGTTGACAGTTCCGCATATATTAGCCACTCTATGGGGAGTGGCGGGAGTGGAGGGAATGGGCTATCTCCTCTTATCAGTATTCACAACCTTGGAAACCCTGATAGAGGGTGACCATGAGTGAGAATTAACTGGATGGCAGTGCTTTATCCTTAAGTTGCTTTTATCAAATTGGAGGACTCAACTACTAACAGTTTATATCCTGTCACATGCTAAAGTCATGTGGTTTGAAAACAGTTGTTTCTTAACCACCTAATGTGGCCCTGTAAGAAGGTTGTGGATGCAGAAAGCAGCGAGTGGGAGGTTTGTATTGGTGTAAGACGTGGCCCTGTTCTTGGAAACTTCTGTTGAATCCCTGTAAATAATAACCCTTCTGCTTTTCTCCCCTAGAATATCGTGTTAAAGAATGGTTCTGAAGCCTTTGACTCCTGGGAGAAGCCTCCTCTGCCCGTGTACACCCAGTTCTATTTCTTCAACGTCACCAATCCAGCGGAAATCCTCAATGGGGAGATCCCTCAGGTTATAGAAGTGGGGCCATACACCTACAGGCAAGTCTCCCTGCCACACTGTCCCTCTGGGAAAGCATGGTGCTGCTTGCTGTGTAGAGAACACAGATTTGGATTTTATTCTGTCTTAGATGCTGCCACTGGTTAGAAGGGTGGGGTGTGTGTGTGTGCGTGCGTGTGCCTAGCAGACCACAGCTTTGTTTGACTAGGCTGAGTTTGATGGTGTTATGTTCAGAAATGGAGCTACTTCCTCCTGAATCACAGAATATAGTTATTTTACATCTTTTGCCATTTATTTTTAACATTTTATTGTGGTAAAATACATGTTGTTATTGTTGTTAGGTGCCAGTGAGTTGAGTATGACTCATAGCGACCCTATGAACAAAGGATCTGAACGTGTTCTATCCTGTGTCATCCTCACACTTCCCAACAAGAGACCATTGCAGCAGTCACCATATCACTCCACCTGGTCAAGGGTCTTCCTCTCCTTAGCTGACCCTCTACCCTTCCAAGCATCATGTCCTCCTCTAAGGAATAGCCCCTCCTAGCCACATGCCCAAAGTATGTGAGATGAAGCCTCATCCTTCTTACCTCCAAAGAGCACTCCAGCTGCACCCTCTGCAAGACATATCTGTTTGTTCTTGTGGTCATCCATAAAATGTTCAGTGCTTTTCTCCAACACCACAGCTCAAAGGTGTCAATTCTTATTCTGACATCCTTATTCATTGTCCAGCTCTCAGATGTATAGAAAGTAATCAGAAAGACTATGGCCTGAATCAGACACACCTTAGTCCTCAAACTGACATCATTAATAATTTAGAGAGGTCCTTAACCACAGATTTTCCCAGTGCAATGCATCTCCTTATTTTCTGAATGCCAGTAGTAAGGCATAAAAGTAAGGCAGCCTAACATTTGCCATTTCATCCCTTTTTTAAGTGTACAATCTTGTGACATTCCAGAAACTCTATGAACTGGGAGAAACTATGAAAGTTATACAGGTGTTTAGATCTTTTGTTTATAGGGTCACTATGAGTCATCTACGACTCAATGGCACTTAATAACAACAACAATAAGGAGAGATCTCAGTTGGCCTAGTGGATAGAAAGTTATGCCACCAAGCCAAAGGTGGGTGATTTTAATCTGCAGCCCTCAGGCCTGGTTTTAATTGTTTCTGGTCAAACATTCTTTTGAGTGGTATAGCACTGGTCTGTCCATTTGCTGTACAGAGGTAACTCGTAGTTACTGTAATGCTAAACACTGTGACACTGATGTTTCAAATGTGATAATGGTTATCCATTATGGACAGTGTTTGGTGGAGCTCCTCAATTAAAACAAGCTTGGAAGCAGGAGTGGCATCCACTTCCGAAATAGTTTGCCTCTAGAAACTCTATGAACTTAGAGAAACAATGAAAGTTATACAAGTGTTCAGGTCTTTCGTTCATAGGGTCGCTATGAGTCATCTACGACTCGACGGCACTTAACAACAACAACAATGTTATACAGCCAAAACCACTATATTCATTCCAAAACTTTTTGCTCACTCCAAATCCATAATGCAATCACTCCCCACTTCCCCCTGGCCCGAGCCCCTATTAATCACTTACTTACTTTGGTCTATGTGCATTTAAGTAGTGAGCAGCTAACCAGTGCTTAAATGGCAGTTCAAGCTCACCAGCACGAGAAAAATAGGCAGCCTCTTCCTGTTAATATTTATAGGAAAGATGGTGTAGAGCATAGTGTACAGGAATGAAACACAGAGTTGTTGTGGTTGTTATGTGCCGTCGAGCTGCTTGCGACTCATAGCACCCCTATGTACAACAGCCCTAAACCCTGTTCAGTCCTGTGCCAATTGCACTGTCTCCGACACACCCACCCTGATTACCCCAGTCACTGAATCAATGTAAATAAAGAGAAAATGTTTTTTAAATGAAAACCCAAAAACAGTCTTTTCAGCCTTAGAAACTTGATGGAGCGTATTCTTGAGTCAGAACTGACTTGAGGACAGTGGGTTTGGTTTTTTGTTGCTGTTGGTTTTAGAAATCTCATATGGGTAGGGTCATGCCATATTTGTTCTTTTGTATCTGGCTTATTAACTTAATGTAATATTTTCAAGGCCTTGTAGTGTCATGTATTAGAATGGCGCTTCATCTCTCCTTATGGCTGAATAATATTCCATTGTAGACACAATTTGTTTATCCACTCATGCTCTGATGGACACTTGGGTTGTTTCCAGAATGTCATTATTAAGCCATTGAAGAGCTTCTTCCCATCCGTGATCCTTTGAGGGTTGTCCTTGATGTCCTTTGATTACCTTTAGGGCCTCTCATTATCACTTTCAGTACATACCTAGCCTTAAACCACTTTCCAGAATTAGTTACTGCTCTGCAAGGAACTTCTTACTGCTTGTGGGCCTCAGTTTAGGAAAGGTCCTTTATGTCTCTTCATATTCTTTTTCCTGCTCCTCCCTCGTGTGAATGCGAACCAGGAAGCTAGGTGCCCTGGTGGCACAGGCCAGAGAACTGTGCTGCACAGCACATGGTTTAAATCCACCAGTTCCTCCAAGGGAGAAAGATGAGCAGACTCCCCACACTGCGATGTACAACGAAGATCATTTATGGGTCAGAGCTGACTGGCAGCAGTGAGTTTGAGTTCTGAGACTGTGTGAGACTCTTTGCCTAAATCTGTTCCTGTGGAGTCAGTTTTGCACCCTAGCAGTCCTGTGGGATGGGTAGAACTGCCCTATGCGGTTTCCAGAGCTGTACTCATGGACGCAGACGGCCAGGGTTCTTTCCCTGCGCAGTTGCTAAGTTCAGACTCCTCACTTTTTGGTGGGCAGACAAGCACTTACCTGCTGCGACAGAGCTCTTGGATTCTCTTTGTCAGTCCTAGTTTGAAGCCTTGGGTGATTTAGGGAGAGTTTCAGATCATCACTTTTTAAAGTTTTGTGGAGGAAGCAGCCAGGATCTTTTGTTCTTGAGAACTGCTAATTTTTTTTTTTAATGCCTTGTGATTCTGTCATTATCGATTGCACAATAAATGGTTTCTTGGTGAATCATTTACATATAGTTTATCAGCACTATTTTTGGTGCCGAGAATTTTAAGATAGAAACCCTGCATTGGTTGCTCATGGGTTGGGTATGGAGTCAGATTGCCTGTTTGAAATCCTTCCTCCGCTTGTTACTCCTTCTCTTTGCCTCAGTTTTCTTATCTATAAAATGAGCATAAAAACGGGACCATCCACCATAGGACTGATTAGAAGATTCATCACCGAGTCAATGTTTTTAAAGTGCTTGGACAAGCGCTTAGCACATGTCGGTGTTACTAGCCATTGTCACATCACACCCTGACTCACAGCAGCCATATTTATAGCAATACTCTGCTCCATTGTGCACCATGATCAGTTGCAGATCAGACCACTGGGATCTCTTGAGATTTTCATTGGCCAGTTTTAACAGGGCCTTTCTTGCTAGTCCACTTGAACCTCAGAGCTTCACTGAACACCAGGCAGCATTGTAGCAACTCAAGCCTTCACTGACAGAGTGGTACAGTTTGTACTTACTTGGCAGGGTATCGAACTCTGGTTTTCTGCATGAAATTCAAGAATTCTACCACTAAGCCGTGGTTGTTCCTTTACTTTGTATCTAACACATGATTTTTTAAAAAAGCACTGCTGTTGAATTGGTTCCAGATTATGGTACCTTTGGTCTCGTTTCTGAGGCTGTGCCCCTGGTGGACTGGCTTAGCAACACAACTCCCTGTGGACTAAGCAACCAGAACTCTCATCTAACTCATAATAAGTTCTCATAATTATGTCTATGCTCGATTATCTAAGGCGATTATCTTAGTCTATACAAATCAAATTAAAGAACTGTAAAGATAGGCCGTATTGGTTACATGAAGGTAATGGGGAGAAAAAAGTCTCCAAAACAAAACAAACCACTTGGGCTTTAACTAACTTGAGTTCCTTGCATCGTGCAAACAATTAAGGTACTAACTGGAAGTTGGAGGATTTTAATCCATCCAGAAGCTGTTTATACGAAAAGCCTAACAATCTACTTCTGAAAACTTATGCGACCCTGTGGAGCTCAGTGCCAATCTGAACCACATGGGTTGACACACATGAGGTTGCCATGGGAAGTGAGCCCATGGCAACTGTTTGGTTCTAACCAGTTGACTCCTGAGAAAAGCCCGGAAACAGCTTCCAGAGCTTTCTGACCTGAGATCCACAAGTCCCTGAGTGAGTTTGTTAGGGAAAATTAGGTGTGAAAACATGACATCTTTTTTTCACTAACATCTTGCTACACATTTCTTTCAAGTATGAATGCGTGCTACAAGCCACGTAGTGTTAGCAGCATCTGTGACTTCATCACTCTTGGTGGCAGTTACACAGCCAGTTCTCCTTAAAGCTATTGCTCAAAATATCATGCATATTCATAAATACTCTGGAATTACAGTCATCTTTCTGTCTGCTCTGACAGTGTTATTTTAGGTGCTAGCAAAGCACACATGCTGCCATATAGATTTTTTTAATGATAGCTATATTTTAATGTAATTACTTTCTTTGTAATCCTGGGTATTCTATTTTCGGTATTAAAAAGCATTTGTCCGAAAAATCATCCATATGCTTCACCAGACTTCCCACTGGATCCGTGGCACGTGGTGAGTTAGAGCCCTGAGAGCAGTTATAGTAGGTTGGAAAGCAAGTTGACCCGCCATTGACCGTGTCTAGTTAGCTTCCATCCTGGATTTTCCACCGTTTTTTCCACTGGCCCTCATCTTTCCTACACTCTGTTCCCAGAGTGATTACCCAGAGGGCATTTCTGACATTTCCATCTCCTTCCCTGCTCAGATTTCTAGTGACTCTACTTGTTTGGCATTCAGAGACTCTATAATAATGGGGTTTTTTTGGCACTTTCAACCTAGAACTTTATCTGTTAATCCAGAGTGGTCCAGTAGAAACTGAATGTGAGCCACGATTTAAAATTTTCTGGTAGACACATTGAAAAGGTAAAAGGAAGCAAGTGATATTTATTTTAATCCTGTGTTTTATTTAACCTAAGTGGCTCTGGTGGCCTGACGGTAAGAAACTGTGCTGCCAACCCAAAGGCTCCAGGTCCAAATTCACCAGCTGTTCCCTGGGAGAAAGACAGGCAGTCTCTTCCCTTGTGATTTACTGTCTCTGAAAACCAGCACTCAAGGTTCAACTATGGGTCAATTCCAACTTGATGGCATATAACATTTAACCCAGTATATACAAAATAATACTTTGACATGTAATCAATATTAAAAATTATTTATGAGACACTTTGTATTTTTAATTTACATTTATAGCACATCTTTTAAGACTAGTCATAATTTTAATTGTGTCATGACCCCTTGTAACACTAATTAACCAACATGTCAATTATGACTCATGGTGACCTTACATGTGCCACAGCTGAACTGTGTTTCAGAAAGTTTTCAGTGGCTGATTTTTTTCTTTTGGTAGTATTATTATTAATTTTGATGAAAGTTTACAGAAACTTTGGATTTCCACTCATTCGTTGTTGCACTTTTCTCCCTGCCCAACCTCACCCCCAGTTCGCTCTTCTCTTTGAAAAATAAAATTCTTTCACAATGGCTGATTTTTTTAGAAGCGTATCACTAGGCTTTCCTCCTGAAGTATCTCTGAGTGAGCTTGAGCCTCCAACTTTGGTTAACAGGGAAATGGTTAACCCCTTATATCATCAATAGACTACGACATGCAGTTAAGAGTTAGCTACTGTACTGAACAATACAAGCCTACCTAAATTATTTACACATCTCCAGACACACTCCCATGCCGTTATACATGTTCTTCCCTCAGTTAAGAGCAAACTTCCCCGCATCACAATGCGGCACTTCACCTTGTACTAACCTCAATGCTGTCTCCTTCTGAGACTTTCCCTGGCTTCATATATTCTCACCCTGCTATTTGTATTTTTTAGAACAGAGATTAAATGCATTTTAATAATTGGTTTGTGTGTCTTTCTTCTCAACGTACTGGAAGTTCCATGATTGCCAGAGACCAAGTCTTTTGATCTCTGACTGCTGTGTCTACTGAGTATGTATATGATAGCTTTGATGTCATTCGGTAACTCTCGTCCTTGGTCATGAGTGTTCAGTGCATCACACATCTATTCTTTAGAGATGGTCTCTGAATTTAGCAGGGCTATACAGAAGATCACATAGGTTTACAAGGACTGTTAGGAAAACAAACAGATTTGTCATGGAAAGGGTTAAACCGGGCGGCTCTTTGGAGGCAAGGATTCTGAGGCTCCGTCTGACATACTTTGGACATGTTGTGACGAGAGACTGGTCCTTAGAGAGGGACATCATGCTTGGGAGGGTGGAGGGACGGCGCAGGAGAGGAAGGCCCTCTATGAGGTGGATTGATTCAGTGACTGGGATAATTGGGATGGGAATGTCAGAGACAGTGCGATTGGCACAGGACAGAGCGGAGTTTAGGGCTGTTGTACATAGGGTCACTATGAGTCGCAGGCGACTCGACGGCACATAACAACATAACAACTTACAGAAGATCATGCTTTAGCTCTTATGGCTGAGCTTTCTTTTTCTTTAGTTTCAACTTGAACTTGCATATGAGTAATTAATTAATATCCTGGTCTGTAGTCAGACCCTGGCCTTGTTCTGACTGATCATACAGTTTTTTCACTTTCTCTTTTCACAGGAATACATAGTTTAATTACTGTATTTCATCTGATGAGAGCCACATATATCATTACTGTTTATGTTTCTGAAAAGGGGTATTTGGAAAGAGTCTCTCTCCTAATCTGCAAAATTCTATCATGTGTTTCCCTGGGTCATTTCTATCACTAAGGCCATACTTCCCAACTACCAGTCCTTCTTTCTTCTAACGTTTGCAGATTCCAGTCAGTATTAATTATGAATGCTTCTTGATCAATTTAAGGAAAATCTTTTCATTTCTTTGTTACTGCTATTGCAGTTGTAGTTAAGTATCATCACGTCAACTAGGATTCAGAGCAAGCCTGTGAACAGTAGATGTGAACTTTGCCCTGTCCTGCATCAGCCTCATCATCTCTATCACGCTTACACAGTGACTGTGCCAGTCCATCTCCCAGAGGGTCTTCGTCTCTTTCACGGACCCTCTCCCTTTTTCACCATGACGTTTCTCTCTGAGGACTGTGCTTCTCCAGACAACAGTGAATGAGATGAAGTTCCATCACTTTTGACCCTCAGGGTCACTCGGGTTGTACTTCCTTAAAGACAGGTTTGTTTGTTCTTTTGACAGTCCGTGGATCGTCAATACTCTCTCTTCACCAACACCACAATTCAAAGGCATTGATGCTTCTGTCATCCTTATTCATTGTCCACCTTTCAGATGTAGGAAACAAAAATGCCATGACTTGCATCAGGAGCATCTCAGTCTTTAAACTGACATTCTTGGTTTTTGAAACTTTTAAAGAGGTCCTTGAGAGCGAATTTACCCAGTGCAACACATCTTTTGCTTTTTTGACTGCTGATACCAAGGGGATTGATTGTGGATCTAGGTAAAGTGGAATTATAAACAACTTAAATAATTTCTCCATCTATCATAATACTACCTGTTGGTCCACTGTTGAAGATTTGTGATTTTTTCATATTGAAATATAATCCATATTACAAGCTATAGTCTTTGATCTTCTGCAGTAAGTGTTTCAAGTCCTAATCACTTTCAGCAAGCAAATTTGTGTCATTGCCTAAGTTGTTGATGTGTCTTCCTCCACTTCTGGTGCCACATTCATTTCACATAGTGCAGCTTTTTAAATTATTTGCTCAGCATACAGATTGACTAGGGAGGACAGAAGGAGAATTGACGCCTTTGAGCTGTGGTGCTGGAGAAGAGTATTGAATGTACAATGGACTGCCAAGAAAACAAACAGATTCATCCTAGAGAGGGTTAAACGAGGCTACTCCTTGGAGGCAAGGATTCTGGGGCCTCATCTGACATACTTTGGACATGTTGCAAGGAGAGACAGGTCTTTGGAGAGGGACATCATGCTTGGTAGGTTGGAGGGACAGCGCCGAAGGGGAAGACCCTCTATGAGGTGGATTGATTCAGTGACTGGGGTGATCGGGATGGGTGTGTCAGAGGCAGTGAGAGTGGCACAGGATAGAGCAGGGTTTAGGGCTGTTGTACTCAGCAAACGACTCGACGGCACATAACAACAACAACAGCAACAGAGTGAATAGGTATGAAGTTAAGGCCACAACCCTGATGCACACCTTTTCTGATTTTAAACCATTTTTACATTTGGACAATTAATTCTATGTATAAGTTACACAGTGAACATTATTAAGTATCTTGGGCTTCCCATTCTTCTCAATGTCAGTCATAGTTTGTTTTGATTCACACAGCCAAATGCTTTTGCATAATCAATAAAATACTAGTAAATATCTTTTTGATATTCTTTGTTTTCAGCCATGATTCAACCATGATCTCCCTTGTGCCACAGCCTCTTCTGAATCCAGCTTGAATTTCTAGCAAGTTCTCTATTGATGTAATTTTCCAGCTATTTGTTTAGTAATCTTAAGGTTTTACTTGCTTGTGATATTGAGGGTATTGTTTGATAATTTCCGCATTCTGTTGGATCACCTTTTTTGAGTGTGAAAATGAATAGGGTTCTCTTCCAGTCAGTTGGCCAGGTAGCTGTTTTCCATATTTGTTGGCAGAAAACGGTGAGCACATCTAGGGTTGCATCTGTTTCTTTGAAACACCTCACTTGGCATTCCACCAAATCCTTGGGCTTTATATTTTGCCAGTGCCTTCAGTGCAGCTTGGACTTGTTCCTTCAGTATTGCTGTTCTTGATCATATGTTATATCCATAGGAAATAGATCAGTGTTGACCAATTCTTTTGGATACAGTGACTGTATATTCTGTCCATCTTCTTTTGAGGATTCTTGCAGAATTCAAGATTTTGTCCACAGTGTCCTTCATTATTGTGACTCAACTTGATTTTGTTCTTCAAGTCATTCAACTTGAGAAATACCAAGTGTGTTCTCTTTTAGTTTCCTAACTCTAGCTCCTTCCACATTTCATTATAGTGTTTTTCTCTGTCTCCTTGAGCCCACCTTTGAGCCCTCATTTGAAATCTTTGGTTCAGCTCTCTTACGTTGGGCATCTTTACCCTTATTTTGCTTTTTTTTCATTCCAATACAAGTTTCAGAGTCTCTTCTGACATCCATTTTGGTCTTTTCTTTCTTCACTGTCTTTGTAATGACCTTTATATTTTCCCCATGGATGATGGCTTCAATCTCCTTCCACAATTCATCTGGACTATATGTAAATTTGATTAATAATCATATTAACTGGTCTTTAGTATAGGTCAATAAGTATTATTTGTCACTAATGATTGCATTTCAACATAGATCTTGAAATATTCTTCTTACTGATAAATGCAATGCTCTTCCTCTTTAATATGTCAATTCTAGCATAGAAGAGCATATGTTTTTTAGATTTAAAGTGTCAAATAACACCCCATTTAGCTCACCAGTGCCTAGGATATCAATATCCAAGCATTCCATTTTATTTTTTACAACTTCAAAATTTCCTTCATATATACTTTGTGTGAATATAGCCTTCTTTATTAATTACACCTTGACATAAAGAAAATAAAAATTCTTGCAGCTGGACCAATATGTCATGATAAAATAAAAAAATGGATGCTTTCTTAGTAGCGGCATTATTAATAATAATTCACGGGTTGATGAATGGATGCTAAATTGTAGTACAGGAGGGTGCAGCTAGAGTGCTCTTTGGAGGCAAGAATGATGAGGCTTTGCCTCACATACTTTGGACATGTTGCTCAAAGGAACTATTCCTTGGAGAGGGACATGATGCTGGGAAGGGTGGACAGTTGCCAAAGAAGAGGAAGACCCTCAACCAGGTGGATCAACACGGTGACTGCTGCAGTGGGCTCTTGTGTGTCAGGAGGTGTGAGGATGGCACAGGATAAACAGGGTTCAGACCTTTTTTTGCTCATAGGATCACTATGAGTTGTACTCAACTGTGATGGCATCTAACATACAATGTAATATTATACATGTTGTTGTTGTTGTTGTTATGTGCCATCGAGTCGTATCCGACTCATAGCGACCCTATGCACAACAGCTCTAAACCCTGCTCTATCCTGCGCCAACC
>NW_006399792.1:20401336-20408966 GCF_000299155.1 Elephantulus edwardii
TGTAATATTATTTAGTCATCAAAAAAGAATAAAGTACTAAGGGAGCTCTGGTGGCCTAGTGGCAAGAAGCTATGTTGCAATCCCAAAGGCACGGGGTTGGAATCCACCATATGCTCAGCTGGAGAAGGCGGGGAAATCTCCTGTGCCAGTCAGATCTGATTTGATGGTACACGCCAGGAGGGGGGAGGGGAGGAAGAATAAAGTACTGATACATACTGTAATCTAGGTGAACATCAAAAACATTATGTTAAATGACAGGCCTAAAAACGCCAACACTTTGCGTTTGCTTTGGCAGCACATATACTAGAATTGGAATGATACAGAGAAGATTAGCATGGCCCCTGCATGAGGATGACACACAAATTTGTGAAGTGTTCCAAATTAAAAAACAAACAACACTTTGTTGCTGTCATGACTTATCACTGACCTTCATGAAGAGGGTCTTTAGAGGCCGTAAATCACACTGAAGGAATTGCCTATCTTTTTCCCTCTGAGCAGCTAATGAATTCGTACCTGTCTTTGGATTGGCAGTGCAACTCTTTATTCACTAGACCACCAGAGCCCCGGAAGTGAAAGAAGTCAGGCACTAAGTTCATCTATTGTATATTTGTATTTATATTAAGTATTCAGAATAGATACTTCTTATAGAGACAGAAAGCAGACCAGTAGTTGCCAGAACTGTGAGGAAAAGGAGAAACAGAGAGCAATTCCTTAATGAGGGCAGAGTTTCCTTTCAGGGTGATGAAAATGTTTTGGAGCTAGATAGAGACGTCAGTTGCAAAACATTGTGAATGCGTTAAATTCTGAAGTTCATTTTGGTATGGTGTTGTTTCTTTTTCATTTCCTCCCCTCCTCCTCCTCCAGCCCACCCCCATTACACCCCTTGTTCCAGATTGTTGTCATACATTATGGGAAGCCAAATTTATATTAAATATTTGTAATAAACAGAATACTGCATCAGGTTATGAGGGAGACTGCTATCAGCTGGAATTAATCCTGAAGCACTAAGGCAATCCTTAAGCGTTTACAGGATTTTTGCATTGCCCCTCCCTCCTAAGTCAAGCAAAAAGTTGTCAATAGAGAAAGCTTAGCTTCACCTGTATTGGATTCTTTTGGTGATTTGTGATTTACTTCCTGACAATATTCAATAAAGACAGGAAAGCTGGAATCAGCAGGCAGTTCCCTTCAGTTGTTCGAGAACTGCTTGCCTCCTGCTGTACCTCTGTTTTTCACCTACATTCCTGGTGTTCTGCCTCATTATTAATACTTATAAAAATACTTTGCCCCTGGTCTGCAACAATGCATATAATGCCTCACCATATATTCCTTTCAGACAGTTCTTCCCCTGATCTGTTGCAATGCAGTGTTCATTATGTATCCACTTTCCCCCACAGGCTCTCCCCAGTCCTCCCATGTCTGTCCTATTTTATAACAGCAGTATTTGCAGTGTTTGTCCCTTAGTTACAGAGGTAGTTCCTTCAGCCTAATCTCCTCAAGGCTCCCCCATGTTGTGGAATATTTTACAAGTTCATTGTTTTTCAGTGCTGCACAGTATTCCATTGTGTGAATGTACCATAGTTTTTCTATCCATTCATTTGTTAATGGGCACTCCAGTTGCTTCCATCTTTTGCTCTTGGGAATAATGCAGGAATAAACATGAGTGTATATACACATCTGTTTGAGTCATGGCTCTGGTTTCTAGTTAAGGTATATTGCTAGTAGTGGAATTATCTATTATCAAATGGTATTACCTATTTCCAGTTTTTTGAGAAAGTGCCAGACTGCTTTCCATAGTGGTTGTACCATTTTACATTCCCACCAGCAGTGAATAAAAATTCTAGTCTCTCCACAGCCTTGCCAGCATTTGTTGTTTGCTGCCCAGTTGAACTTTGCTATTGTTGCTGGTCTCTAGTTCACTTAAAAATTATTAATTTCATTTTAGTTGAATTGTACCTCACCAAAAAATTGTGGATAAAAAATTATGGATAGCACTGTATGCTCTTGTGGAATTTGGCAGAGACTAAGAGGAGGGCTTTGAAACCAAACAGGGGTTATTGTGTGGCTTAAAAATAAAGTAAGGGGTCCATCATAGTTATGTCTTTTAAATAATCCAAGAAGCTAAACTGTATGAAGAACTCAGCATCAAGATTGGAAACTGACTTGTTGACAACCTGTGACATGCAGATGATACGACCTTGCTTATGGAAAGTGAAGAGGACTTGAAGGACTTATGAAGGTCAAAGATTATATCTAATCTTTAGTACAATAACACTTCAGCATAAAGAAAACAAATCCTTACCACTAGACCAGTAAGCAACAGGATTATAAATAGAAAAAGATGGACATTTCCAAGGATTACATTTTCCTTGGCTTTACAATCAATACCCCTGGAAGTGGCAGTCAAGAAATCAGACAATATATCGTATTGAGAAAGTCTGCTGCAAGGGGCTGCTTTAAATATTAAAAAAGTGAAGGTTTTACTTTGAATACTAGGTGCACTTGACCCAAGGCAGAATATTTTCAGCTGCCTCTAATGCAAAAGCTGGACAATAAGGAAGACTGGAGAATCGATGCTTTGGACTTATGGTGTTGGTGGATAATACTGCATATATCATGGACAACCAGAAAAAGAAACAAATCTGGCTTGGAAGAAGTTAAGCCAGGACTGTCTTCCATGCATTGGACATGAAGGGATTATTCTCTGAAGAAGGACATTATGTTTGATAAAGTAGAGGTTCAGTTTAAACAAAGAAGCCCCTTGATGAGATTGATTGACACTGGTTGCTATTAATGTCTTATTGTACATAGAGTCTCTATGAATTGGAAGTGATTCTAGGGCATCTAAAAGGAGCAATAATCAGTGAATAGGAGATGAACAGAGATAGCCTCAGCTGTCGTTTAAATCCATGGGACACAGTAAAATGGTTTAAATCCACAGAACACAAGGACCTCAGTGGGAAGCACAGAACTAAGGAAAATCCAAGAGCGAAGGAATTCTAGAAGGAGCATTTTTATTGTTGCTGTTAATTGCCATCCAGCTGACTGACTCATGGTGACCTTACAGAATGAAATGCTGCCAAATCCTTGGACATCTTAATGCTTCTGGGTATGTTTAAGTCTATTGCTGTGTCTATTATGTCAGTCTATTGAAAGGTTCCCTCTTTTAACAAAAACAAACAGGTCCTCTACTTTTTTAGCACAGATGTGCTGTCCTTTTGTGTTGAGAGGAGATGGGGTCCTGAAAATGAATGCTTAGTGGTAGACACTTTTATGTACAGTGGAAATTGTGGAGACTTATTTTCCTGGGCTGTCAGATCTGGATTTGTAGGAAATCATGACCTTTTAGGAAGACTTTCTGTGGTTCTGTGGGGCCCAGGGATCTCTCTGTGCAGTCATTTTGTGGATCTGATTTCCATCACTTGTGACTTGACTATGCTGCTGTTTAGGCTGCACAAGAGAAACAGAACATTCCATTAGCCCCTCACCCAGTGTTTGATGAGCTCACAACTGAGCCAGCCTATTGCCAAATGCCTGAAAAGAGAGCTGGGGCAAAGAACCTTTTGTTGGTATGTATTGTCTGGGGGTGGGAACATATCAGAAATGGGGGTGAAGACCAAGCTAGGCTGTGGAGGGCCTCATGAACGTGACACACCAAATATTTTAGCTTACCAGGAAAAAAATTCCCACAGCTTTCACATATTAGTGAGCTCAGAATTCTTTTGGAAGGAAAATGATGGTTGCAACTCCACATGCTGACAAAAGCCAGTTACTCTGACTTAAAGAGAGTAGTGTGGTGTTTGCGTCTGTAAAACTGTGGACCAAGCACACTTGGGATGGTCATGCTTCTAAGACTTGTTTACTAAATTTACATATCTCATTAAAGAACTTTTTTTTTTATTTAGTGTTTTGGTTTTTTTTTTTTGCTTTTTTGGTTGAGCATTTCTTTTTTTATTCTGTATAATTATTTTGGTAAGAAAAAAACAACACAAGAGATATATAATAATATTCCCTTTAATTATTTCTTGATCTTTCTTATTGCTTGTAGGTATTATTGAGTAGCTTCTGACAAGAATGCAAGTTTGTTTCCTTGACTACTGCTCTAATATGTGCTGACTGTGGATCCAAGTAAAATGAAATCCTTGACAACTTCAGTCTTTCTTCCCCTGTTTATTTGATATTGCATGTTGGTTCAGCTGTGAAGCTTTTTGTTTTCTTTGGAAAAAAGCATGACAGGAGTCACGAAAGCAAATGATTTATTACATTGTACAAATCTGCTGCCAAAGATCTCTTTAAAGTGTTGAAGAGAAGAGCTGTCACTTGAGGACTAAAGTGTACCTGATCCTAGCCATAATATATTTCCTCAATATGTGTTTTTATTCACTTAAATCCCATCCACTTGAACGGCAAAGCCAAAGGTGAGAGGTTCTAATCCACCAGCTACTCCGAGGGAGAAAGACAGCCAGTCTCCTACTGGGTGATTTTACAACCTCTACCTGTAGTGGGGAATGCCGTTGGCCTCGTGGTAAGGAGTTTGCTAGCAACTCTAAGTTATGCAGTTCAAAGCCACCACCTGCTCCAGAGGGGAAAGATGGGCAGTCTCCTCCCATGTTATTAACTGTCTCTGAAAACCTGCTGGAGGGTCAGCTCTGGGTCATTTCTGACTTGATGGTATACTACAGCAACCACATGCTGGAGGCTGAGCTATGAGTTGTTAGTTCTGACTCACAGCAGTGAGCTGAGCTGAATGTCTCAAAATTCAGTGTGTTTATTGTTGTTATGTGGCATCGAGTCACCTGCAACCCATAACAATCCAGTGTACAAAAGCTCTGAATCCTCCTCTATCCTGAGCCAGTCTCACTGACTCTAACATACCTTCCCCCAGGACCCCTGTCACTGTGTAATCCACCTCATCCGGGGTCTTCCTCTCCTGCACTGTTCCTCCACCCTTCCAAGCATGATGGCCTCCAAGAACTGGTCCCTCCTTCCCAAAATATGTGGGACAGAGCTTCAAAATCCTTGCATCCAAAGAACAGCCTGGTTTCATCCTCTACAAGACAGATCTGTTTCTTCTCTTGGTGGTTCTCAGTATGCTCAATGTGTTTCTCCAGCACCACAACTCCAAATTATTCTTCTTTCATCCTTAGACATTGTCCAGCTTTCTGATGCATAGCAAGTAATTGCAAAGACCATGGCCTGTATCAAGCGTACCTTAGTCTCTAGACTGACAGCACTTTGGAGAGGCCCCTGACAGCAGATTTCCCTTATGCAATTCAACTTTTGATTTCCTGACTGCTAGTACAAGAGAAGGGTCGGCAATCTCCTCTTCTGTGATTACCTGACTCTGAAAACTCTCCAGAGGGTCAGCTGTGGGTTAGTTCTGATTCTAAGGTATACAAAAACAGTGCAAAGAGTGTTGATTGTGGAGCCAAGCAAGCTTTAATTGTTAACAACCTCAATCTCTTCTCCATATATCATGGTGCTGCCAGTTTGCCCAGTGGTGAGAATCTATCATTGTTAATTTTCCTATGCCCCTCGTCCTCACCTTTAGAAAAAGAAATTTAACCACTGCCTTCTTGTTGGACACAGAGATCCCTCCTCATTTTCTCCTGTATTGAGGCTACAACAAATAAGTTGAATGACCTCATGTTTGTCCACCAGTTGTGTTTCCACATTTGTCCTTTGCTCATTTGGCATTTGGGGTTCAGGTGTGTTTATGTCATTCAGTAAGGTTTTGTTTATATAACAGTATTCACCTTTTTTTTTTTGCATTTGTAACAGCACATTTCATTATAGTATCTTGCTTTGTTGTCCCGGGTTGCCTTTTGACATTTTCTGTTCAGCTCTTTGATTTCTTGATTTCTTCGTTTAGCTTTGGCTTCTCGGCGCACTAATGCAATACTCAGAGTCTCATCTGACATCCATTTTGGTCTTTTCTTCTTCTTTGGCCTTTGTTTTTTGCTTTTTTTTTTTAAATTTTATTTTATTATTTTTGTGTGAGTGTACCGTCAAATCAGATCTGACTGGTACAGAAGGAGATTGTCCCTCCTTCCCCGGCAGAGCATCTGGTGGATTCGAACCGTGCACCTCTCTTCTTTGGCCTTTGTAATGAATGATCTTTTGCATTCTTCATGGATGATTTTCTTGATATTCTCCCCGAGCTCATTTGATCTATGCTCATTGGTGCTCAAGGCTTCAAACCTGTTCCTGAGATGGTTTTAAAATTCGAGTGGGACAGACTTGAGGTCAAATCTTGGTTCCCGTGGACTTGATTTAATTTTCCTCAACTTCAGCTTGAACTTGAATATGAGTAGTTGGTGGTCTGTCCCACAATCAGCACCCAGCCTAGTTTTCGCTGCTGATATTGAGCTTCTCCAGCGAGTCTTTCCACAAATGTAATCAGTTTTATTCCTGTGAGATCCATGTGTATAGCCTGTTTATGTTTCCTATAAAAGCTTTTGCAATGAATAAATCATTGAATGTGCAAAACTCTATCATTCTATCTCCAGCCTCATTCCTGTCACCAAGCCCATGTTTTCTGACTACTGATTCTTCTTCTCTGTTCCCAACTTTTGCATTCCAGTATTATCAATGCATCTTGATTGCATGTTTGATCAATTTCTGACTGCAAAAGTTGGTAGAAATCTTCTATTTCCACCTCATTGGCTCTAGTTGTTGGTGCATATATTTAAATGATAGTGGTATTCACTGGACTTCCTCGTTTGCGTATGGATATTATCCTTTCGCCCACCACATTGTATTTCAGGATAGATCTAGAAATGACTTTTTAAATTATGAAATCAACCCCATTTTTTTGTCACTTTTTCATTCCTGGCACAGTAAATCATATGATCATCTGATTCAAAATTTCCCATGGCAAGCCATCTCATTTCTCCAATACCTAGTATGTCAATATTTATGCATTCCATTTCTTTCTTAACAATGCCCAATTTTCCTACATGCGTGCTTCTCACAGAAAATCAAACGGGTCAAACTCGCTCAGCGTTTCTTAAGCTAAAGGAGTTGAAAAACAGGTGACAATACTTAAGGATAGTTTGGGTAGAATGTTAAATGATCCAAGAAATATCAAAAGAAGATGGAAAGAGTACACAGAGTCACTGTATCAAAAGGAATTGGATGACACAGAGAAATTTCATGAAGTAGCATGTGAGCAAGAGCCTATGGTGATGAAGGAGGAAGTTCAAGTTGCTCTGACGGAATTGGCTAAAAATAAGACTCCGGGAGTTGACAGCATACAAATTGATTTATTTCAACAAACAGATGCTGCCCTTGATGTGCTCACTAAGTTGTGCCAAGAAACCTGGAGAACAGCCAGATGGCCAACCGACTAGAAGAGATCGATATTTGTTCCCATTCTAAGGAAAGGTGACCCAACAGAGTGTGGAAATTATGGAACAATATCATTGATATCACATGCAAGCAAGATTCTGCTGAGAATTATCCAAAAATGTTTGGAACATTATGTCAACAGAGAACTGCCAGATGTGCAGGCTGGATTTAGAAGAGGTTGTGGTACTAGGGATATTATAGCTAATGTTATATGGATCTTGGCAGAAAGCAGAGAATACCAGAAAAATGTCTATCTGTGCTTCATTGACTATGCAAAGGCTTT
>NW_006399792.1:20409711-20411195 GCF_000299155.1 Elephantulus edwardii
GGAGAACAAACAGGTTTGTCCTGGAGAGGGTGAAGCCAGAATGTTCCCTGGAGTCAAGGATTCTGAAGCTTCGTCTGACATAGTTTGGGCATGGTGCAAGGAGGGACTGGTCCTTGGAGAGAGACATCACGTTTGGGAGAGTGGAGGGACGGCACAGGAGAGGAAGACCCTCGATGAGATGGATCAATTCTGTGAAGGGAGTGGTGGGAATGAATGTGTTTGAAACTGCGAGGTTGGTACAGATAGAACGGCATTTAGGGCTCTTGTACATAGGGTCGCTGTGAGTCACAAGTGACTTGATAGCACATAACAACAACAACATTTGTAACAAGTTTTCTGTTATTTACCTTTTTAATGTTAAAAATTTATGTGTAATCAAGGTTTTTATGCATTTTTTTCTATTACTTTTTAGTTTAAAAGTAATTTTGAAAGGTGTGGCTCAGATTTAAGTTTTATGGTTGGTTTGGTTGTTTTTTGGGTGTTTTTTAGTTGGATTTTTCACTCTTGTCCCAGTGCAATTTCTCAAAGCTAGGAACTTTGTTTACATTTTCAAATTCTGTCCTTTTACACCCTTTATTCCTTGCTCACCTCTAAGCTCAACTGCTTAGTGTTTTTCAAAATTAAAGAAAAATAATAGAGAGTTTGGACATGTCCTGGCTGTTTTTTCTGATTAGTATGTTGCTGGTTTTAGAATCCCTGGTGATACAGTAGCAAAGTGCTCAGTTGCTACCTGGAAGGTCAATAGTTTGAACATCATTGGCTCTATTCTGTGGGGGAAAGATGTGAGCTTAGTCTCCTGTGAAGACTTCCAGCTCTGGAAACCTTGTTTTCACTCTGTCCTTGTGGGTTAATGTAATGAGAACCGACTGACTACAGTGATGGGTTCTGTGTGTTATGGACGTCGTAGTGTGCTGTTGAGCCAATTCCAAGTCATAGTGACCCTACTGGGCAGAGTAGAACTGCCTCAAGGCTCTAGGGCTGTAATTTTCAGGGAAATAGACTACCTCAAAGGTTTAAACTGCCGATCTTTCAGTTATTAACCAAGTGCTTAACCTCTGGACCACTGTCATTGTTATGTGCTCCTGAGTCATAGTTGATCTTACAGTGGCTCTTCAGAGGCTGTAAATTACACAAGAGGAGAGTGTCCATCTTTATTCATTGGAGAAGCTAGTGAATCTGAACTGTCTTTTGGCTTGCAAGCACAATTCTTTATCCACGAGGCCACCAGAGCTCCCTTTTGCACTACTGTTCCTTTTCCCTCCCCCTCTCTTTTTAAAATATTTATATTTTTTTAATTGTTGCACATTCTACCCGTATTCCTCTTTCTTTCCCCATCCCCACCTCACCTCACAATTTCCCCCTTATTCCAGATTGTTGTCGTACTTATAATACCCTATCATATATTCGTTTCAGACAGTTCTTCTCATCTTTTCTACTGTTGTTGTTGTTGTTATGTGCCGTCGAGTCGCCTGCGACTCATAGCG
>NW_006399792.1:20414925-20420614 GCF_000299155.1 Elephantulus edwardii
AACCTTTTCCTGCATCATCATCCTCATCTCTGACACACTTGAGTCTATTAATGCAGTCACTGTGTCAATCCATCTCATTGGGGATCTTCCTCTGTTTTGCTGACCTTGCCAAACATGATGTCCCTTTCTAAAGATAAGACAATAATTTGCATTTTCTAAATCTGACTCACTTTTCTCTATTCTCTATTATTTTTTAAAATAGACGCAGGAGTGTCTTTAGATAGATTGTAGTTATTGTTATGTGCCATCAAGTCACTTGTAATTCATATGTACAGTGAGTCATGTTGTACAATGTATTCATATTGTACATGAGCTATGTACAATAGCTCTGAAGCATGCTCGGTCCTGAGCCAGTCTCACTGACTCAAATACACCTATCCCCATTGCTATAGTTACTGTATCAATCTATCTAATCTGCGGTCTTCCTTTCCTGCTCTGTCCCTCCACACTTCCGAGCATGATGTCCTTCTCCAAGGTTTTGTTCTTCCTAGCCACTTGCCCTAAAGTATGTGAGACAGAGCTTCAAAATTCTAGCCTCCAGGAAGAAAGTTGGTTTCACCCTCTTCAAGACAGACCTACTTGTTTTCGTGGCAGTCTGTGGTATGTCCAAAACTCTTATCCAGCATCACAATTTAAAGGCATCGATTCTTTTTCTGTCATCCTTAGTCATTATCCAGCTCTCTGATGCCTAGCAAGTTATTGTGAAGACCGTGGCTTGGATCAAGAATACCTTAGTCTCTAGACTGACATCGTTGCTTCTCAGTATTCTGGAAAAGTCCCTGGTAGCAGATTTGCTTAATGCATTTTTTCTTTTGATTTCCTGACTGCTGGTGCCAAGAGTGTGGATTGTGGAGCTAAGCAAGTTGTAAATGTTAACAACATAAATCTCCTGTCCATCCATCATGATGCTGCCAGTTGGCCCAGTGGTGAGGATCTTTGTTTTCTTGATGTTGTGTTTCAATCCATATTGAAGACTATAGTCCTTTACCTTCTGTAGTAAGTGTTTCAGGTCATCCTTTGCTTAGAAAACACATCTTCACTCCTTACCATGCAGGGAAGGTTGTGACTTGAGTGTGTATGAGGTTTTTTTGGTTTTTTTTTTGTGCATGTAGTGCCCCTCAGGGACTCAACAGGCCCCATAGGTCCTGAATAAACCGAGGTGACCCTAGATGTTTCCATCTCAAGAAAGGAGATGTTTTGTGCACTGCCAACAAGTGTAAGCCACTCTCTCTTCTTA
Source organism: Elephantulus edwardii (assembly GCF_000299155.1). Taxonomy (NCBI): domain Eukaryota; kingdom Metazoa; phylum Chordata; class Mammalia; order Macroscelidea; family Macroscelididae; genus Elephantulus; species Elephantulus edwardii. The sequence goes on from NW_006399792.1 coordinate 20,416,163, forward strand.
GCTGTTTTTTTTCCAGTGTCCAGTTGGGTCTTTATAGGCTTCCCCCCTTCAGTTCTTTCTTCTTTTTTTCCTTTTTTTTTTTTTTTTGGTTGTTTAGGAAGTGGATGCCACTCCTGCTTCCAAATATTTTGTTTTTAATTAATTTTAATGAAAATTTACAGAGACTTTGAATTTCCATTCATTCATTGTTGCACTTTTCTCCCTGCTCACCCCTCCCTCCCAGTACACTCTTCTCTTTGAAAAGTAAAAGTTCCCCCATTGTTTTACAATCCCTCCCCCTGTTCTTTTTTTTTTTTAGCAAAATCAAACAGAACTAAAACCAGTACATTCTTTTTGAGCTGATTCTGACTCATGGTAACCCCTGTATTGTTGTCAACCAACAGTGAAGTATAAAAAATGAGACAGAACACCAAGAATGTATAAGAAAATAGAGTGGTAAAGCAGGAGGTAAGCAGTTCAGACAACTGAAGCACCAAACCCAGCTTCCCCATGCCTTTATTAAAAATTGCCAGGGAGCAAATCACAAATATAATTCTATGCAAATTAAGCTCAGCTCTTTCTATTGAAAACCTTATGCTTGACTCAGGAGGAAGGGGTTAGCAAATGCAATACAATAATTGTATAAATACTTAAGATCTGCCTTAGTGCTTAACCCCTGTGAACACCTCAAGTCTGCCTTGGTGCTTCAGGGTGGATTCCAGCTTGTATCTGTGCCTCTCTCATATCCTGATACAGCGTTTGGTTTAGTAGAAATATTTAGTATGAAATTTGGCTTCCCACATTTCCCCCTTTTGTTTATATCATAATTATATTGCCATTTAGATAAGCACAGCTTCTTCTTCTCTTTGATTCATTTGTGCTTGTTTTTGTTCTCGCCATCCTTTATACACAAATATAACAAATGAAACAAAGTAAGTTCACAAAAATACTTCCAAAAATCTCCATATGATCACAAGGATTCAGGTTGGATATTCCTTCTCTATTACTTGAAGAATATCTATGTTGTTAAAATACTCCAATTGCTTATCAAAAATAGAATGAATCTGAGCATATAATTTCTTTGAAATGACCAGGATTCATTCCATTCAGTATCATTGCACTTTACTGGAATAATGCAAAACTGCATCAGTCATCTTTTAATTTTATTTGTCTTTGAAAAGACTATAACTTTTCAGAATCTTAATGCCATGTTTTCACATAAACTAAGGTTTAAATACTTGATGCAAAGCCAAGCCAACTGTAGTAGCAGTGGCAGTAATTGTGATACTTCCCAAAACTGCTAATTCAAATGACTCTTTCCTCATTTTTTAATAATTATGTTACCAAATATTGTAAGATCTTACTTTCATGGGAGAATTGCCATTTTCTCTTTAATGTTGACAGCCATAATCCAAATCAGGATCTTAATATATAAATACTTTCATTAAATGATAAAATAATAGAAAAATTGAAACAAATATATAAAAAACAATTTTGAACAGTATAATATTAAATTTGTAGAATCCCATAGAGTTGAACCTTTTATATAAGGTAAGGAAACACAGGCTAAAATGTAATTGGTTTAATTTCTTTTAAATTTAGAGCTAGTAACATTATTAATATGATCATATGAATAATTTCTAATCTGAATAAATATATGTCTCAATAGTGAGTTTGGTAAGAAAAATGCTAAGATATAGTGTTATTAGCATGAGTAGTTATAAATCCATTGTCTTTCTTACATTAATTTAAAATTTTGATGTTTCTATACTGACGAGCAGAACCATCAAAGCTCCAATCAATGATGCTTCCACCAGAAGTATTATTTAAAACTCGTCCTTGCTCCATTCGACATTGTCTCTAATGTATCCATTCTCTAAGAAAGATAAAGGAAGCAACTCATAGGGAAGACTATCAGAATAACCTCAAGTTGTGTTACTGGCATTTCCACAAAAACCATACCCTTGGAACATGTGATAGAGAGATGTAATATTACCCAAAACTTTATAAAGCCATGCCGTAGCTACTTTCAAAGAAAGTGATTCATATCCGATGCATATGGGGAAAATACCAATATCTAAAGTACAATTAGAAAGTCATATCTTGTTCATTAGATTTAAGGGGTCCCCAGTTATCCTGGGGATCTGGAAGCCACTGACTGTCATTATTATAAATAGATATAGGAGTATAAAACCAATGAACTACTTTTAACAAGGGAGTATTATGAATGCCCAATAGCTGGTATTATCTGCCATTCCTACCTGACCCCAAACAGCAAGCATAGCTAAAAACAAATGTTCAGCAGATATTGGTTTCCCTGTCTTCTGTAATACTTTTCCCCCTTCTATTATTAATTTCTTTATTTGGCCCCATGTAGGTATCTCAGCTTTTTTAGTCTAAGTAATGGTTCCCGTGTTTGATGCTGCTCCAGTGTCATCATACTCATCCATTCCGCAACTCTGTCCTCATCAAAGTGTGGCTTCTTTCCACTTATCTTGGGGTTTCACGTTTCTGGAGGGCACCCACAGTGTTTCTGAGCCTGTAGAGATATAAGCAAACCCGCGACTCCACCTAATAACAAATACCTTTTCCCATTCTGATTTAATTCTTTAGATGACTGTAATACCCAATGTCTTTCAACTGGAGTCCCTCCCTTTTCATTAAAAAAATTTAAAGTAAATAAGGCTTTTCTGTAAAATAGTTCAAGGAGATGATATTTGTCCTATCCCATCTACTCCCTTTTGTTTGTTCAACATAGTTTGTAAAGTCAAATTAGCCCTTTCCATTATAAGCTTGTCCTTGGGGGTTATATGGAATACCAGTAATATGATTAATGTTCCATTTTTTTGAGAAATTCTTGTGTTTCTTAGAAGTATAAGCAGGAGTACTATTAGTTTTAATATTTGATGGAAGACCCATCACATGAAAAGTTTCAATTAAATGTTGAATTACATATTCTGATTTTTCTCTTGACAAAGCAGTGGCCCATTGAAGGCCTGAAAAAGCATCAATAGTATGGTGAACATACTGCAAATTCCCAAATTATGGAATATGAGTAACATCTATTTGCCATAATACATTTTGTCTGTCACCTCTGGGATTGACTCCTTTTTCATCTGGTGGTACATTGATGGGACCATATTGAGAACATCTACGTATAATATTTTGAGCTTGTTGCCGTGTAATTCTAATGTTTTCATTATTCCATAGACATTTAAATGTGTATGGAGATGAAAATCTTCACTAACTTTAACATTTCCTAGTAATAATTGATCTATTTTATCATTTAATTGTAACATTGTTCCTGGAAGGCCAGAATGAGCATATATATATATATATTTATTTATTATTTTCTTGTTGATGAAACTTGTAACATAGTAAATAACAACTAATATTAGTATCTTGAGAAAGAATATATGTTGTTGTTGTTGTTAAGTGCTGTCGAGTCGTAAGTGACTCATAGTGACCCTATGAATGAAAGACCTGGACACTTGTGTAACTTTCGTCCTTTCTCCAAGTTCATAGGGTTTCCAGAGGCAAGCTATTTCAGAAGTGGATGCCACTCCTGCTTCCAAGCTTGTTTTAACCAGGAAGTTCCAACAAACACTGTCCACCATGGGTAACCATTCTCACATTTGACTCAGCTTCACAACAACCACGAGTTACCTCTGTACAAGTGGACATATCAGGGTTATGCAACCTAGAAGAATGTTTCACCAAAAACAATTAAAGACAGGCCTGAGGGCCGCAGATTAGAATCACCCATCTTTGGCTTGGGGGCAACACTTTCTGCACACTAGGCTACCTGACCTCTCTCTATGCTACCTGACCTCTCTCTATGCTGGTGTTATATATATCGTTTCTATATTTCTAACAGTAAACTCAGCATATTGTGAGTCAGTAATTATATTCAAATGAAAGTTTTTATTTTGCAATAGCATAATAATGGCATATACTTTAGCCTGTTGAACAGAAGTCAGTTTAGTTTTAACTACTTTATTATCTTTACCAATAGTGTAACCTGCATAACCCATCTTATTCGCATCTGTATAATAAGTATATGCTTGCAAATGTGAAGTTTTTACTTTTGTTGGTAATATCCAATTAGTCCATATAACCTGATTTTCTTTCTATTACAAACATTTCTTGGAGAATTCCAAGGATTCATGTATTGTTCTGCTCCACCCAAATTGGTTTATCTGCTAGACTGAGGCTCAATGTCAAGAAGACAAAGATTCTCACCACTGGACCAATTGGCAGCGTCAGGATGAATGGCGAAGAGATTGAGGTTGTTCACAGCTTCCGTTTGCTCGGCTCCACAGTCAACACTCTTGGCGCCAGCAGTCAGGAAATCAAAAAGTGTATCACGATGGGAAAGTCTGCTGTCAGGGACCTCTCTAAAGTACTCAGGAGCAACGGTGTCTCTCTGGAGACTAAGGTGTGCCTGATACAAGCCATGGTCTTTGCAATCGC